>NC_134643.1:204965234-205278363 GCF_030463565.1 Pelecanus crispus
ATTGATCCACCCTCAGAGCAATCGATTGATCGTATTTGTTTGATGTTTGCTGACGTGACTTCACTGAAAAGCTTTGACTCTCTTACAGGCTGCGGAGATATTATTGCGGACCATGAGGAGGATGGGGGCGGCGGGAGTGGCGGCTGCGAGAAGAGCACCCCCGGGGCCGGCAAGCTGGGTGCCTCCAAGAAGCACCCCACCATGCTGGCCTACCAGGGAGGAGGGGAGGAGATGGCCAGCCCGGACCAGGTGGATGACACCTACCTGCAGGAGTTCTGGGATATGCTGTCACAGACAGAGGAGACCCAGACAGAAGGAGGAGGAGGAGGTGGCACAAAGAAGCTTGAGGGGTTGAAGGAGAACCGAGGTACTGAGGGGGCCCAGAACCGGGTGGCGGTGAAACGTGGTGGCCTCCACCAGATCCCCATTCATCTCAACCACAAAGAAGAACAGAAGGGCAGGGAGAAGGAGCAGCACGAAGGAGTCCCGAACAGCGACGAGGGCTACTGGGATTCCACCACCCCTGGTCCTGAGGAAGATGGTTCCATGAGCATCCAAAAGGAGACCATTCCCAGGGACAGCTACAGCGGGGATGCTCTCTACGACCTCTACGCCGAGCCGGATGAGAACCCACCAGTGGCGCCTACGGGTGAAGAGGTCACCTGTGTGCAACGCTCCAAGCCCGTGTCTCCAGTAACAACCACGTGCTCACTGAAAACACCCTCAAGCACAATGAAGGACTCCAAGATACCCATCAGCATTAAACACCTTTCGTCGCATCCTGCCAGCCATGGAACAGACGCCAGTAACAGCCATCACGTCGCACACCATCACCTGGCCAAAAGCGAGATGCACAGAACAAAAATCCCCGTCTCTAAAGTACTGGTACGCCGGATCAGTAACAGGGGCTTAGCAGGGACAACAGTGAAAGCTGCCACGTACCAGGATAGTGCCAAAAAGTAGTTGAATTAGAGGTGGAGACAAAGACGGACAGCAAGGTCGGTGTATGAAAGTCTGCTTAGGAGACCACAGATAATAAATTAGTTTTGCATCACCTGAAGAAAGGCACCTAAAAGGCTTACTTCACTGTACTCCATGGGCCTGCACTTCTGAATCCCTCCTTACTAGACTGTGTGGCTGAATATAAAAAGTTGACTTCTTTTCAAGCACTTTTTTTATATTTGTATCTTTTTTCTGCAGCACTAAACACTGGGGAGGTTCATTTTTACATGCCTTTCTGGAAGCAGGGCTTGGATTATGAACCTAAATAAGCATCCTTCCTCATGCAAAGCAGTGCCATGAGTTCTTCAAGGGAACAGAGATACAAAAGGAGCGACACAAGAGGTTCTCCAATACACTTATCTTTTAATCGTTTCTGGGGGAGGAGTGGAGGGTGGGTGCCTGGCTCCGAAAATGGTATTTGCTCTACAAGGGTGTTGGAAAAAATGCCAAGCAAAAAACAACCAACCTAATAGGTATTTTACCTGCTGTAGGAATGAGAGCACTGCTCAGCAGCAGACTTGATTGACTTGTGTGCAGTAGCTAACTAAGGAGTTAGGTGGACTTGTCTAACAGGAAAACATATTTTTGTTTGTCTGTCTGGTTGGTTTTGATCTGGTCTAATGTAAGTGGGTAACAGAGACACCTGACATAGGTTCAGATGTTTACATCAATACTTGTCCGATAATGCATACAACCAGGTTCAGGGAAACATTTTACTAAATGCCAATATATACACACTGTTCACATTTATACAATAACTTGCTCGCCATGTGTAAATATATACATATTTTAGCAGATTTACTCAATGCTACAGATTTTTTATAAAAAAAAAAGTCACGCGTCTGTATTATCTAGAGTTTAAGCAAGAGTTAGTTTTTATAGGTAGATAATTTTACAGTTCTAAAATTATAGAACCTTGTGTAAGTACCTTAAATTAGAGCAAAACTCTTGTTTTGTATGGGCTCATGCATCCCCAGATAAGTAAGTCTAAAGTGCTGATTTTGTTCCAGTGGCACGTTCCATGTGTCAGAGCTGAGGTTCTGACAGCATTGCCACTGCAAACCTCTATTTTCAGGGGTTTAGACAAAGTTGCTCTGGGCTTAAACCTTACAGAGAAGGAACCCGGGAAAGAAACATGTTTTTTAATTATTATTTTTTAAAATATATAAAATTAGTTTTTGACTATTTAAAGAAAGTTTGGGTTCTCATTGCTTTTTATTTTCATTCTTAATAACGTCAGAATAATTTTACTTTAAGAGAGAAAAAGAAATATGGTAAGCTAGTGGTTCATAAAATGGTCTGATGAGCTTGGATCTTACGAGAAAGGTACTAATGGCCAGGACATTTTTGAATAGTGGCTACTGTACATGGGCATTGACAACATTTCAAAGAAATTTAATAGGGTTTTAATGTGCCTGAGGACATATTTTTGTGATACACTGAAAAAGCTCCAAAAATCACTGAAGTCTAAAGGTAAAGGTTATGTATTTACAAAATATTTTGGTATAAGTATTTAATCATCAGACCACAGTTAATATAAAATATATGCTCCAGTGTATCTGAATAATAATATACATTTTAAAAATATACATGTCTATATTATGCAGAGAATCCTAAATTCACATCACTGAAGCTAATGGGTCTGACCTTACAGAGCAGTTGGTTTTATTGTCTCTTAAATTGAAAGAAAAAAGGTAAATAAATATACAGAATATACATTTGAAGGATATTAAGGTTACAGATAAACCATAAAAAGCCAGGAGATACAATGATAAGAATTGTGTGTATGTATATGTGTGGTTCATTGGGGAAATGACCTTATAGTCACGAGGGTAAAATTGGCATCTAGTTCTGAAATTACTGCAGGATTTAATACCAAACTGCAACACCCCAGTGAATACAGAGAAAGTGTTAGTTTTCCTCATCAGTCCCTGTTCTCATGGTTTGAGTAAGAACCTTAATACACTTCAAAGAAGATTATTTTATATGTTTTCGTTCTAATGTGTATGTGTGTGGTTTTCTACATGCCTACTCACACAGACGTGTTGTACATATGCATGTGTAGTCAGAACGCACCTCCTCCTAGAGTACATGCACACAGGTGAACGTGCACGCCCGTGCACACTCGCACCCATGTGAACACGGCCACGCGTGCACGCTCCCACGCACAGACTGAGGGGATGTGCTGTGAATCTGTCTCCAAACACGCTGGCGGTGATTTTCTTTGCCTGAGAAAGGGATTTGCATTTGGCCTGACTCTGCTTGTGCATTTTAGAAAGTTCAGGCTGAAATACCCTCAAAAGGATGAATGTACAGAACATGGAATAGTATTCTGGTCCTCAGCCCTAAACCTAACATTCCTTTTTGTGTTCTTTTGTCTTCATCTGACTGGAAGGGACACATCTTTCCTTGCATGACAACTCTGCAGAAAAATCATCATTCCCCATTTTGTTTTAAAGACAAATTGTGCAGAGAGATTCTATAGGGTACTGGAAGTTGAGAGGGAGGGAGGATGTGGTGAGCTTGGGGTAGTACCATAAAAACTGGAAGCACTGAGTACAGGTAGTAGGAGTGGTGCATCTTTAAAACCACTAGAAGATAGCAGCTGCCATCTCTACAGGACTTGTGTGTGGCAAATTATTCATCATATGCATTTTGTTTGCATTGTGGCATGTCTGTATCGAGAAACCAGTAGAGTGACACTAGACTAGCTCCCTCTCACGTAATGACTAACACGAATCATCATTAAAATGCTTTGGCTTCCCTTCATTTTTCTCTCTCTCCTTTGTTTTCTGCCCCATTTTCCCTCCGTCCTCTGCATGCTGGTGGGCGGCTTTCTGCTCGGTGCTAACCCCCGGTGCGGAGCGGGGAGCCCTGGGCTGGCAGCCGAGCGCGGGGTGGGAGGGTGGCTGTGCTGCCTGCTGAGGCCAGGTGCTCCCCACCTGTGCTCTCAAGCTTTCTATCGCATACCCAGTGTAAGTACATTTTGCAAATCTCTTGGCGGTTCGTTTGGCTGCTTGCTATGTACATATTTTAAGGACAATCATATCCTTAAAAGGAAAATGGGAAAGTAGGTTGTCGTAGGGCGTCAGTATTTTGAATCATTGCGACATACTGACGTTGATTCAGGGTAATGGTTGTGTGAGAGTAAAAGTACAATTTAATGCTCAAATTAACTTTGTATTTATAAAACTCACTTTCGTCTTTAAGCCATCTATGTTTTTTATTTCAAAAGGTAATAGAAAATTTAATATTTACTAGGGCTTTCAATTTTCATAGAAATATATTTGTATAGCTCCACACAATGCCTAAAACAATCATTGGAAGGAGGTTCAAAGGCTTTCTTTAGACCTGTATTTAATTCCTGAAAGATCCCTGTAAAATACTGTGAGATGCCTAAGAACAAACAGTTAGTGGCTTGCTGGATTTAAAGGCTGAGACATACCGAGGTAATAGTCCTGAGGCATTCTGTGGTGGTTTGCATTCTTATTTATGTTACCCTGTCGGAGCATGTATTTTCCTTGGCTTTGATAGGTATCAAGGTAGAAATGGTGTTCTGAGTCCCAAAGATAACGTTCCCAATGCTGTCATCATTTTGATTTTCTTAAAGGATACTTTTCTTTATTTGTTTTATTTGTTATTTTGTGGTCTGAATGATGCTTTGTACTTATCAGCTTGTATGTCATTCATAAACGACTTTATAGATCAGGACTTGGCATTTAGTTGTATGTACTCTTTGCACTTTCAGGTCACTACTGGTAAATTTTGTATGTTCTTAGGATATTTCTATATATTGCGTAGTGTTTTATAGCTATCTACAGTGATTTTGGTGGTATACATTCCTGTCCTATATATCAGCACAAAAGATTTCCTTTCAGTAGCATGAAATGATGTTTTTGTGGACTTCTTTTGTCATGATAGGAGTTAAGTTTCCTGTACTATATGTGTGGCCTGCAACAAACATAAAGGGTCTTATTTTCCCTGTAGCGCGTATGCATTTTGCTCTTGCCGGTAATAGGACTCAAACAAGCGTAATAGATTTCTGAAGAAATTCCATGACTAGAATAAGAAAAATCTATGTTCAGTCTTAGTCCATCAATCACCAGCATTTTCTTCATCCACTGTGAATATCCTCACCGCCATTCAGGGTAGTAGAGGACTGAATTTTAAAAATTCCATGCATAGACGGACACTATGAAAATTAATTCACTGATTATTTTTTAATGAATCTTACTAAATAATTTATCTAAGCTAAGTGAATATTGCACCAAAGTCTTCAAAACGTCTGATACAGATGGCATTTTCAGTAAGATGCTGTAAGTGCAGATGAGCCAAATTAACAGGCTTTGCTTAGCAAAGCAAAACCTAGTTGTTTCTTAAATTTGTAGTACTGACTGAGCTTGCAGATCAAAGGCAGCCATTGGTTCTGCTACATGGCCGTGCTCAGAGGTTTTTTTCCCCCCTGCTCTAATGGACTACTTTCAGAAAAGGCTTTTCAGCAAGATAATGGTATGAAAGAGACAGTTCACGGTAACAATAGCCACTTACAAGGCAGATGGTTATCTAACAGCCATAATGGGGGGCTGTAAGCAAGGTGGCCTGAAAATGTATTTTCATAGTTATTGATATGAAAGGCTGAGGCTTCTGTCTTGGAAAAACAAATTGACACCGACTGAAAAGACGCTGCAGAGATGAGTCTTGGCAGAGTTTACACGTGACAGCTTCTGCAGGGTTTTTTAATTTATTTATTTTGGCTTTTCCTTTTTTGTTGTTGTTGCTTTTGCTTTGTTTATGCTTTCATTACAATGACATAACCCCATGTGTCCAGGCAGAATTGCACAGCAACTGACTCTTCTGAGATTCTGTCAGTTTTCTTCAGTGGCCTGGGACTGGTCCCCGCCGAACATCCCTCCCTTCCATAGAGGGATGGGAGGGATGGGATGATGGAATGCCCTTGTCACGAGTCCATGTGCTGTTTACTGTGAGCCGGGGGTATCTGAATCTGTCTCGCTATTTGTGTTCAAGGGACAGTTTATTTTTAATCTGACTCAGAAAATTTTTAGCTCATCATTAGCTCACATCTTGTCTTCCCTGTGAGCATCTCAGCTAGGAATGGTCAGCATTGATTTGGTGTTTCCTAGGTCCATTTCTTGTAGAGAGAAATGGAAGAAGTTGCCATATGCAAAGGAATAAGAGCTATAACCACTCAAGCCACATCATGGGGGCCTTTACTCCTGCAAAAGCAGGTTGTTAAAGCCCTCCCTGCCTTAGAGAGCTTCTCCATCCAAAACAATGAGTACTATTGCCTGGGACCACTTTTTTTTTTTTTTTTTCTCTCCACTGTCTCTTGTTGCCTCTCAGCCATACCACAGTAAGTTGGGAAACAGATTTTTGACCTACCCCTCCAGCACTAGAAAAGAGGAGCTGCTGCCAGTCTGTTCTTCAAGGGGGCTCTGCTCTTACTTCTTGGTCTGGAAAAAAATTAATGCACCTTCGAAACAAGCTGCAAAGATATTTTAAACTGAGATTTCTGCTGTGTGATCTCATACATGTGGGTGAGGATGTTGAGTGATATTTTGCATAGAGTGGAATACATCCTTCCACTTTCCTGTTGTGGACCATTTAGCAGATCTAGCAGGGAAGCACGACACTCTTGTGGGAAAGCCCAGAAGCTGTTTGTTATGGAGACAGTGCCCAGATTATCTTTGGTAAGAATTGCTTTTCTTTTTCCTGTCTGTACATATTTAAATAAATAGAACCAAAGTTGTAGTGGAGAGAGGAAAAGGTTATGTACTTCACAGGGCAAGGAGTTTAAACTTCTAGGCTGAAGTAGCAATGGCTAAAAGAAGAACATTGCTTTGCCTACTTTAATATCACATCCAAGCAATGCTCTGCAACAGAAGCAAATCCAGCTATGGCCACAAAGTTAGAAAACTGGCATTTGCCAACATGACAATCTCTTCCCAAGGTCCAGTTCTGCTGTGGCAAAGCTTCCACTGACTCCAGTAAGAACGGGGGAAGGTCTTTAATCTCTTAATCTTAAGGAAATAGGAAGTGTTTCTTAAATAAGTCTTCCTTTTTTTAAAAGATGAACATTATTCAGGTGATTGTGCAGTCTTTTATATTACTGTAGCAGTATTTTCACCGACTGAATGCAAAACATGTCTTTGCATTGTTTTTCCATCTTAACAAGTAGCCACTCCCACACATAACTCCAGTGCTCAGCATGTTTAAATTACAGCTAACACAATCACTGCCTTCCTTAATTTAACTTGCGATGGCAAAAACAGGACCAGATCCTTTCCAGAGTGCTAGAACACCTGCTCATTGTGTCATTGTTCTTGTTTTTTTGATATGGTAACTAATGATGCCTCCCTTTAATTGTTTCACAGCCACGTCTTAAATCTGTTTTTAGGGAGAACAGTACGTAGGGACTAAATGGTAAGAAGTTTAACAGATTTTTATTATTTTGGAAAATGTTGCATCAAAACAGTTGCTATTTCAGTATCAGGTTGTTTCCATGGGCTTTTTATGCAGATGTATTGGAAGCTTTGAACATAATGCACTCGTAAAAGAAAATTGCCTACATCTGTTTTGAATTAAGCCTGACCTTAAATGTAAAAGCTACACATCTGGTGATGTTTCTCAGTTAATGGCAGCACTGGGGAAGGTCTGCCCCAACTCACCTGCACCCTGCAGACTAGGGGAGCAAGGTGCTGTCTCTGGGAGAATTTGCTGTCTGACCCTGCCATGTGGTCCCAGCAGAGGGGTGCGGGGTGTCACCATGCGGAGGTGCCTGCCAGATTGGACAGCAGCAGAAAAAAACAGGGTGGCTGCACTGGGGTGAGAGCATGGGATGAAAGCAAGGGCTGGACCTCTGGTCCTTGTGGAAAAAGAGACTTAAACATATGCCTATAAAATCTGACTCCTTTTTTTCTTGCATTGATGCTAGGCTTGCTGTGTTATACTGAGTTAGGAGCCAGACTGCATGAGTGAGTGCCAGGGTCCAGGTGTGCTGATGCTGGTGCTCCTGCCAGTGGCCTACAGTGTGACTGCTCTCATCAACACCTAAGCAGTGCCTTCGTTTCTGAAGGCAGTTTTAGCACAGGTACTTCCACAAACCCCCTGTAGCCCAGCCAGGACCCATGGCACCTCACTGCTCTTCCATCCTTATTTTCTCGGGGGTATGCAAAGACCCAAGCACCCTTGGGTATGCTGCACCCCTGCAGCCCAAGGGCAAGTGGGGAGGGAACGTTAAGACACACCGTGCAGCAGCACTACCAAGGCCTAGGTAGAGTGCAAGTAACTTTCTGCAGCACGTGGCTTGATAAAAGTAATGTTATCCTGCTTTTCAAAAGAAGGAGCAAGACTAAAGCTGTTGCCTTTGTGTAAAATTGAAGTAAACCCTCTGCTGTGGGACAGATTGCAACAGCTGGACAATATCTCACTCCACCAGTATTCCCTCTGAAAACAGTGGATCTATTAGCAGTGTTGGCTGTTATTGAGTGAAGATCCCATAATTTGGCCCCATCTGAATTTTCCTTGCTATGTTTGTCAGCAGAGTCTGTCTCAGAAAAGTTCTAGCGTTGAGGCTTGTGGCACTGTTGAAATGGGGGATGAGGTATGAAGAGGTATGAATGTGGTTGGTGGAAAATACAGATTGAATAAGTCCAGAAAAAGCCGCATGGCTTCAGTCTTTTGTCACAGCCCAACTCTGCTTAAATATCATGGTGTGCCTGAGGACAACATAGCAGGGACTGCTTCACGCTGCATCTGACAAACCAATGCTCTCGGGGTTTCCTACGTGCTGAAAGGGGCAGATGTGTCCTGTTAGAAGTCACTTAATCCATTGCTATAAGACATGCTATAGCTGACGGATCACTGTTAATTACAATTTTCCCTTGTATTTTTTGTGTCAGCCACCTCCAGTAAGGTAGCATATAACCTATTTGAGATAATGAGCGAGTAAAGCCATAAATCCCTGCTCTTCTTATCTAAATGGTTTGCTAATAATCTGGTGAGTCTGTGCACACCAACTTTTTCTGAGTGAAAGCTCAAAACACGCTGGGGGGTGTTTTTCTAACAGAGTGTTAGACATACTCTGCTCCTTTCCACTGCTACAAACTTCAATGAGTATGTGTCTCCTTGAATCACTGTATTCTTCACGTATTTACAACCTAACTGATAGCAATAGATGTCTTTCTTCCCTGGCAGTTCATGAGGATATACTAATCAGTGTTTATTATATTTTTAATTCTGTAAATATTTATTTTGGTACTCTGTGTATTTATTGGCACTGATTCCGGTGTTTGCTTATGTGTCATTGTAAATGTTGATGGTTTCAATAGTCTTGCTTCTAATGAATGTAAGGAACTCGGACTAACTGCACTTTTCTTCCATTCAAAAATCTTAACAGTGAAAAATATTCCCACTGTCATATTATGTGTTATAATGAATACAGTTAATAAAATCAGTTGTCACTTTTCATTGATGAACGTGAAGGTTACTTTTTGATGTTCAAGCTAGAGATAGAGCCAATCTATTCAGTGCACTGGAAAATACCAGGCTTTTGAAAGCAAGACGTTAGGGAATTATGTCCCCAAAATAGCATAAAAGAGAATACTTGGGCACGTGTGCACTTTCATTTTTATGTAGAAATGCCTTCAGCAGTTTTACTAATAATGTCATAGAATAAGTAGACCAAATTCGTTACTTAGGGGAGGGCTTTCATAAATGAGTGAGTTTTGGTCTTATGGCCTTCTGTTTCATCAGCATGTTCTCTCCCCACCCTTAAACCACTTAGACAATGGAAATGGACTGAGTTTCATTCTGGTTTTCAAATCAACTTAAAAATGCAGTCTGCTGTAAGCTTCATTTCCCACCTTCAAAACTCAGACTTGACTGCTGTGACTATGAAGTGAAATTTATTAGAACCTCTGGTTGCAACTTTCTCTAAATTTCTTGCATTTAGAAGATGCATAAAGCATTTGCATCAATCTCGTTTTAATCCTTAAGTTTATTTACTTCACTTAGCTAGGTAGCACTGCCTTGTTAAGGGTTCAGGAAGCCTCCGATGTTACTACTTGTCCATAGAAGATACTGAACCAGCCAGAATAAGAACTGGAATAAAGTCTACTCAGAAGTTTTCAAGGAACAACAAAGCAAAAGGTATGAAAAGCTCATTAGGCCAGTAAGGAGCAGGACATGATGACACAGTATAAATTGATGCTATGTTCACAAAAGCATAACTCTTTCCAATAGGTGGAATGAGGCTGAAGAAATGTTTTCCCAGTGATTTAATGGGAAATTAAATCACTATATAAATGCCTGAATGTAAAGCGATTTTACCTTCAGTCCTTCTCAGCCTATGTCCCCTATTGCACATTCACGTCTTTTATCCTGTGCATCTGGAACTAAAAGGCTTGTGGGTTAAATTATTCCCTCCTGCAGAAGATTGCCTAGTGATTACCTTGCTTGTGTCCACGTATAGCTACTAGGATTTTGGGGGGCAAAAGGGTTGCAATGAAGTGCAGGGCAAAAGTACAGCAACCTGATGAATCTTGATAACTACAGATCTGTGTGATACAGCTGTTAACACCTTCCCACAAAACCAGACTACAGTAGCCTGGCAGATCCACTGTGACAGGAAAAATTGAAAAGTCTCCTGAAACCAAGAGACTTGGCCCAAATATTCTTTTTGAAATCAAGATGAAGACACTGAGTTTCTAATATTGAGCTAAAAGTCTCTTCCCAATTAAAACCCAAGATCAGTCATTTCTGACAGTACATCTCTATGATTTTCATGGCCACCTTACTGGAAAAGTGTTTGCAATGGGAGTGATGACCTGGAAATCTCCCTGTGACCCGTTCGTTGAAGATGAATGCTCCATCCATTTTGCAAATCTATCAAGCAAGACAGAGAAGAGAATGTTCTTGGCTTCAAATAATTGGTAAGGAATATCGGCAAGACTAATGGACCAGTCAACTGACTGTGAGTGCGTACTAGTATCATTTTAAAGCCTTTCCCTTGAATCATGATATTTTTCCCTTTCAAAGTGTTTGTACAGAAGTTATTTACTAGGAGCTCACATTGAGCAGACGCCTGCTCCTACCTACCACGTTGCACATCTGCTTCCAATTAAAACCATTCCACGGTGCCCTGAGGGGGATGGGAAGGAGGCTCAAAGGTTCTACAAAGGTTTTTTTCAGCAGCCATGGATGCTCCTGTGGCAGCTCAGGACTAAGAACCTGCTTTGTGTCTAGTGACACATCACTCCTTTTGCTCTGCAAAGGCCCTTAGCGCTTGGCTCAGATACTTAGTTAGAACCTGGGATCAGGAGGTCTCTTCTTCTGACTAATGAAGGACACTTGTCTTTGACCAATATGTGTATTTTTTCCAGCTTAAGAAACATGAATATTTTTTAAAAGAGAGAGATGGAGTCCCATAGCTACTATTCTAAATAGAACAAGACAAGCGCAAGGAATCTGTTGAAGTATGACTCCCCACAGCTACTCCAAAGGCTAACAACCAGCCCATGCTGGTGCTGCGTTTTTATGCAAGGACCCTTCACAAAGTGGCTCTATGCAGCACTCCCACATGAATCCCAGGTGAGATGACCTATAGCCAAGGGTTGCCACCAGAGTGGAGGGAGGGCTTGTGCCTTCCAACAAAGTGCTGGTCCAGATGAGGGAGGTCCGCATCCCTCTTCTACCACTTCCCTTTGAGGCAGTTGTGAGCAAACTGCTGCTGACCTGATTTACAGAAGGCTGCAGGTACCACATTTTAAAGTCTGGTCCACAAAATCAGCTGCACTTAGCTGTGGTGTTGCTCAGAACTTGTGGGCTGAAGTTTTATGATAAAATTTCACCATTACTTAAGCACCTGCACTGGGCAGGCTCAAAAGTGCCGCATGGCTAGGTCTGCTCTTCCGTGCATCACAGTGGGAGTCACAGACAGGCTCTTCCTCCGGCCGTGTCAGCCTTCTCTGTTGGTGTCACTTGAAATTCAGAGGTCCCTTGGGCAGAGGAGAGACTTGAGTAAAGATCCTCTGGGTGAAGGTACTGAATGAGCAGATGTTGACTGGCTAGAAGTGTGGCAGCAATGCAGAGATGGTGGGAGAGGTAGAGGCAGCTAAACCTAGGGCAGTCAGAAGCCTTATAGGCAGTAGTGTCCTCTCCTGCTTCACGGGGACACAGGTGCCTCCAAGGCACCTATGTGGCTCAAGGTGCTTCAAGAACATATTCAGCTGTAGGCTACTGCACTGTGGGAATGAATGGTGCTGAGCTCCTTGCACTGAGCTGGGACCATGCAGAATGGGGTGACACGCAGAATGCAAAGTAAACAAAAATCCTATGACCGAACAGTATTTTAAGGATGGAAATTATGCTAAATCTGTATGTCATGTAAAGCAAATCTGTTCCATTCCTGCCCAGCTCCATTTGTTCACCTGTAAAGATAAAAACACAACCTAATTTTGCAACAAAATAGGTTTGAATAAATAAAGGCAAATGTGTCTTAGTAAATATGAGTACTGAAGAACCTGCTCTTGATTATGGCTGTGAAGATGCTGGCCACAGTCTAAAGTGGACATGAAAAGATATCTGTTCTACTAAAATGATATAGAGGATCAGAAGAACAATGATCACAAAAATCAAATGGATTGTTCTGAGTATTCCTTAAGGAAAAATAGAGACGGATAAGAATTTGACTAGTCTTGGTCTATCTTTACAGTAGGGATATATTACATCTACTCTATCTTTCTCTGAGTTTCTGTCCTTCACATTCTGTGCTAATAGATTTTGTTTACTGACAGATAACAAATTGTACAAAAATGCAGCATTTACAGTGAAGAAATCAGTCCTGCTACTCTTTTGCTTTTAGTTGTCTTTTTTTCACCGTTTAACAAATTAAGCTTTTGATCTTTCCAATTAGACCATATCCAGTCATTATCATGCCACATTTAGGGTCTGATTACCCAGCCGCTGCGTCTGAGCAGCTTCATTCAAATCAGTAAGAAATGCTCATATGCAGCAACTGCAGAAATGGTGCTTGCATCCTTCACAGAGCTGCCTATTGCTCCTTTCTCAGAGATGTAGAATATTTATGTCTATCATCACTGTATGATGCTGAATTTGCCTGTATTTTTTTTTTTCCTGGGGTCTGATAGAAAACACCATAAATCTGCAATTTTTTTGAAAAACAGTTGGACCAAATTACACGGTTAAGTTAACTTGTCTATGCTGGATCTTAATTCTCTCTCAAGATGTAACATGTATTCAGACCGATTTAAAATAAGTGACTGTATCAGAAAACAAAACAGACATCAGAGCACAAGCATAAAGGCAAATGTCAGCCCCTGGCTCTGAAACGGCCAGGACCCTCAATCCAAGCTATGAAACCTTACATTTCTGCCTCAGTGCAGGCAAACACACAGCACTATTTATAGCACAGCCTTTTACTACCCTTCTGTTAGAATAGGCTTCATCGGAGGATTTACATGACTAACCAAAAGCAAAAGCCTTCTGTACTTTGTTTCTGTAAGAGAAGGCCAGTGTGAAGCTGGTGTTCACTGGGCTGAATTACAGAAACTATCAGTTACTAGAAAACCCGTTACTAATTCAAAGGCATCTGTTACCATGGCATAGGTCTCCTCTTCCCTCTCCATGCCCCAGATTTAACACCAATGATGGGAGCTTAGTGAAAGCTCAAAAAGAACGGTTCTTACCTCTGAAAAATAAAATGCATAGTCAAGGAAGACCACATGTTTTCATGGCAACTAAGGAGTAAAGGGTTAAGACCTAGGAGATGGCTCTGAACCAATAAACAGCACAAAAGACTCCTATTAGCAAATCAAGAGCCCAGTGTGCTCTCATTTCCCCCCTTGTATCTTCAATTAAACCCTTTGGGCCACAAAGTTACTGTTGGTGCCAAGGACAACAATCAGCATGAGGTGATTATTTTAGATTCTGCTACATACCCTGAAGACTCGTGAAAATGAAAACCAAGCCTCCCTTCACCCTCCGATCCACTTTCCAGGGCAGGGCAGGCCCATCAGCTAGTCCCCATCCTTTCATCTCGCTGTGCCAGCTGCAAGCACCCAGGCTTTCCCCAGAGATGCCACTTTCTCACAGATGCCTGCCTCTCCCTGCCTTCCAGATGGCAGTGGGCTTCTTAACAAGCTCCCCGATTTCTCTTTCCCCCTTGGAATTTCATTTCAATGTTATCTTGTCACATCTGTTTTTCTCCAGTCAGATGATGTGCAGGAGCACGAGATACAATGATTCTTCAAGAGGTTACCAACCTGCAGGTCCCGTGGCCGTTTCAGAGCTCCCCGCTGCAGACGTGCCCCTGTGCAGCGAGGATATCCACTAATGCTCTGGGGTGCCAGTGACAGCCCCTGCCCCAGCTGCCGAGCAGAGGTAAGGACCACCTTGCTGAGGTTTGCGCAGGCTGCTCGTTTCCTTGTCTTGTTCTGCATCACTGAACTTACTCTTTCCTCCCTCGGGCTTTTCTGCAGGGCTTCTCGAGGCTCCCCAGTGCTGTTACAGGGCTGTTTACCATGGCTTGGGAAGAAGGAGAATGGCTGCAGAACAGGGCAGGGAATTGGAGTCAGGCTGTGATATCCTTTCACACGTGTCCTCTGTGACCTTTGGTGCAAAACTCCACCTCTTTGCTTTTTCCACCTTTGAATGGGGATTGTGATCCTTCTACAGGAAAGGTTTCATGTGGCCAAATCCTTCAAATTTTACCCCACTGCCTGTGAAGCGAATTGAGACATGGGTAGGGGCATGGTGCAACAGCAGTGCTCTCATTCCCCCCATCCTGCCCACGTTCACCAGGTGCAGATGTGGTGGCCATAACCTGAATGAGAAGAGGGGAGGAAAAAACCCTCCTTCCCATATTTTTTGCATGGGATGGCAGTGGTAAGTTCCCAGGGTGAGGATTTGGCTGAAGAGGGGCCATAGAGCTGCCTTTCCTTCCCCTTGGCTGTGGTGCTGGTGCCCCCAGGGCTCTGCAAATGTGGGATTAAAGAGCTGCAGAGGAAGGGTGTCAAGGGGAATCGGCAACATCATAGAGCAGCGGGAGGGGGGTGTTATAGTCCTTCCTCAGCTGAAGCCCCAGAGTGGGGACCCTTCACCTGCCAGGGGCAGGAGAAGGAGAGATGTGGGGGTTAAAACATCTTGAGCCTCTTGATATATCTGTCCTTAGACCTGGCTACAGATGCTCTTGCCTCCAGATGGCCTTTCTGCTGTGTCGTGCACAGCTTTGACCTGCTGACGGCCACAGACTCTGCACTTTCATGAAACTAATGGAAGAAACACCAGAATAGGAAGAAATACCAATCAAAAAGGGATGTTCTGCTGCCTCCCTTGCTTCCAGTTTTCAGCTACGGATGGCAGCAGTAGTTATTCATTGCTCCCACCGTGCAGCCAGAAGGCAACCGTCCTTGGGATTTGATGAGCCAGGCATTGAGCCTCACAGGGTGATGTGGGGCCATGGCTCTGGAAAAGGGCAATGTAGGAATTGATGTATTGGTTGAACTGGTGACCCACCTGATCAGGCAGTCTATTGCTGTCCACAGATACCAGCAGAGGAGATATTTTGTAAAGACACATGAAGACACTACTGTGGATAATTATGCAGTATCAATTTGGCAGAAGAGGTACCTTTGTAACTTCAGGTAGTGGTTTGTCTCTGTTTTGATGAAAATTGTTTGTATTCCTTGTTACCACAGAGGAAATGATTCCCACTCACATGAATATTCACTTTTAGTGAATATTTTGAGGTTCTTTGCTTCAGTAATATCCTGTGACCATGAGTTCCATGCATTCATTACACTTCACTAAAAGAGAGAAAGAAAAAAACCTGCCTTATGAGATGTAAGGGAAATGCTGGGGAAATTTTAGGTGATAGCTAATCAATTTTTAATTGGGCAGACTCAAAAAGAAAGAAAGGTAAGACAAGGAGAACATCCTGGTGAGGTCGGTTATATTGCCATGAGGTTGTTTGAAATGGCCTCATTACTCATGCATTTACAAAAGAAAAAGTAAATTTTTTTTTTTTAGGGATATTGGTCTGGAGATGAAAGGGATCTCCAGGCCTTCAGCCAGCAGGCCAGGACTGGGGATGATGCTGACCCGACACAGCTTCCCTCCTGCGCTGGGCAGAGATGGCTGTGCTGTGCCGCCCTGGCTTTCACCTTCCCTTCCAGCCCGGCAGGCAGCAGGAGCACGGCTTATGAAATGGAGGTGCTAGGAAACCTAATTCAGAATGCATTTGTTTCCAAGTCATGTGGTGCTTTGTGCTCTGGCAGTTTTTAACTGGCTCCTGGCTGGGTTTATTCTCCTCCTGTGTTTCAAGGGTCAGCATTGGAGAGCTGGGTGCTGCCACGGCTGGGACGTCAAGCAGCTGCCTCCAGCAGCATCTCGGCAGGGGAAAGCTGCTGGCGTAGCTCTCCGGTATATTGCCCTGCACCAAGGTGTGCTCATTAGTTGTTATATCCCATGGGAGATGTGTTAGTTAATTTAACAAGGTTTTGCTGTGGGCTCTATTTCAGTGCAGTCCCAGAGCAGTGTCCTGAGGGTTCCGCAGCCCAGTCCCTAGCTGCCTGAGTGTGGCTCCTGCCTCGGAGAGCCCCCTCCTCTTGGGTCTCCTTGGGCTGTCCCTTACAGAGACACAGAATCACAGAGGGGTTGAGGTGGGAAGGGACCTCTGGAAGTCACCTGCTCCAACCCCCCCTGCTCAAGCAGGGCCACCTATAGCTGGTTGCCCAGGACCATGTCCAGATGACTTCTCAGTATCTCCAAGGATGGACTCCACAACCTCTCTGGTCAACCTGTGCCAGTGCTCAGTCACTCTCACAGTAAAAAAGTGTTTCCTGATGTTCAGAGGGAGCCTCCTGTGTTTCATTTTGTGCCCATTGCCTCTGGGCCTGTCACTGGGCACCACTCGGAAGACTCAGACTCTGTCCCCTTTGCACCCTCCCTCTGGGTATTTATATACGTTGATGAGATCCCCCCTCAGCCTTCTCTTCTCCAGCCTGAACAAGAGAGGTGTTTTCTAGAAGAAGTGTCACAGGTCACAGTGCTTCCAGAACCATGCTGGAGAACTGCGCTGGGGTAGGGGACTGTCCCTGCTCAGCCCCACACCACGCTTTACCCCAGAGCAGGCATGCATGGGTGCCTGCCTGGAGCCTGGTGAACCCAGAGAGCGTTTGGGACCATGAGCTGTCCCAACAGGGAGAGAAGGGACACACAAGCCCTTGCGCTGTGTGCAGTGGCTCAGGGCTGGGAGGTGATGGAGGGGTGGTGGGAGGGGTGGAAAGCTTCCTTTCTAAACAGTAGCACCAGCTTGTTCTGCCACAAACTGGTGTATAATGGCCCAGATGAGCTCCATGCCCCTCCTCAGCAGGTAGAGTGAAGCTGCTGCTGCTGGCAGTGCACGTGAACGCTGCTGCTTTTCCCCAAGCCCCAGCTCACCCTTCTTTTTCTTGTTAGATACTCTCATGAAGAGATTGTTTCTTTTATGAAAGGTGAAGCACCAGCGCAGCAAGCTCTTGACTGTGAAGAGCAAACGATTTATTTAAGATGTCTTTGTACTTTGCTGAGGGACCCCAGCTGGATGAGAGTGTCTCCTGGCTGGTGCTGTGCCGGAGCCACCACTCTCATGGCTTTACAGCACTGATTGACTGGACAGAAGGCATGGGCATCTGGGGAAACTGAGTCTGCCCTGAGGAAATGTATTCAAGTGGAAAAGGCTCTTGCAGGGCCAAAGGACACCTGTGCTTTAGTCCTGCTTCTCCCACTCACCTGCTGCCTGCCTGCGTGTGAACCATCCCACCTCCTCACTGGAGACTTACACAGCGCCAATGTCACTTGGTGGAGTATCGTCTGCTCCAGCTGTTCAAGCATGGGTGCAGGAGAGGAGCCCAGTCTGTAGCTGCTGTTTCTCTCCAAGCCTGCACTGGCTCCAGGGACCATCCTCCCCTACGACTTGAAGGTCTGGAACAGCTGATGCAAATCAGTTCCACGATATTCTTCACGGGGAGAGCTCCATCAGCAACATGTGTGATAATGGTGAACCGTCTGGAGCACAGGCCTTATGAGGAGTGGCTGAGGGAGCTGGGGTTGTTTAGCTTAGAGAAGAGGAGGCTGAGGGGTGACCTTATCGCTCTCTACAACTGCCTGAAAGGAGGTTGTAGTGAGGTGGATGTTGGTCTCTTCTCCCAAGTAGTTAGCGATAGGACAAGAGGAAATGGGCTCAAGCTGCGCCAGGGGAGGTTTAGGTTGGATATTTGGAAAAATTTCTTTACTGAAAGAGTAGTCAAGCATTGGAACAGGCTGCCCAGAGAGGTGGTGGAGTCACCATCCCTGGAAGCGTTCAAAAAATGGGTAGATGTGGCACTCTGGGACATGGTTTAGTCTAGTCTACCCTTGACTGGTTTAGTGTGGACTTGGTAGTGTGGGTTAATGGTTGGACTGGATGATCTTAAAGGTCTTTTCCAACCTAAACGATTCTATGATTCTATAACTTCCTACCTCTTACCTTCCTCTGTTGCAGCTATTATCAGACCCTCCTGTGTGGTTTTAACAGCGTACTTCCACTGAGGACCTACCACCTGCGGAAGGGCTTGCATGCTGCCAAGGTGCTCTGGCTCTCATTAGGCTCTGACCCTGCTCTTGATGGTGGATGAGAGCTTCACAAGTCGTTTAGGCTGGGAGAGGATCAGATCTTTCCAGAGGGTTTTCACACACCTCCGGTGTTAGAAAAGCTACAGTGCTTACAAGGCACAACTTCAACTTCCGTACAATTTGTAATTTCCTTTAATTGCTTCAAGCGGTCTAATTTTTACACCGTTGTGAAAGGATCTTTGTTTACAGTGATTGCAGAGGGCAATATTTCTAGCATGGGTAACCATGGCAATGAATAATTCTATTCTCAGGAACTGTGCCAGCTGCACTAATGCCTTATAGTAGCACTCAAGCAGTTTGCTAATGAGAGACTTCTCATTTATTGTAGGGGGACATTTTCCTGTGTCCACGCATTAGCCTGTAGTTTCTTAACAGCACATTCCTTATCACTAATACATGGAGAAAAAAACCAAAGCAAAACAAGCAAATCTCAGTTACACAGCTCCTCTTGCATGTCAGATTTTCCTGGTTTTTTTTTCTTGGAGACTGTATTACAAGATACATTATTTAAGGAAACTTATGGTATGCAATAGTCTGTTTTGTTTTTACTACTACCTTCTAAAATAAGGATGAGCTTAGGATGCTCTAGAGCAGCTGTTTCTTACACAAAAAGACACCACCTGTAAACTGATCTAGTCAAAGATGCATGGCTTTTCCCACTAGAGGAAGGACTTTATTTTAAAAGATTAATTTTATAAGGAATTTTATTTGAGTAAAGAATAATTTAAAATTACACTACTTTGCGAAAATATATATTACAGCTTGGAGTTGAATTACTTCAACACCAAAGCACTGAAATTGATTAAAATATTGTTCTCATCTGTGTATGAACATGTTTACTATATTTCTAAAAAAACCATATAAAATAAGTAAAATATATATTTTTACATGTTTCATTATTGAAATGCAATTTAAATTATTTTAACAATAAATGTTCCAAATGGAATACTTTTTTAGCTTATATGATTTAGGGTATGTTCACAGTGGAAACCCTGAAGGAATAGCTAAACTACAGTTCCTGGCATTCCATGGACCGTGGTCTCAGAATACAAAAACAAGCAGGTGGAATAAAGCATCCTCTCCTGTTTTCAGAAAAACATTAACAACAATCCCAAGTCTCTTATCCAAGATCAAAATCCTTAGGAAAGATTCATGGAGCAACTGTTGAACTGGGTAAAGTTGTTTGGAATGGTTGTAGCTTGAAGGTTTCTAGAAGAACATTTCTTAGCCTTGTATCTTTGATCAGAGAGAAAGGTGAATGTGTCCAAATAAACAGCACAGCACAGACCTGCATTTTTTTTTTCATGTCACAAAGCAAATTGATCTGTTTTCTCTGGTTAGTGATTTGGTGCCCTAATTAGTGGGCTTTGTTGTCACCAGTCTCTAAGTGACCGACATCTGCCCAGAACCAGCTGTCGGGTGGCTCACGCAGCGCCTAGCCTCCCTCCGCAGGGCTCCCTGTCATCACCCATTCGTGCTCTGCTCTCCAGAAAAGATCTTCTGCCCATATCCCTAAAGACAAAGCAGGATCCACCAACCACAGTTTCCCAACAAGCTCAGTCTGAGTTGACTTAAATGAGAAAAATCCCCCCAAAATTCTGTTCAGCCTAGGATAGCTCGGTTCTTCTGCAGCTCAGTAACACCCCCACCTCTTTAGCATTTAGAAAAGTAGGTCAGTTCGGAAACGAAAACAGCCCGGAAAAGCCATAGTGATTTTCCACAAAACTGTCACAATTCAATGGCTGACCTTCTTCTTCCCCAGTTTCTTTTTCCAGATAAGACAGTTCCCCGGGTTAACTCAAATGATCAAGTCACTTGGGTCTTCCTCCGCCCCCTGAAACTACAAATATTCATTTTGTGGAAATTTACAGCTCGTCTGCTTCTCTCCCTCCGTTTCGTCCCAGTGTGGACAGCCACCGAGAAGACTGGTCCTCCCAGCCCGGGAACCTCCGTCCCCGTGGGGCTCTCCCCCCAGCTCCACTCGGCACGGCGGTGGGACACCAGCTCTCGGGCAGCCGAGCCCAGCCTGAACACACGTGCCGGGGTGGGGGTACTGCAGGTGGATCTGATACCTGCTGGTCTGCAGGTTTCCTCCTGCGTGTATGAAGCTGTGCTGTCTCCTCTCCCCACTTTCGCTGGAAGCTTAGAGATTTTCCAATGGGACGATGGCACAGGAATAGTTTGTGTGCTTCTGTGCACTGACCTGATGAACCTGATGAACCTGATGGCAAACTTGATGAGCCCTGCATAAATTGCCTAAAAGAGAAATGGTGGCTGACCTTGAGCCACTGATCTGATCTAAACCTCAAGTTACCCAGCATTTGCTGCTATTTTCATGGCTATCACAGGTAGCTGCCCCGATGCAGGAATGCTCTGTTTCTGGGGTTTGTTTTTTTCTTTTTCATGAAAGATGTACTGACAAAGAAAGAGCTACAGAAAGGGAAAAGAAAAGAGTGGGGGGAGAGAGAGAGAAACTTCATATAGCTCTTCCAGATGGCAGATACCCAAGCCCAGGCTCCTTCTCGGAGGTGTAAATCCCGCATGTACTTCTTAAGGTCTGTGGAGTCACCCTTGATTTACACTGGTGTGCGAGCAGCCCTGGCTGGCAGAGCTGCTGCAGTAGTGTAGGATAAGTGCTCAGGGAACAGGGAGGTTGCACCAGGATTAGAATATAAGGCTGTCTTGAAAGGGGAGATTTATACAAATTCCTGCTGGGCTTGGGAGCTCGTGATGGGTCTGGTGTTTTGCACAGTGCTGTGGCCGTTTCTCCTCGGCAAGCTGGGCTGGGATCCCACCTCTCACGTTGCAACAGACCTCTGCAGAAATCCTCTCTCGTTTTCAGGTGTGAGGATGTGGTGCCCAAAAACCTTCCAGCAAGGGGACTTGCACCACAGAGGGTTAAAGTGCGGTAATTTCCAAGGCAGTCCTGAGTTTGTCCTTTTCTGAGGGCTGCAGTGCTGCTCATTAGAAACAATTAATCTCCAGTACTGTGCTCTCCTGTCAGCTCGTGCCGCCGTCATGGGCCAACTCATCCGTGAGGAAGCAGCCGGGCGTCCCACGCTGACCAGTGTTGTCCCTGATGTCTCACTTTGCACTCATCCCTCACAGGTGGTTTGGGTAAATATGCGCATGGACATAACACATTAATGGCAGACACATCTAAGCCCCACAAATGAGGGGAAACTTGGACAGCTTCTGCTGCTGCTGAAAATCAGGTTTGTGATTGAATTAGATGCAGTTGTTTGAGACGTGCGAGCCATTCCCCAGCGCCCGGGAGCTCTGTAGTTGCTCGGTGAGAGGGCTAAAGAGGAATCAGTGCACTGGTTTGGGAAGTCGTCTTCTTTTCCTTAACATTGGTGCCAACTGTAAATGATGTAGAACATTGCCATACCTCTCCAGAGACCCCTCTTCTTGGACAAATTGTCACCAATATTTCGCATCCCTAAGATCGTAGGAGAATCATAGAATCATAGAATCGTTTAGGTTGGAAAAGACCTTTAAGATCATCCAGTCCAACCATTAACCTACACTACCAAGTCTACTCTAAGCCAATCAAGGGTAGACTAGACTAAACCATGTCCCAGCGTGCCACATCTACCCGTTTTTTAAACACTTCCAGGGATGGGGACTCCACCACCTCTCTGGGCAGCCTGTTCCAATGCTTGACTACTCTTTCAGTAAAGAAATTTTTCCTAATACCCAATGTAAACCTACCCTGGAGCAGCTTAAGCCCATTTCCTCTCATCCTATCGCTAACTATGTGGGAGAAGAGGCCAACACCCACCTCACTACAACCTCCTTTCAGGCAGTTGTAGAGAGCAATAAGGTCTCCCCTCAGACTCCTCTTCTCTAAGCTAAACAACCCCAGTTCCCTCAGCCGCTCCTCATAAGGCCTGTGCTCCAGACCCTTCACCAGCTTCGTTGCCCTTCTCTGGACATGCTCCAGCACCTCAATGTCTTTCTTGTATTGAGGGGCCCAAAACTGGACACAGTATTCCAGGTGCGGCCTCACCAGCGCCGAGTACAGGGGGACAATCACCTCCCTGCTCCTGCTGGCATTGCTCAGCCAGGTGAGGGGATGGTTTTCAACACCCTTGTGCCATGTACATTATTTTTGAGTCTCTGTATAAAACTCTTTTCCCTTCAGAGCTATGGCTGATGTAAAGGAGCTTGTGTTAAGGGTTTTACTGCTAGTTTTACAGGTAGCACTGTCTGTCTAAGCAGTTCCCAGCACGTGGGCTACATGTTGGAAGGCAGCTGCCAGCAACCATCCAAGGTAGTAGGACTCAGTCTACTTTTTTCTCTCTCATCTACTGACTGAGCACCTGTAATTCAAACCCCAGTCAGAGATCACAAACATCACCTGAGACATTACAGTTACTTCTACAGTGGATCTCAGTTCTCCCAAACACCCCAGAAACTCCCCACAAAACACGTAGGAGACTCTGAAACTATCATCTGGGAAAAAGCCCTGGGTCAAAAAGGTTGATGATATTATCTCACAGAAATGCATGTTCCCATTAAACTTCACACTGCCTGACCCACAAGACAGCAAGGGAATTGTGGTATCCACTGCTTGCTTTGTTTGTCAGCCATGACTTTCATTTCTCATTTTCACTAAACTGTTTTTATCTTTTTCCTTAAAGCTTCCATTCACCCAGCTTGCAAGTCATTGAAGAGCAAACTGCGCTAGATGCATAGGCTACAAAAAACAGGTATTAGGACCCTGTTGTATGATAAAGCCACTTTACCAGCATTAGAAGTCTGGCTGGAGGTGGCCCGTGGAGAATCCCTACTGGGCACAGGAGCTGCCCAGGAGCTCCCAGCCCAGACAAACGGAGGGAGGCGACTCTGTAGCTCCTGGCATAACCGTGCCTTGTGTAACTGCTTGGAGCGGTGACCCTTAGACCTGCACCTACACAACTCTAGTTTGTCCTACATCCTACATTTGTCCACACCTGTCTACTGGTGCTCCCATCTCTATTTAAGTTTTGATGCATTTCAAGTGCATTTGAGAGAATTTCAGATTGTTCTTGAAAACTTATATAGACCAGAGGATCTTGAAAACTTATATAGACCAGAGGATTGCAGTGGGGATTTCTACTGCAGTCTGAGCTGTCTCTGTTCTGCTTCCCCTGAAACCACCACTCCAGGGCTTTGCCAGGGCCTTTGTGCGTTGCAGGGGGGTTGCAGCTCTGACACCATCTTTTTGCTGCCTCCTTCCTGTGGGTGGTGCAGGCAGAGTTCACCCGGCTGCTCACTGTTGCCATGCAGATGAAACACACTGCTGCCCTGCCACGCTGCCGTGCCACGCTGCCGTGCCACGCTGCCCTGCCACGCTGCCCTGCCACGCTGCCAGCACCCAGTGGCCACTTGAGAGCTGAGCTCTGCTCCTGCTCCTGTCTCTGAGCCACAGAAAAGCACACAAATCACCGCATCTCCCACTTGTCAAAAGCAGAAAAATATCCTTTCATATAAAACCGTTTTGACTTGCGGCTGATATGCCCAACACATTCAAGCACTGAAAGGATTATTTAATAAGTGTCCCTGCAGTGTGCAGGCTGCACCCATAACCCGAGAGAAGGTGCCGGCGGAATGATTTTGGCAGCATTTCCTTCCTCCCCTGCAGTGGGTCAGCCCAGGAGCCGAACCCCAGGAGCTGAACCTCGGCAGCTGGCTCGGCAGGAGGGACGGCAGACCGAGTTCTCTGCACGCAAGCTGCCGTCTCCTCGCTAAGCTGGTCGGCTCCCTGATGCATGCTCCTCCCGGGAGCCTGGTGATGCTGCTGCCTTCTCCTGCTGCTGCCAGAGCCCTGCACCGATTCTGCACCGAGATGCACCCTGTGCAGCTCCAAGGGGCATATGCAGGGGAAGAAACCTCATGAAGGTGGCGGGGGAAGGAGTTCAAAGGCTTGATGAGCAGAGGTTGCAGAAAGAGGCGCGGGGGGAATTAATAATAGATTTCACAATGGGAAAAAAGGATTTTTGAATGTGGAAAAAACCCGCTCATCTAGTTACTGCCTGCTTGGTGGCTAAATTTGCACTCCTGCAGTTTCTACAAAGGTAGCAGTCCCATGCAATGTCTTTTGTGTTTAGGATCAGGAATTACCATTTTCTCCCAGTATTGAACACAGGCCTGGGAAGAGGCTGAGCCTTCCAAGCTGAATCTTCCCTCTTTTTTCTCTCTTTTTTTTTTTTTTTTTTTAAATTAATGCAGCTGCCATTATCTTCTAGCTGCTGTTGAGGAACAGTCTGGAATGACTCATGACACTCTCCGGTTCTCCCCTACAATGTGTGAGACTGGTGGCCTGAAGTGGATGGGATGATTTGCCATGATCTTGCCCGGCTGTGTGAGCTTTGCAAGCCAAGCAGAGGAATAGCTAGCCCAGGTGCGCAGAGGGGCCTAAGCTGCTTCCCAGGGCCAGCTCCCACCCCATGCCGGCCTCCCTGCCAAGAACACCACATGGGTGGGAGAGGCTCTGCTGGGGGGTTTTGCAAGGGTGGCCAAGTGATGGGCCCCGATGTGATGGCCACTCTGCCCAGCTGCTGTGCAGGGCTGTGGCTTCTCCTATTTTGCTGGAGGGAAGCAGCCCTGCCATGCCTTAGGCAGCCTTGCCAAGGATGAAATGCAGGAGCAGGAGGTGGCAGGATGGGAAGGGGAGGCCTTTGGGTGGGGGAAATACAACTATTTACCTCTCCTCTGCTAGTAAGTCTGCTCAAGTGCTATGTCTGTCCAAGAAGAGTATGCTTGAATCAGGGGGTTATGCTTAGAAATGAATTGTAATGCAACTGCAACAGAATACAGCTCTCTGGTGGTACCCCAGGCACTGCCCCTCCTTGGCTTGCAGGAGCACAAATTTTAGTTAATGTCCATGCTGGGCCAAATTCTTCTCTCAGCTTAGCTCATTCTTGTCCAGTTATTGCCCAGACCACTTTCTCTCTTTTTTTGTTGTTTTTTTTTGCTATCATCTCTACAGGCTTTTGAGAAGTGCTGCACTTGTCTGGGATTTTTCTTTTGCCCATCAGGTCCTGGGTCATTTTGTTTTGGAGCAGTGAAGAGCTGCAGTCAGCCTGCTGTGGGGAGACTGCCCTGTGCAGGGCTCAGGGGCTGTAGACTTGCCTGAAAAAAAAAACCCCAAACCAAACAGTGAAGAAATACGGATAGCCTGGCCATTATCTGTTGATTTCCATTATAAAGGAGCACCACAGACCATGGCAGTATTTCAGTGATGTAACTCAGTCGTGTAGCCACAGGCAGAATTTGGCCCTCTGTGTCCTGGTACAGGAGGCGGAAGGAAGCCGTAGAAGTAGGTCCATCAGAGTGAGTGCATTCACTTGATGTTTTGGGATATAATTCTCAGAGTTAAAATGCATGAGCAGAGATTTTACACTGAAATCTATGATTTCCTCAGAATTCTCTTCTTTTGTGCCTTCTGCATGTGAGCTTTTGTTAGTCAATTGCTACACAGCACTTTACAGCGTGTCTTTTGTGCAGTGGTCCTTTCAGCTGTCATGCTCTGATCACATTCAGCCTAGATGTATAGAGCATTTATTGTTTGATTTGGGAGTTTTTTAATGAACGTTTCATTTAATATTCAGCCTTACTTGCCATTTTCCAGCAAAATCAACATCCTGTTGAATTTCACTCGGAGCAACATCAGTGCATCAGTTATGGGTCCATGTCTCGTTTCATCAATAGCTGCAAATAGGCCACAAGACCATCTGTGTCAGTTGTGTATAAGAGTGAAGACAACAGAGGTCTAAATACAGACCATAATGGAAATTACCCTCTTTATCTTTTCCTTCTCCTCTCAGGCTCTGACCCATTTTTTCCCCCATATCTCATCTCTAGTAAATGTCTCGAGCTCCATCTAAGGGTGTCCTGTCAAGGGGAAAAGAGAATTATGTTTGCTTTCTTCCCTTGCTTATGCTGCATGGAGCAGGCCTAAAAGGTTTTCCCCTCTTTATCCAATAATATTCTCTTGCTTTCTTTTTATAATAACTCCAGGGCTTGTCCTAAGAGACTCACTGGATAACTGGAGTAATACAGATATATATGAAAACTGCTTTGCTGAGAGCAGTAACAATTTTTCATTAAGACTATGCATGTCCTTTGGGGATTTTTATTCTGTTTCATTGAAATACCTACAAATATGTAGGAGAAAATACACTCTTGTTAAATGATTGGATAATTCTGCCATCTTAGCGAAGAGTTGGGCAACCAGTATCTGAGACATCCTGCAAATTTTTCAGCAAAAATAGGGAAAGCCAAAGTTGACATTTTACATATATTTGTCTTGTACAGCTATAAGAAGCAGTCCCAATCCTCTTATGCCTTGTTTTTATATAGAAATAAAAGCAGAAGCAAGAGCACAAGCCAATTTTTTTGTTTTCCTTGGTAGGTCACTGCTAACAGAGCGTTTTTTGAAATCCCAGCAACTGCTACTAATCCTGACCTGATTCGGAGCCTTTTCAAAGCACACAAATAAAACCAGGTTGACAAAGCTTAGCTCAGAGACTGGTTTGCCTTCTTTTGTCTCAACTGGGACTGCCACAGGGGCAGGAGAAGCACCACCAAACCAGTCAGCTAGCAGCATTGCTGACTTTCAAGAATACTTTATTACTCTGGAGCAGCATCATCAAATCCTGTAAACTTCCTGGGATTGCTGGTGTGCTGGCCATGGCAGTAGCAATTGCTGTATGTGAACACTGACCTCCAGAAGCACTTTTTCTCCTTCTCTTTCCCTCTTAGCATTTTCTTAAGTTTCCTTTTTCCAATACCCATGTGCACCTTTAGTGCCTGCAGCACTGACCTTCCCTAGTATTTGTTTCCTCTTCTGCATGTTCCTGCCTGTTATTTTAAGGGGAATTGAAGCTCTTTAAGAAGCCCTTTTTTGCTACAGAGGCTGCAAATTTGACGTATTTCTCCCATGTTACAGTAAGGCTCCAGACCCCCTTCTTGATAGTCATTCTGGCAGGACCGGTAACTCCAGGAGAGGAGGTCAGAATGGGCAAATAAATTTACATTGAGTGCAGTAATAGGCATCTTGGCTATAAACTCCCTTTGCGTACATATTCTGTTTTCTGCAGAGTTTGTCATTTAAACATGAGGCCAGCTGTATTCAGATAGGAAGTTGGGAATGATGGGGAAGGAGGAAGAAGGATGATCAAGGCAAGGTCATGACAGTGATTAATTTAACAGCATGTGCTTGTGTGGATGTGTTTCAGGATTTTGTTGCACCAAAAAAACCACCTCAAGTAGTTTTGGGACACTGATGAAGTTTTATTGCTCTTCCCAACCCTTGTCTCTAAACCCACAGGTGTTTTTTTTTTTTCCTTTTAAATCATGAATCTCACTAAAATATCAGTATCCTATGTCCTGCTCTCTCTAACTGCTCCTCCTGTAATTCACTCCTGGGTCCTTCCTCAGAAGCGAGTGCTGCCAGTGTTGTTACCACCTCCCCTCTGCAAATCATTCCTTTCACAAAGGCTCTCCACTTGAACTAGAGAAAAGAGATTTCCTCCCTAAAAGAAAGAATTTTATCCTCATCACAGAGCTTTTACTACTGTGTAATACACAGCAATCATCTAATATGTGTCATCTTTATCCATAAACCGAAAGCATTAATATCCCCATCTGTCAAAGATTACACATAAACATTCATTCCTCCCAGGATGTGATGGAGATCCACGTTCCCTTTCATATAAGCACTGCTACCTCTTCTGTCCTAACATCTGATCCAGGACAGCTGCCTTGAAGAGCATTCTGGAAGATATTCACACTCTACTGATTCATTCTCACATAAAGGTAAATACATACATAAGCATATACCTGAACAGGGGTTTCCACAAGTCATCATATACTCAGTATCTGAATAATACTTTACTGCCATAAAAAGGAAGCTGATTTTAAGGAATCACAATAATCTCAAACTCTGGGACTGTTTTCCAGCAAACAGATTAAATGCCTGCAGCCCTATGCTGTTTTTCCCATACATTTTGGATTCTCTCAGTTCAAAACCTTGCTTGGTGCATTTTCCATGATGGTTGTCATTGGTCTGTTAATTCTAGCAGCTCCAGGGTAAATGCTGTCTGCATCTTCCTGCAGCTACACGGCACTTGATTTGTCCTCATCTATATAATCCATCTGTCCCCCGATCTGAGAGCTGTGTGCAGCCTTAGGTGCCAGGGAGCATGTGCTCAGTGCCCTGCTTTGAAAGGCATGGACAATAACCTTGCACAATTTCTGTTTTTTTTCTTAGCATCTGATTAATTTAATGTGATTCAGTGCATGAGTCATGTAATGGGTGTCTGTTTAATGTATGGCTTCTCAGCCATGGCACCTATTTCTGAGAGGTGAAAGACATCAGTTATTATGGAGTTAAGAGGTGCTCAGTTCATCTCAGGATCATATCTAAAGTAGTGCAAAAGTTCCTCGGTGTGGCCAAAATCACATGCACTGCCTCTGTGCCTCTGAGCATGGGCTGGGATCTGGCCCATGGGTGCCAATCCACCTGGTTTCTGCATCCTGAGGACTTTAGCAGCAGTGAGACCGGAGGGAATCACCAGCTCAGACAGAGACCTCTACGGCACACTGTCCTGTGTGTGGGGATGCTGCGGGCAGGGGCCTGAGCACGCCAGCACCGACGCAGCCTTCCTGGATCCAGCCTTCAGTGACCTGGTCACAGGAGCACTGGCAGTCTCTGGCGGATCTGCTCTGGTTCACGGGTCTGACTCCCCATTCAGATTTCCACATCAGACCTCATCTTAAGTACAGGAAAAAATTAATCTTTGTGGTGTGGTTTTCTTTATGTACAGTTTATTATGTTTTTCTCCCAAATAATCTTGATTTAATTAGAATCTGCAAAGATCCATGGTGTCCGATCCAGATGGGCTAGAGGAGCTGACATCCCCCGTCACCACCACAGCAACATCTGGCTCTGGCCTACTTGTGGCAAGCATTTAATCAGATGCTTACAGTGCATGTGTCTGTGGATGTGTTTGCACAGTGGAAACTCTCCACATGTTCCTCAGAGCCTGGAGCTCCTGGATTTGGTTTTTTTTAAATCCAAAATTTTTTGATTTTTTAAATTTTATTTTATTTTTTCATCCAGGTGGGGTGGCTGTAGGAGGACACAAGGCTGAGGACAAGTAGCAAGACATGAAAGCATCCAGCATATTGGATCTTAGGGAAAGATGCACAAAGATGCCCAGTACAATTGTGCCTGTTGGACAAGCTTAAAGCTTCCCCTGCTAATATGCAACTCACAGAGGTACTCTGTAAAAAGCAATCCAGACAAAGAGAGAGAGAGGATGTTGTCACAAGTTGACTAAAACTATTTTTGCTTTCCATTATCATTTTATGGTAGCTGCTGCTGCTTTAAAACTCTTCCAGCGAGGACAAAACACGGTTTTTTTTCCAGAAATTGTTTGTCTCCAGTGCACTGTGCTTGAGCCAGCAGGCATAACCTGGAGTTTCGCAATCTCATGTTTTGAGGGGATGAGGAGGACTCCAGGGCCCAGCTCTGTACCACATGCGTGCAAAATGCTCACCTCTCATGCCCCCAGGCTTTCTCTCGCCTCAAGTGAGCATGATGCTGTCTCACTAAAAGAGCTTTGAAGTCTGTGCTCAGGAGTCACTCTGGAGTTGTTCTGTGTTATTGAAATGACAGTTTTGGTTGAAAATTTCCATGCAACTCACTCTCCTGCCAGAGCAGGCATTACTGGTCGGTTCTCAGTTTTGCGCATCATCGAGGTCTGTGCTAACCTTGTCTCTTCACTGACTGCTTCAACAGTGCAGGGAAATGGTTGCAAGAGGAGACCAAAAGAACTAGGACAGGAGACAAGTACCACGTAATAATAGCTTGTAAGTGACATGGGTGTAAGAGGGACATGGGTGTAAATCTGCATGAACTAACTAACACCACCAAAACACACCTGACAATTAAGGAAAATGAACACCAGGTGAAATTTCATGCTGGGAGTTCTTCTCCTGATGCCCACCCCTCCTGGGAGCAATCAGCCCTTGAAGCCATCTGCCCTGGAGAGTCCCCAGCTCACAGTTTCCTAGCTAGGAGACCCAGCAAGGTGTCTGGTTTATAGTCAAGCCTGTAGTTTGCAACTTTTTCATCCATAAGTCTTGGAGTTTTTCTTGGCGTCAGGGAAACACTGCTCTGGCCCCTCCAGAACCTCCCCCCTGATGCTTAAGCCATGCACATGAGGCCACATGGTGTCCATGTCCTTAGGATGGCACTAGGGCACCGAGACGTTAGTCTTCTAATGGCTTGCTTACCTCAGGTACCTCATAAGCAACACAGCTGCTGGTGCACAGCAGCAGGACCACCTCTGTCCCTCCCTCACCACGTCCCCAGCGACCAGCTTGCAGCACACCAGCTTATCAGCTAACAGGGCTGATTTGGGGTAATTGGCCTGTCTGGTTTGGGAGAGGGTGCACACCTGACAGCAGGAGAGTTTGAGGAGGAAAAAGCCAATTTTGTGGGTCACAAAATCACTGCAAGAGAGAAGACTGACCTATTTCCAGAGATGAAGAGGAAAAGTGATTTTGGAAGGACAGGTTGGAGTCAAAAGGAGAAGCATACGCAGTCCAGTGCTCTCTTCGCTGGATTGTGTAGGTGCAGGGTACATCTGCATAGCCCCATGACAGACCCCAGTTCACAGTGCATAGATATAATTTTAATCTCAGATGCATCTCCGGAGTAATCCAGCTGGTTGCCTCCAAGATGAAACCCACAGCCAAGGGTTGGAAATCCTCCTGCTCCACTCATCCATTTCCCTCGGTAGAAGACCTGTCCTTGGGCAATATTGTTGCATGATGGCAAACTTAGCACAAGGCAGTACTGTGCATCAGGGTCCTCTTTTCTTCCTCTACATCTCCTCTTGGAGGACAGGACTCCCCCAGCTCTCCTCTTCCCACTTTTCCTATGGCTCTAGGACCCAAGTCACCTCTACTCTGCTCCAGACTTTCCTTGAAGGAGTGCCAGGAGTCCTGCAAGGCACGGTGTGGGCAGGAAGAGGTGAGTGGGACCTGGCTGCATCCCCTCCCCATCCCCACTGCGGTGCAGAGAAGCTGGGCCCATTTCGGCACTGGAAGGGGAGGGAGTGGATCCCAAGAGAGAGCTGAGCCAGAGCCTGGGCAGGGAAGGGAACACAAGGGAGCACAAGGTTGCTGTGGATGCAGTGGCAGTAGCTCTCAGCTAATAATACTGCTGGTTTTAGGCATTTTTTTTGTTTTGGATTGTGACATTTACCACAGTGTTGATACATTCCCCATCACTAAAGATAAAAGCATTGCTGCAGCTTGAGATCACTGTGTTTGTAGGTGTGTTAGCCTGTTTTGTTTTGGGTTTGGGTTTTTTTTTTTTTTTCAATTTTTAGGATGGTTGTGCTAATGTCTTTGGGTCAACCTGCCCAAATTCAAGTTCCACTGCTGTACCACATGCTTGCTGGACTTCAGCCAATGCCACGTGACATGACCAGTGCCTGTCTTTGTGCTTTGATTTTAGGAACTCTCTTTACCAGAGGGAAAACAGATGCTTCCCATCCAGACTAATCAGGGAAGAAGTTTCACCCAGGGGATGCATCTGTTTAAAGATAGTTTAAATGTAATCAAATTGGTCAAGTTTGAGGACCAGCAGAGCTCTGCCACGAGGGACAAAACAAAGGGACCGAATACATATATTAAAATCTGTGCTCACACATGATTCTGGGGACTGTGCTGTGCACTTTACTACGAACTGAAATACCCGGAGGATAAAACAGCAGCTGGAATTAAAACAAAGCTGGCATCAGTCCAAAGTACCGGTAAATCACGTGGGATTATTACTTCGCTAGAGATTTTACTGGGGTGGAAAGAAAGTAGAAACTCATTTCTGCTAAACAAAGAAGTTGAGGAATCTCCAGCAAAACTAAGCCCTCATCCTGCAAAATCTCTACCCAGTTTTTAACCCTAAAATCATCAACATATGAAACTCTAAACCCACTGTTTCCAAACAGGATTAAGGTCTGACAAGGGCTGCACCAATCCATCAGGGATTATTTCCTCCACGCAGTTCATAATATCACATACAAAGGGTGGGAAATAATAGATGTGCATAGATTTCTTATCTACAAAATTTCCTTTTCTGTTTATACAGATGCCAAATGTGAACACAAGAGAGAGTAAGCATTTGGTATGTCGGAGGAGAAAGGCAGAAGAGGTGAGGAGGAAGGAACACATGGTAAAAAAACAGGATAGAAAAGAGAGCCTTAAAAATACACCGAAGCAGAAGTGCCAGAACAGTCCCTAAAATAACCTGGCTGATGGATATGATGATTGATACAGAACTAGTGCTTGCAGTAATCAGGTGTCCAGATGAAGCATCCCCCTTTAACTGTATTCCCTGGGAGGCACTAGGCTGGACCACTTGCTAGAAACCAGCCCCAGCTCATAGCTGGTACCATATGACAACAGATGTTTACCAGCATCCTCTGAGAAATGAATTTGTGCAAGCCAAACTCCCAGTTAACACGTCACAATGTGCAACAGCATCAAATCAGTAGGAAAACTGGGTTTTGTCATGGAGAACAGGACTGAAGAAAAATTAGAGGTGGACCAGCACTGTCTCTCTCCACATTGGTGCAAGACCTGACTGAAGCCTGCCCTGCTGGATGTCTGACGTGCTGCTTTGTCTCATTGCTGAGGCTGAAATAACTTTTTTGAGAACTAGAGTAATTCTTCTAAAAATGAAAACTAAACCATCCCCACTTATCTCTATCCACCTTTGCAAAGGCAAATATGTTTTAGAGGTTATTAGATCAGCTGCTCTATAGGTTTTTGGTCACAGCTATGGTTGACTGTGCCTTGGGCTTTGCTTTGCTGAGAAGCACAAATTAATCCCATGCTACTCTTTCTTCCAAGGCTCCAGCACAAATGAATTCAAAGAAAACTGTTAGCGCAGACTGCATTGAACCTTGCGTTAATTGAGCTCACTGCAAGGCAGGTATATATGAAGTGGCTGCAAATCAAGCATCACTTAAGGAGGGGAAGTGAGTATTCTGGGGTGAGAATTGATCACAACCCGAATCTGGCAGTTTACAACACATGCTACAGCCTCTGGCCCAGATTTTTGCTGAATTTTGCTGAATCACCTGACATCTTCTTAGAACCAAAGTACCAGGAATCCAAATGTCTGAGTAGGACATGGAAATGGATACTGTGAAAGCCTGCATCTATATTGCTGCAGTGTCTAACTGTGAAGGATGTTTCAATGTAATGCCATTCATATGAAGTTCACACCAACTATACCTATCTTAAGATTTCATATCATCCCTTGTCATGGTATCTGAGCTCTACACAGTCAATACTACTAGGAAACTCTAGTAAATATATGTAGTTAATCCATGGACTTTTCCCCTGCTCGTGGTAGGAGGGATTCAGTTTTTCTGCTTTTTTTCTCCTCCTCTTTTAAATCCTCCTCTGGTGAGTTGGTTTTACTGTGCAGTTATGCTCCCAATGGAGAAAAAGCTTTTGAGGATGCTTGATGATCAGCAACTAGAATTCACAATGTCTTTTAGAAATGTGTTCAACAGCCTAACCCTTTGACCAAGAAGGTAATGTTAGATCATAATGATTAATAAAAAGAATTTAAAAAAAGGACATTAGACTCTCTCTTTCTTTGTAGCTTCATGCTCCTATTGGAGTGCATCTAAGCAATAGGATTCAGAATGAAATTCAGGTGCTGGCCTTTCCCATCTTGGAGTCTCTGGAGCATATGAGTGTACTTCGTGCAGCCATGGTTCCCTTTGCTAAATATTCTGTGCAAGTCAAAGGCACATATCCGTAATCCTACTCTGTTTTATCTCCGATGTAATGACTTTTACTGGAAAGCACATTAGGAAAAGATCATCTGAGCTAACTTCCTTCTTTCAAAAACCTGCAATTTAACCTGGATGTCAGAAGATGGCAGCAGTAAAGCACAATTTTTTGTCCGCGGGCTGTTGTTTCAAACCATGCTTTTGTTCCAAAAAGAGGCAGATTTTTTAAAAGGTGTAGTTTTTAACAGTGGCATCAAGTATGACAGGCATCCTTCCAGTAAACGTGAATGCATGACTGCCTTTCATCCTAACGGAAAGCAGTATCAAGAGCAGAATATACCTTATTATATGCAAGCACACTTTTAGAAAAACCATGTTGGTCTATTATAATCTTCAGAAAACTAGTGTTCCATCTCATTCATAAGAAAAGATAACATTTCTGCAAACGTCCATATATATAACTATCCAATACAGTGAACATTTACTGAATTTCAAAGATAATTTCTTTCAAATAAAAAAAAAATCTATTCATATTGCAAGCATTTCTCCCAGTGAAGACTACATTTTAAAGCTCAGGAATAGCAGAGAGAGTCTGCAGTGATGAATGTTGAACATTTTCACTCCACCTTAAAGGTCTTTGGCTGTAAGTCTGTCAGCTTCACGCATAGCTTAGCAGGGTGTCAGCTATCAAAGGACGAAGTGATGCCAAAAGACAAAGTGTGTTTGATTGAGCCTGTTATCACAGAACAAAAAGCCAAGAAATGAGGCATTGTCACTAGGTCTATGTTCCCTTCTGCAGTAATAACTTGGTATGGTTACTGGACCATATTCTCAAGGTTTACTATCTGACTGTCAATATGCTTGCTGAGCTTTGCAATGACCAGTCCTGCCCTTCTTCAAGTTCTGTCCTAACCAGTTGCCTTCCTTTGCTGTATCCTCATGAATGTCATTGCATTTCACTCTCACTTCGGAGAGATTTGAAGCAATTCTGTCTACTCTTCTCTGTCACTTTAAGGGGACAGTCCTGGAAACACTCCTGTGTGATGCAAACCAGATGCTGGTTTTGACAGTGTGTGATATTGTCTGTGGTATAAAACCAGTGCAATATGTCTATAGATGACAGTGTTTATCCCCTCAGCCATGTACCTCACACTCTTCACTTCACTGTGAATGACTTGCTCCGGACGTCTTTCTGTAACTCCCACTGAAGAACCAGGTGCCTTTTTCTAGCTAGAGCTCCTCAAGTGCTCTGGTTGTGCAACGCATCATTGCAGTGTGCCCTTCCCTTGAGAATGATGAACTCTGGACAGTTTCTTCTCCCTTGGCCAAGCTATATGCTTTTGTCTGACAGACAGGATTCATATGTCTCCAGTTAACAGGTTCAAGAGTCCAAGTAATTTCTGTTTTTCTCTGGATGTAAAAAAAAATTCTATGTAATGCAAAACACACCAGTGTTGCCTTTATTTTGTAACACTCATTTCTTCCAACTTTATTCATGCCTGTGGCATGGAAATAGCTTGGGATAGTCATATAATAGTTTCCACAAGAAGTTATTTATCTTGTACAACACACTTATGCTCCTCAGCTGCTATCAATGAGTGTTTCTTAATTTATTCAATGAGCCTGGGCAGATTGACACCAGTTGAAGATCAAATACCATGTGATTAACTGTGACAATAACCACAGCTAATGTGGTCTTACCCTGCATACCTCTAGTAATCCATGTAAGACCTAAGTAATCTAGTCAAAATAATAATTCGTTGAGGTGTCTGTCAGTTGTCAGAAAGGGAGAAGAACATCTGTGATTCTTCTGCCTGTCCCAGTCTCAGGGCTCCTAACAATCAGAGCTGCGCCTTCCCACCGCACACGGCTGCTTCAGAAGACAGTTGTAAGTCACTGCTGTGCAGTTATTCATCCTGTATAACACAAACCTGTAACCTGATTCGTCACTGGGTTACTTCAGAGTTATGACAATGTGATTCAACTAATTTCACAAAGATCTGCCTATTACTTGCTTTAATGAAGATGCAATGGATCATGATGACACAAGCTATAAAAATTACTAGCGTGGTTTGAGTAGTCTATTGACCATGCAAGAGAGAGAAAAGGCTGTTCAAAAGCTAGTACCATCCTAAGTCCTGAGAACCAGCTGGATTTCCAGCTGATTTTTAAAGGTACCCTGAACTAGTATTTAAGGAAAGAAAAAGTTTGTAATCAAAAAGACAACTTAGGTTAGAGATGTGGAGACTTTCACCCTGTATTTTTTACAGGATGTATTTTACAACCCTAAGTGTTGTAATTCTGTAATACAAATTTTTATAGAACAAAACCATCTAAAGGTAGTGAATGCAAATATGCCCTTAGAGTTGGGGAGAGGAGAGTTTATGAAATAAGAGTAGACAGCACTACAAATATAATTCAGTCACACATCTTCCTTAGATGCATTGGCTCTGCACATGACTACAGGTAGGATTGAATGATCTTCCCTGTTTTGCTGTATTTAAAAACAAGCTTCAAATCACATTTTCTCAGTAGACAGAGCTTTTATGTAATAGATGATTGTTATCAGTAATAACAGTTGAACTAATGCCTTCTTCGTTCCACTCAGCCAGTGGGGCCAGACAATAAAGTAATCTGTCTCCCTTTTAATTTAATTTTGCCATGGGAATCATTGGTGCTACTTGGCAAAATTCCTGCATAGAAGGAATACATATTGTTGAAAATAAAAGAAACAAAACCCCTGTAAACAGATGCTATCTTGATAATGCCTAAAAATCCATCTATGTGCCAACTTTCATTTCCTAATCAAATCAGAATATGTGAACATTACCTATAAAATGTCTGTAAAAACTTTGATAGAAACATTTTGAGTTTTGCCTGGCAAAACCACTCATGTCACTCATGACACTAAGGAAATATATTAATGGACTTTTCCTATGCATCCAATCATAAAGTGATTTTCTTCACTATAGGTGGTTGTACTTCCATTGAGGTTCAAAACAGAAGATTATTTAGCTACTCCATCTGAGGTATGGCAGATGTTTCCCTATGTTAAATGGATCCCAGTGCTCTCCAGAGAGAGTACTTTATTCAGTACTGCGGTGCATTACAACAGCTTAAACCACTCTTATTTATATTGATGTCCCTGTGGAACAATCAAAAGTTCAAGTTGGTGGACAAACTGGCTTCTCAATGTGTGTGCACTCAGTCTATAAGGCCTTGATCCATCCAGCTCCCAGGTGCTGAGCCCCTGTAACTGCAAGTGCTGCACTCCGTGTGGGACAGGGTACATGCAGGAGGCTGCTATTTTGATTTCCCCAACTCCTTCTGTTTCCACAGAACTTGCCACTGGCTGCTCCAACAGTGATGCTATGTGTGGAAACACCTGCAAACCTTTGTGTGAGTGCAGGTCCAGTGAGGCAGGGGCTGTCTTTGAGGTACAGTGGGATTAGCTCTCTCAGAGCCACACAAATGCTGAGCTAGAAAGACCCTCCGAGAGCTGCTTAGGAACTCTGGCAATAAAAGTTCAGCTTTGGGCATTTGTTTCAGGCTGAACTACTGACTATGGAAAAGAAAGGGATTTGAGATTCTTATCAATTACCAGAAAATTATCGCAGACTGTCAGTAGTGCCACTGGTTCTTTATTTCTACAAACGTTGAGAAAAATGTTTTTAACACTGAGAGATACTATTGCAGAAACTTTACTTATTGGTAGTGCACACACAGGAAGAATTTCACCACTCACAGTCAAAGCTGAAGAGCAGCCAATGACATATAATTAAGGTCTTAAGAAAGTATCCATGGCAGGCACTTGATTACGGAGTACATTGCAGTGATTACAAGCCAAGGTACCCCCAGATCAGAAATCCAAATTGGTACTTTTTAAGCTCTAAGAATAGTTTAAAATACTCATCTGAGCCCATTTCTACATTCAGTATTTGGAAATAAACCCCATTTCTCTACATATGGCTAAAACTTCGAAGTGATAAGAATTTGCAAATGTAATATCTTGTTGCTCAATAGGACATTAGCTACATGCTTACATTACTGTTAATGGTTAGACTTCTCCATAACATAGGGGAGAATATTATAATTGGTGGTAACACAGACTCCACCTGCAAGGCTTGGAATATTGCATTGTCCATGTTTGCCTTGATTGGTTGGTTGGAGTTGTGAAAATAGGATGTGACATCTGCCTGGGCTTGTGTGTACAAAATAGCAGCTGTGTGAGATGTGATAGGCAATAATTGGTTGCCTGCAGAGCAAGAAAACACCCACGTAAATGACGTCTCTCTTTTAAAACATTAGGCAAGGAAGCCTTTCAACCAGGGGCAGGCAGCCTCTCAGGAACTGTCAAATCTACTTACATCATTGTGTCTCATTAAATTGGGAAATGCAACTCTTCTAATCATTAGTTCAGACAGCGCATCATCCCACCATCCGTCAAGATGGTATTATTGTAATGTATTATTTGTGTCAGTGTTCACATAGCAGAGTTCTTGGAGACTCCTGTAACACTCCCTTTTTTTTCTTTTGCAGAAAGGCAGAGAAACCATCGAAAATTAGGGATTCTTAGGAAAGAAATAGAAAACAACACAAAAAGCATCATTACATTGCTAAATAAATCCACAATGCACCTACACCTTGAACACTGTAGGCTCTTTAAGCCCCTGTGTCATAATAAGGATATAGAAGTCAAAGAAGGGAAGCAGAAGAGATCAAAGGGCAGGAATCTCTATTAGGAATGATTATATCATCCAAGTATCTTCAAAGTAGAAGAGAGACAACTTGGGGAGGGAGGACAATATCATATTGGTCTACAAAGTCTGAGTGACAGGAAGAGGGTAAGCAGGGAGTGTTATTCACCATTTCTCATAATTCAGAAATCATAGCTATAAAATGAACTTGCTATGTTCAACGTTGTTCAATTCCAAACAGTCAAACTTATGTACTTTTCACATAGCACACAGCCAAATGGTGGAACTCATGCCATAGGATATTTTGGATGCTGAATCGTGAGTTTACTCCATGAGTTTGTAGAAGATAAAACCCTGACAACAGAAATAACTACTATTGCAACTTCTTGATAAGGAGCTTCTCTGGACTGCTGAAACTTGGAAGACACAATGCATGTCCTATTCTTAGACTCTTCCTTAAACATTGACTTCTAAGAGCTATCTGGATCTTTATTGTGAGCCCATAGACTTATTCTTACGTTCCAGTGGTGTAAATAGATTTTATTACTGTTGCTATTACTGATAAAAACCATGCTATTTTCACTAATGTAAAAAAACTCAAAGGACTCTTTGCTTAGGACTGAAAAATAGTACAGAGGTAGGAAGAAGTGGTATTACAGTCAAGGCCTTGGGTCAGTACCAAAGGCTGATAAGAAGTCAGTTTTTTCATGAGCCAGTTGTAACTCAGATATGGAGGTGACCCAACTGCCAATTTATTACTGAGACTACTGGGGCAGCTCCTGCTGTAGTTGTAATGGCTTAAAATGAAATTATTTTTCTCCAGCTTTTCATATTATTCCTGAAATTTTTTCCTATTTTTAGTTTTAGAACTGTACTGTTTTCCTTCTTTTGATCTGTAGCCCTCACCTGATTTCAACTTTCATATTAAAAAAACCCAACTTACTCAGAATCTAGAAGCATCTAAAAGATATATTTAAGAAGACAGCCACATCATATTTCAGTTTCCAACACCTTTCAGCTGTGATGCCAGGACAAGGCATGACAACGGCTGTGACTCCTTAGGTTGCTCCCATCTAGTGCCTTCATCCACTGGATCTCGTTTTATGGATGCTTTGGGGCAGGGACCTTCTACAGCCTGTAAGTGATACTGCACTAGAGTCCCAAGAAAAATAACATCTGAAAGTTGTCTTGAGCTCTCAAAAGCTCTGCTCCTCCTCAGTCAGGTGTGGCATCCTCTGAGATTTCAAGTCGTAAAAGAACTCTACAACTCGCTCTCTACAACTACCTGAAAGGAGGTTGTAGTGAGGTGGGTGTTGGTCTCTTCTCCCAAGTAGTTAGCGATAGGACGAGAGGAAATGGGCTCAAGCTGCGCCAGGGGAGGTTTAGATAGGATATTAGGAAAAATTTCTTTACTGAAAGAGTAGTCAAGCATTGGAACAGGCTGCCCAGAGAGATGGTAGAGTCACCATCCCTGGAAGTGTTCAAAAAATGGGTACATGTGGCACTCTGGGACATGGTTTAGTCTAGTCTACCCTTAATTGGTTTAGTGTGGACTTGGTGATGTTAGGTTAATGGTTGGACTGGATGATCTTAAAGGTCTTTTCCAACCTAACGATTCTATGATTCTATGAAAAAGAAAATAAAATTGACGCTGTCAGCAGTGTGACATTCATAGCTGCAAATCCATTGGGAGTCAAAAGAAGTTGTCTTCTTATATAGGAAAAACTGCGCAGATAGGGACCACAGCAGCAGCTGGCCACCCACATCCAAATTCTGGCAACTAAATGCCACAGATGCTTGCCAGGTAACTGATAAGCAGAAGCATTACATTTGCACTCCGTTTTGGCATTCTTCAGGCCTGCATGGAGAGTATACCACTGGCTTTTGACAACAGGCAAAACAAGGGGCTTTTAAAGTTGCAGTAATTAGAAAGATGGGTGCTTTCATATTGTCGTATTCTCACTACATACTTGCTTCAATTAGCATGAAGCTTTGTATTTTAAATAATCAGCAGTGGTGTGATAATACAGTTAATAAAAAACAGAAAAACATGCTTGTGAAGGACAGAAAATGAGTACAAAATGGGATGGGATTTTTATTTTTCTTCATCAATTTTATTAAAGAGCTTTGTGTTAACTAAGAGACATTGTTTCTACAACTAGTATTTACTTGACATGCCTGGTCTACTAGTAACACACAACGCAAAGAGGAAGATAAGGGTAGACACCAATACAGAGAATGAAGGTGTCGTGGTTTAGCCCCAGCCAGCACTAAGCACCACGCAGCTGCTCGCTCACTCTCCCTGCCCTGATGGGATGGGGGAGAGAATCGGAGGAGTAAGAGTGAGAAACACTCCTGGGTTGAGATAAGAACAGTTTAATAATTGAAATAAAGTAAAATAGTAATGGTAATAATAACAAAATAATAATAATAATAATAATAATAATAATAATAATAATAATAATAATAATATACAAAGCAAGTGATGCACAATGCAATTGCTCACCACCCGCTGACCGATACCCAGACAGTCCCCGAGCAGCGATCGCTGCTCCCCGGCCAACCCCCCCCAGTTTATATACTGAGCATGACGTTATGTGGTATGGAATAGCCCTTTGGTCAGTTTGGATCAACTATTCTGGCTGTGCCCCCTCCCAGTTTCTTGTGCGCCTGGCAGAGCATGGGAAGCTGAAAAGTCCCTGACTAGCATAAGCAGTACTTAGCAACAACTAAAACATCAGTGTGTTATCAATATTCTTCTCCTACTAAATCCAAAACACAGCACTGTGCCTGCTACTAGGAAGAAAATGAACTCTATCCCAGCTGAAACCAGGACAGAAGGTTTCAGTATTTGTCCCAATAAATGCCAGCCATAGCACTGGCTGCCTCCTGGGCTGGCTGGTGGTTGGCACCAGCCACCATCCCACTGCCTGTGCTGGAAAAGGCCAGAACGAGCTGCCTGGTACTGTGCTGGCTGAGGGACTGAGCCGGGCATCTGCCTTCCACAGCCCCCTTCCTACTGTGTGGCTGTCATCCCCAGATGACAAGAAGGAAGTTTGAAAGGAGGGTACCAGGATGGCTAGGAGCAATATGCACTATGTGTCTTTAACGTCCCCAAGACAACAGGAGCAGCAGACCTTCCCCCCACTGCTGGCTCTCTAGTCTGGCTTCCCTTTCTCTGATGGGATAACGTCAGAGACAAGAACAAGATCTGGCCTGATCTTGGGTTTCTCCATTGCTCCTCTTCACTCTTGTGACAGCAATGCTGGCTGGGAAGTAGGGACCACTTACTGGTGAGGGAAGGGATGAGGCTTCTCATGGGAACTGGTGTGAGATGGCATGGGGCTGGGCTGCGTGGGGGTGACAGGTGACTATCTTGGCAGGTGAGAAGCAATGGGATCTTGTACATTTGGAAAATGGAGAGATATAAGAAGAGAAAGGAAATATCAGGGAGTTATTTTCCTCTAGTACTTGGGGCAGAAAAAAAATCACTTTTGGCTGTGCAGCTGAGGAACCCTGGACTGGCTCCTAGCTCTGCAGGAAATACAGGGAGAGGCTTTCATGCTCCTTACACAGTAATCTGAACAACAAACATAAACTAAACTCTGAATCTAAAGCTAATGACCTAATTCCATATGATGCTGAATATCACAAACTTCCATGGGGTTGTGGGTCTTAGGAGGCACCTCAGTGTGTCATAGTCTTGCAGTACTGAGGCAACCTAGTGAGACTGTTAGTGCAAAGCAACACAAGACCTGGAAAAGTGCACTGAACAGGACCCAGGGGACGTGGATGCATCCCTCGTGATCACTGAATGACTGAATGTGGCTGGGAAAATCCGTTCCCCTTTAAGTTCTTCTTTTTACCTGCTCTTGTAATGGGCATAAAAGTGCTCACCTCCATCAGAAATCTCCTTGAGAATTATGACCACCAGGTAAAAGCAAGGCATTTCAATGAGTTTTGTGGAGTTTTTTTGTGCTAAATGTGTCTTATATTATTCCAAAGTCACAGTCAACCATCAAGTTAATACATTAAGAATACAGTCTGGGAGCTGTGACTGCCAAAGTCACTGTGTGGCACTGGACACAGCCTGTTTGTTGCATGTCCTTCCTATTAGAAAACTGTGGTGATAACATCTCAATGGGCTATGGCAGGGTTTGATGTTAATGATTATGCACTGGTTTGAAAGTTCAAACTTGCTATAAAAGTACTGATATGGGGGTCTGGGATCATGCGGAATGAAATTAGGCTCTCAGTCTCATTGCCAGAGGGGAACAATAAAAACTTGCCCAGCAGCCACTGCCAGTTTCTGAAGGAAAGGCGTAGGCTGTCACGAAAGCTGCCCTATTCCTTTAGCTCCCCGTCAGGTCCGGGCCAGGCTGGTGGTGCCACCTGGGAATACTTGTGTTAAATGTGCCTGCTTTACCCACATTCAGCAAACACAGTTGTTTGTTTTCCACTCCCTTCTTCCCAGCACAAAGTTCACCTGGAAAACAATCAAAACCAGCCAATGGATAGTCCCTTCCCTGCAAGTGAATGCCCTTGCTAAACTTGTACTCCCAACATACAGGCCGCGTGCCTTAGCTCTCACAAGCAATGTAGGTCGGTGTAATGCAGGGATCATGCCAAATACTCCTTACCTGTCCTCCCAGATGGGCACGTTATTTTTTCCCAGCTGAAAATGCTAGACTAAAATTTGGCAAGAAGACAACACAGTCACACACAGGCTGATAATGATGATATCGCTGGGTGCCCTGTAGCTTTGAGTTATTAACAGTACAGCAAAATTCATTAGCATGTCAAAGCATCACAGCCCAGAATGCATACAGACCGGCATAAAGAATTAGGGCATGAAAGACAGCTTATGTGGAGAGTCACCAAAAACAAAAAAGAGAGAATATTGTGCTTGGGGCAATTCTCATTCATCAGAGTCTTGTCAGTATGGTTAGAGACTACAGGATAAATGTGTCTAACCACATTTTGTTTGGCCACACTAGAAAGCAAAGGTTATGAGGGTATCCTCCATTTTTTTTCCTATTCAGCAGATGCAGATGTGTATTGGACCCTTTTCTCTGTCTCATCAGCAACTTCCTTTCTGCTGTATGGTGCATGATGCCATACCATATAGTAAAAGGTATAGCAATTGATCCATTTTCTGACCTTCTAGATTGATGTATTTATGCTCTCAGGCAGTGTAAATCACTGCAGCCTCCCTGAAGTCATCAGAGTAGTGTTGATTTAGAGTGTTAGGTCTCCAGACCAAAGCCACATGTGGTCATGCTGCAATCTGCCAGGCTCTTGCAAGCTGGCTCAATAACTGTGCAGGTGATTTTGAGAATATTCTGCTATAGATACTGGTGGTGATAATTAACTAGACAACAGTCCCTCTGAGACACTGGTCTGTCAAGGGTCATTTCAGTGCAAAGGTGTGCTCAGTGTTATGTATGATGTTTTTCAGGCAAGACATAAAATTGTGATTTTGCATTTACAGTAACTGTTCCAAGAGGAAGTGTCATGCTAATGAAGTCTGGTATCCTACTTACATCCCTAAATGGAAATTGCTACTCTGCCTGTTTGAAGGTTTGTTTGCTTCCAGTCTGCAGTTCTTTTGGAGCCCTACACAGTCACACATTGTTGCTGGGTATAGTTAGACAGCTGCTTTCTTTTCACCTGAATTTGATGGCAACCCTGGGGTTGAGAATAGGGTACATCCTGCTTTAAAACTCGTTGAGTACCTCTGAATTCAGCTTTCATGGCTTTGGCAGCAGTACTTTTTTTATCTGTGCAAGGTAACATGAAGTGAGAGATTGTTTTACTGACATTAATGTTCAGTGGAACTGGAGCAGGCCAGTATGAAAAATGGATGTTAGTTAACTAGCAGGTGTTAGGTATGAGTAATGAAAGAAATGTGGGAGGCACACTTTGCCCACTCACTTTGTGTAATACTTGTATCTCTGCAAAGAATGGCCTCTTTGTGTAGGCATAAGCCTTGCATTCATTTCCTGCTCTGATCTTATCTAGAGAATTTGAGTGACCCTGATATGCCATTAAATTTGGGTCCCTATACACTGAACTACTCCTTCTGTTTTTATTCATATCTTGGCATTACTGGTCATGCCGTTTTCCCCCTCCACAGACAGATCAACACCCTGTAATATCCTTGGGCTAACTTTGTGTGTAAGTCATAATACAAAGCAAACGTGATCAGGTAATAACAATCACAGCTTTTGAAATGGGCCATACCGTAATGTGATCACACGTGTAGTCAGACATATACTGCTCTGAGCCTGCAGTACCCTCAGAGGGTCGGTATTTCCTTTTAAAGATACAAAGACCGTGTGTCCATAGCCTACTTACACACTATAGACCATCTATATTCTAAATACCGTCTATCTATAGTCTGCCATACAATACTTCTAATTTACTTCTGCAATATAGATTTCCCAAGGAAGCAGGGCCATGATTGTCAACTATTTGGGTAGATATGCCAAGAAAGAAAGTCCAGACCTCTTCAGTGTCCGTGTATGCTATTAGATATAGCATATTTTAAGACCAGAAATGATAATTCAAGCTTATCTTCTGCATTACGCAAACCATAGCACTCTCCCAGGATTTAACTTATTCAAATGCTAAGTCATTCTTTTTGTTAAAAAGTGCAGCTTCTTGCTATTCTGTGTTTTTTGAGCCAGCTATTCAGTCTTCCTCTTTTTTATGTTCTATTATAAAGCTCTCCACTGCTGGAAAACTTTGCTGCATAAACTTGTAGGACTGTGAGCAAGCCATCTTGCCAGTAAACCAAGCGGTTTTTCTAGTTTATTCTGAGATGTCATGATATGTTAGGTTTAGCCATTGACATGACTGTCTGCTTTGTCTAATTTAGATCAATGCACTCATACAACACCATGCTCTCCATTTTTGTATGTGGGAATATATGAATAAAACCACATGATAAGATGTTCTATTTACTTATAATTTCAATATTCATTAATGTTCCTTTTATTCTGTTGCTAATTGTTATAACTGATTCCTTTATTAGTCTCTTGGATAGATTTAAAATGGTGTTTGCATTCCAACAGGTCAGACTCAAAATTACTTGTCAGACTGTATCTATCTTTCAGACCATGCTTTACAGGAAAAATGGGCCATTACTCTGAAATACAGAAATAAAATAAACACCCACACTGAATATTCTTGTAGAGAATCATGAGAATGTTTCCAAAAGAAGTATCTTTTATAATATGTAGATTTATATTGCTGCTAATAATGTCAGAAAAAGAAAGCTTCAAAGAACCTCATGGTTTCCACTAACAGGAATGAAAAACTGCTGGCTTCATTGACAGAAAAGACAAACTGCAAAGTGGATAGTCATCTTCAAAAGCTCAGAACAAGCCAGATGCTCCCAATGTACCTGGTCTGTGAAGGAAGAGAATAGGTGTCTTTCCTTGGCTGTCAACCTCTCTCTTCTATAAGCACTAAATTGTCTTAGAAGCAAACGTACTAAAAGAAAAAGTATTACACAGATGCCAAAATAGCATAAATTTAAATTTTTATTTGACCATTTCCAAAACATTTTTAATAATATTTTTTAAATTTTTTTTTTTTCCACTTATCAGGTGCAAAATATTGACCTGCTCACATGGGCTGTAGCAACTTTCACTATTAGTTAAAATAATGAACCTATTCATCAATAGTATTGATCACAGGCTCACATTTTTCCGGCAAAAGAGCTGAGAGTCAGATGCTGTTAGCTTTCTCTTAGGAGTTGCATACTTTGATACTTTTACGTAGATGGTGGCTGACACACACTGCTGCAGTCCATGTGTCAGCTGGGCTGCACTTTGCTCTTTCGCAAAGCCTTCTCTCTTCCATTCAAAGAGATCTGTGGCTACAATCAGCAGTAAGCAGCAAATGTCCCCATTGCTCAGGATTTACAGAAAGGTAGTGAGAGCAGAAGGAGACGTTATGCAAGAAATGTACCCTCTGCAATTCTTTTAAAAACACATTTCTGTTGATAGAGAATAACATCCTAAGAAATATGATTCATTTTAAGGCATGAGCTTCCACTAGATCCCAGACGTTGTCTGTATTAGCAAATTTAACAGTGCTCAGGAACTGGCTTGAGCACTACCCTGTGAACATCCATACCATTTAGTTGTCAGTTGTTGGCCCCTTTTCCTTATTTTGCTAGCAAATATCTGCTCTGTGGGGTGAAATGTCATCTGACCCTAGCATGGCTGTCATTCCCTCTGGGAAGCTGGTAGATCTGTGAGTGGAGTATGCTTCTGCCTAGTACATGGGCCAGCAGTTTGTGATGAATCTGTGATTATGAGGGAAAAGAAGATGTGATGCTTCATGTGGCCTTGACTTTTTTGCCACTAATTTGCACTCACTGCTGGAGGAGGAGCAGGATGAAGGAGGACAGAAGCAGCTTCCTTCTGAATTGCAGCAAGATACAATTGCTTTCTATAAACCTGATAGGAGAGGGGAGAGCTATCTTAGCTGGGGGATAATGTTGGCAAAAGAGCAAGAGAGTATTAACTGCAGGAACTTATAAGATGATTTTTAACTGCCACAGCAGTCTGACTTTAGAAGAGCTGCCTTCTGAGAGTCATGTGGGCAATGAACAAGTTCTAAGACTGAACTTCATATACTTATGAAAAAGTGTCATGGTGTCATGGTTTCCTGTGACAACTGGTAACTGGAAACAGTGTCTCTGGAGCTCCCTTTTAATCCTGTGTTCTGCAGATATAGAATTAGTCTATATTGTCATTGCGTGATCCCTGTGAGTTTCTTAACCAGGACTTCTGGTATCCATGACCTTCTCCTTCCTGTTCTCACAAGGCTGCAGGAGAAAGTTGCTGTGTGCTGTTCTGTTCAGGATCAGCTTGCAGAGACAGACTGTGCTTTCTTTCAGGGAAAGTTTATAGATGTTCTTTCTTTTTACTTGTTAAGATCACAGCAAGCAATGTTACTTATAACTTACACTTGTGAAACTTGTTCAGAGAGCTTTGATAGTAAATTTTTTTTGGAGCAAGACTCCCAGATGAAAGCTCCCAGATCTTGCTTGTTTGCTGAGGTGATAAAGTGAGGAGATGCCATGGGAAGAGTGAGACCACTTTGGAAAGTGGCAGTTTTAACATGATGTCAGTCCAGGGAGTTGCAAATTCCAGCTCCAGCTTCAGAGAATTCATGTATTTCTGGCGCAGAGAGAATGTAAGGAGCTTCTGACACACAGAGGTAGGTTTGAAAGAGGCAGTCCATAACTGAAAACTGGGTAAGTGCCTATCACGGTGGCCCATGTTCCTGGCTTTGTTTGGGTGTGGAAATGCCAGTGAGAGGGTCAGCAAAGGCTTTTGTGCCCCACTCAAGAATCAAATAAAAATCTTACAGCTCTGGTGCTTTAAGGATGCTTAGCTTGCCCTATGACATTGAGTGCATTGTTTGGAAAGGATTTCCTTCAGGGACACACATGCAGAAAGAGGAAAGAACTGCAAGAGTACATACTTTGACCAAAGCTTCTAGGACTCGCTAAGAGTGAATTTGCTGAGCATGGCTCAAAAAAATCAGGACTCCTTCTCCACCCACATATTTTTCACAGTTCAGGAATTATGGTGTGGATAGATTTATGTATCTAGTGCTCAATATTCTGTTTGCACTGCGTGATAGGGCAGCTCATAGAGCAGCATCAGAACACTTTTGGAACCTGCAGTTCATCAAGAGCTGCTCCAGCGTGGGTGCTTTCCACAGGGTACAGTCCTTCAGCAGCAGTCTGCTCCAGTGTGGGTCCCCTGTGGGGCCACAGGTCCTGCCAGGATCCTGCTCCAGCATGGGGTCTCCATGGGCTACAGGGGGAAAACCTGTTTCACCGTGGTCTTCTCCACAGGCTGCAGGGGTGTCTCTGCTCTGGTGCCTGGAGCACCTCTTCCTCTCTTCTTCACTGACCTGGGTGTCTGCAGCGTTATTTCTCTCACATTTTCTCCAGTCCTCTCTCCCACAGCTCCTGTGCAGCATTTTTTGCTTTCTTAAATACATTACCTCAGTGTTGCTGATGGGCTCAGCTTTGGCCAGCAGTGGGTCCATCTTGGAGCCTGCTGGAACTGGCTCTGTCCGACATGGGGGCAGCTTCTGGTGTCTTCTCACAGAAGCCACACCTGCAGCCCCCCTGCTACTAAAACTTTGCCACATAAACCCAATACAAACTGCCTGGGGTTGTCTTTCAAAGATGCAAAGTCTGAACATGATAAAGATCATTGTCAAAGAATTGTTACTTTTTACATCACTTACAGAAGGTTTCTGGACACTAGAGCTGTCCAGGGCTGCTGAGGTGTGCAGGATCTGCAGGTCCTTTGAGTCTGGCAGTCAGGCAGTGCCGTACAGAAGCATGACTGTCCAGCCTGAACAGGGTTGAAAGGCAGTGTTTGCTGCCTGTCGTGGTTTAGCCCCAGCCAGCAACTAAGCACCACGCAGCCGCTCGCTCACTCCCCCTACCCCGATGGGATGGGGGAGAGAATTGGAGGAGTAAGAGTGAGAAACACTCCTGGGCTGAGATAAGAACAGTTTAATAATTGAAATAAAGTAAAATAGTAATGCTAATAGTAACAGTATAATAATGATAATAATAATAATGATACACGAAGCAAGTGATGCACAATGCAATTGCTCACCACCCGCCGACCGATACCCAGACAGTTCCCGAGCAGCGATCGCTGCTCCCCGGCCAACCCCCCCCAGTTTATATACTGAGCATGACGTCATATGGTATGGAATAGCCCCTTGGTCAGTTTGGATCAACTATTCTGGCTGTGCCCCCTCCCAGTTTCTTGTGCGCCTGGCAGAGCATGGGAAGCTGAAAAAGTCCTTGACTAGCATAAGCAGTACTCAGCAACAACTAAAAACATCAGCATGTTATCAACATTCTTCTCCTACTAAATCCAAAACACAGCACTATGCCTGCTGCTAGGAAGAAAATTAACTCTATCCCAGCCGAAACCAAGACACTGCCCCACACCCTGGGGTCTCATGCAGAGCTGTGCTGTGCACCGCTAACATGCTGGACTCTGTTCTTCCTGAGCAGTAGCAGCATCTGCTTGCCTAGGACTCAAGCTTCCTCAAGGCAGTCCTGCAGAGCCCTTTTGCAAGGTGTGTGGAAGTGGCTTCAGTTCTCTGTGGCTTGATTTCCTCATCTATGTATTTATGACTGCAATAGGAAACTTGTGAATGCTTAAAGGACTGAGTTCCTAGAATGAAAGCTGCTATACAGGCAAAGGCTTAAGTAAAAATTCCTCAGGGCAGGCATTACTACTTATTTGTAAAATGGCACTCTTGTGAGCTCTCTTCAATAATAATAGCAATGACAACGTAACATATACTTGAGGGTCCATCAATCTTATCATCTGGTTCACCTTGTGGCAGCAGATTTCCAATGTGAGCTGGGAACCTGCAAGGTGCTTTGCACAGATCCCTATATCCACAAAGAACAGTTTGCAAGCCTGGGGCCACATATACTTAGAAATGAGGGAAGAGGTTTGTTGAAAGCTGGAATAAATGGGTTATTTTTCATGGGCCTTGGCACACACTTAAAAAATAAATGCTATAGAAAGAGTACTGCTTGCTGGAGAAATTGTATGGAGCAGTTTCTTCCCCAGTATGAAAGGGAAACATACAAAATAAATGTGACTTTTTTGCCATATAAATCTTTCAAAAAATGTATTCTGCTGAAAACTGTAATTTTGTGAATGGAGCACAGCTAGAATGAAACCTCCTTGAAACTATGCCCTTGGCAAGATGGAGAAAAAGTTCTCCCTTTCTGTGTGTTTGCTGAGGATAGATTTACTCCTCAGAAGACTGTCAGCACCATTTCCAATTCAAAAGTAATCTCCGACTTCCCATCCCTAAGGGATTACTAGGGATGAAGCCTGGCTCCACCTTTCAATGCATTATGTATCAGCCCTGGAAGTAAGGAGAGGGCGAAAGATCAGGCTTTCAACTTGCCTCTGAGTAGTCCTTGACGTGTCCCCTCAACTCCGGGCGTGTGGCAGCTGCCCGTTGTGGAATACCCTCCCCGTGCATCCACCCCTGGGAGAAGGCTGGAGCTCGGGGTCCGGGGCTGCCAGAGCTCGGAGGGGCACAGCTGTGCGGACAGTGCCCTCCGCATCCCTCCCGTCCTCTCACCACGCGGACGACAGGGGCTGGGGATCCAGCTGTCCACAGGCACAACGACACCTCCAAACAGTTCGCTTCAGCCACAAAACAGTGTCTTTTATTAGGTTTGTTTTTGTGGTTGGGGTGGTATTTTTTTTAACTCTGTGTGGGATGGCTTAGCTGCTCCAGGGACCAGCCTTGCAGCCTGTATTGGGAATGCTGCGAAAGGTAAGATGTTTTATCTTCTTAAGCCAAATTTTTAAAAGTCTGAGGTGGGACAAATAGGTAACTTTGTGCATGCTGTGGCAGAAGTTATGGGGCACAGGTGGGGAAGGAGCCCATCACACAGAGGTGGGATCGCAGGCAGGCGCACGGGGAGCCGCCGCCCTTGCCCACCACACAAAGCCTCCCGGCGAGGAGCCCGGCCATGGAGTGGGTGGCCATGGAAACCTGCTGGAAAAAGCACGGCCGCCAGCCAGAAACCCTGCCGCACCGAATGGCTGGGGCCTGCCGGCGGGTTGCTGGGGTTACGGGGGGCGGCAGCGGGAAGGAGGCCCCGGGGCCTGCCCAGAGCGCCCAGGCCAGCCGGGCTGCGCTGTCCCTCTGCCCAGCTTGATTCTGCTGAGGAAAAACCCCAAAGCAGACGTGATTTTCTCAGTTAACAGAGTTTCCCTTGACCGTAGGTTTAAAACGGCCCAGCTCCTTTCCAGGGTGCTAATTAGGAAACTCTAAAGGACTCATGGGGGAGGAGGGGGAAGGGCTTTTCTTGGCGGGGTGTTACTCTGGTGCAGGCTGCGTGTCCCACCGTAGATGTTAATAGTTAACAGGCAGACCTCTAAACACCAAGGGACCCAGGGAAATGTTGCCGTGCTCCTCCGTGAAACTGGGATATTCCTTCTGCTTAAAGATTCTTTGTTAAACTGCCTTGGAATAACTCAGACTTGACAAAGGGGAACTAATTGGCCTTCATCTTCCCAATCTTAAGCAAAACAAATTCGAAATCAGAAGGATTTTTGAGGCAATGATATCTACTGTGAGTAAAGTGTAAATCTGGATTTTAAGGCGTTCAATGTAACATCAAACTCAAGTTATAACTGCGCTCTGGGACATGTCAAAACATCTGCTAGCAAAGGAGAGGATGTAGGCCACCTCTCTGCCAAGGTTAGAGGTCACCTCTTTGTCAAGGGTGGAGGTCACATCTCTTCTCAAGCACAACCCTTAAAATAAGAGACTGTCTTGTGGATACACACACACTTCCAAACTCTTCAGCATGTCCCACCTTGCTTTGATTTTGAATGACATATTAAGGACTGCATATAAACACAGATCTCTCCCTATTCAAATACTACTGTCAATACTGTCAATATCTCAAGCTGCATCAGGGGAGGTTTAGATTGGATATTAGGAAAAATTTATTCATGGAAAGAGTGGTCAAGCATTGGAACAGGCCGCCCAGAGACGTGGTGGAGTCACCATCCCTGGAGGTGTTCAAAAAATGGGTAGACGGGGCACTTTGAGACGTAGTTTAGTGGGCATGGTGCTGTTGGGCTGATGGTTGGACTGATGATCTTAGACATCCTTTCCAACCTTAATGATTCCTAGTTTTTACTTTAATTAAAAAATAATTCAGCCACCAAGCCAGGAAAGATGAAATTATTACTCTCCCCTTAATCGGTTTAGTGGTGGCCTTGGTAGTGTTAGGTTAATGGTTGGACTTGATGATCTTAAAGGTCTTTTCCAACCTAAATGATTCTATGATTCTATACCAGCCCTGATCTCTTTCTTCCAGTGTTGTAATCTTTTTTTTCTTGAGGACAACTTATTTAGAAGACAATTACCTCTAGTTCCTTGGTTGAGGTTACGTTGTTTTAGCCCTTTTCTTCACAAACTGCAGCAGAACTGACGAAGGTTCACTCTGCACAGTTAGTGTGAGTTTCAGTGATTAAAAATAAAGCTTGTCATTATTACCTATTTTTATGCTAGGAAAGGATATGTCAAATCAAGAGAATCAGTTCAGCACTTGGCTAACCAAGACCAGCTCCCAGCCTAATCAACCTTTTCCCACTACTGAAAATATGCTAAAATCACCTTATTTGAACTTAATTAAAAGTATCCATCTATTTTTAAAGCAGTTTCTAAACCCAAATAAACTGCTATTCTACATTCCTAATATGGACTGCATCATTATTACATATTTATGTAGTGGCTGTTGGAGGCCTCAGAGAAAACTGAACTGTGCTAGTGTCTTCTTATGCTCGAAGACACAGCATGAGAGAGAGAACAGTCCCTGTTCCTGAGAGCCTACAGATCTCAGCAGGCAAAGTGTAGAAGATAAAACACATGCAGAGAATTTCAAATGACTTGCCTGAGATGATCCAGCAGATCAGTAAAGAAATTCAGGTTTCAATATGTACAGGTCTGTACTGTTCCCAGTACATTGTACATATTCCAATTCCTTAATAATAGCGTGGCTTCAGTTCAAATCATTCACTTCAGCATCCTTTGTGGCTGAAGTTAGTTGAAAAATACCTGATTAAGGTTCTAAGATGGCAACATCTCATTGAGGACCGGGTACACTGATATTAACCTTTTCATGCAGGAGCAGGGTAGAACAGCTTCACATACTGTTATGTCAGGACTGATTGGTTTTTTCCTAGAGAAACATATCTAATTACATACCATGTCTTCTTATTTTTATGTTTCCTATTAGGTGAGCTATAGGGCCTAATTCTACTGCTATAGAAATACACAGGAGTTTCCCCACTGATTTAAAAAGTTTTAAGATTACTGAACTAAAGCCAAATGGAATATTTAGTGTGGCCTCAGCATGCAGTTTGCAAAAAGGAAAGAAGTCACAGGCACACGGCATTAGACTCAGTTGTCAACACTAAAGTTGGGGATTCACCTTGGCTTCTGCCACCACATGCTGCAGCACTGAGCCTTTGGAATTCAGTGGTAGTGCAGAGATGTCGCCATAACATGCCTCATGCTGCAAAGAATGGCGCAGAAACTGGTTCGACACAGGCTGAAGAGGGGCACTGATCTCAGGTGAACTTCCATTCTCACCATGAATGATTAAAGAAGGATCTTCACAGTTAGATCTCAGGGGTACAGAGCTCTCAGGGGTGTGAATTGGAGTTAAGATAATCAAGGAGGGACTCAGGTTGGGGTGGAGTTTTTTGCACTTTCTTAGACCACTAACACAATGAATGACCAGAAAACAACTTTCTTGTCTATCACTGGCTGGAGAGAACCTTTGGCTTTCAAAGCTACAGGGCCCTCCAGCCACTTATCTGTTTAACTAACACTTTTGCAAGTTTCTGAGGTGACTTTGGCAGCAGTATCTATTCCATGCTTGCAGTTTATAGCAAGGTTTTTTATAAAGGATTAATGAACAATTACTGTTTGTTAAAAACAAATGTAACATAGATGTTAATAAACCAAAGAGTTAGAAGCTTTTGCAGATTACTGCAAGCAACACACTGATCTATTAGAATTGACAACATTCATGAAGCACACAATAAAACAACTACTGATTGCTTATTAATTCTTGGGAAAAAGAACTGTAATGTCAAAGGTGGTCAGTATGTTGTTTTCCAGAAGAAAACCAGAAGTATCTTTTTTGCTGATTAAAGTGGCTTTCTGAGGAGGAATTAAATCTGGCAAGGAGGTTTGGAAGTGGAAGCTTCCCTGTGAACTAAAGCGTGACAGTTTTCAGGAGTAACAAATCCTTAATTAATGTGGGATGGATGCCAGAGGCAGTTATTTTAAAAATAAACTTGAAAGCAAGTGCAGGAATTCCCTGAAACAAAGGTTTTCTGTTGCCATTTTCTGAGAACTTGTCTTATTGGCCTATTTGGTAGGCTATTGGGGCTGGCATCACAGAGGCATCATTCTAATTGTCATTTAATAGAAGCTTTATTTTATTTTATCCTAAACCACTTCCATGAATCTCCCATCACCTAAGCTTGGCATTAAAGAGAATTCAACATCAAACAAGCTACTCAAGAAAGAATTGTCCTTTGACAGAACTGGGGCTCCCAATGCATTTTAATTTTTCCATAGACTGCATGAGATGGAGACAAGGGCTTCTGTGTCTTGGTATGTGACAACTGGGTTCTTACCAAATAATAAACACAATAGTTGAAGTAAAGGTTCAGGGCAAATCTGCACATTTAGCTTATGTAGGGATAGATGAATTTACATATGCAAATACTGCAGAGACAGAGAAATGATGACAGACTATTGCCTTTGTAAAAATCCAATTTTCTAATGTAATTGTACCAAGTATGAGCAGATAAGCAAACACTTCTGTCTATTCATAGTGGTCATGCTAGAAAAGCACCCAGAAATTGGCAATAGTTGCATTTACCTTTTGCTCATAAATAGCTCATGCAAGGTTAATTAAATATCACAAGTAAATCAGCCACTTCATTTTCCTTACTTGACTACAAGCATTAATCCTGGATTCAATGAGGAGAAATGTTACTATTAGCAAATAAGAAATGCAGTGGTGTAAGTAGGTAGTGATCTGTAACATTCTACATTTTTAAATTCAAAAGTAAAACCAAAAAGGTCCATTAGTTCACTTCACCTGAGTTTCTGGTAGAGCAGCTGCTGTGAAGAGGAACATTAGTTCTTTTCTACAAATTTCATCAGGTCTCACCTCTGTGTCTCTGTTACAATGGAGAGCGCCTTAATGATGCTAACTACATTTGACAAGTACTATAGGCAGGAGCACATAATGGCATCAGCAGAACCAGTCCTTACTCATTAATTCATAGGCTTTTCTGGTGTGCTTATTCCCATAATATGTGAAGCTTTGTAAACTCTAGATGGGTTTTTCTTCACAACACACTCATGAAAGGTACTGAAGCAGTTGTTCAGTTTTATAGAAGGGTGACAGTAACACAGGAAGATTAGGTGATAAGCCTGAAGTCTTTTGCAAAGCTAAGCACATGCTCCAGGTCTCTTGGTTCCACTCTTGCTCTGGAGGTGCCTGTGTCTCTTCCCTGGTTTCACAGGGATGGGTGCTATAGGAACCCACAAACTGTGCATCACTAGACCTCTTCATAGATATCTCCTTATTACAATTTGCTAACTTGTCCTGGGATTGCAACACATCTTTGATGCAGACCACTAACCAGAAATATGATACAGAAATAACATGGGACAACATAGAAATGTAGATTAGTCCGTCTAGTGCAGTCTTTTTATAAGTACCTGTTTGTACTGTACTACTCGGCACCAGTTAGTTATAGTGTGAACGTGCTGCAGTCTCTTTAGACAGGGAAGGGCTGAGCTACAGTATTTTGGCCATACAGCTCTCAGTTTGATGCTGCTCTGGCTCCATGGCTTTGCTTTCACCCATGCGAAAGTTAGGGGCCAGGGCAAACTACTGCTGGGAATGAGGAGTTACAACTTCAGCCCTCTCAGGCCCAGGAGCACCTGGAACCCCTTTCCCAGCAAATTGCTCTAACCATTGGGCAGGGCAGCAGGACCACTGCTCAACCAAAGGGGGTCAAGCAGACATAGCTCTTGGGACATCTTAGGTGGTGGAGAGCCTCCCTGTTTGTCTTCGAATCACAGGGGACCTCTGGCATCTACAATCCTAAGCAAGGAAATTTCAGATCTTGTGTGAAAGCCTGTGTTTAGGAATACAAGGAACTTTGTAATGTAACTCTAGGTTTAGAGGCCTTTAGGGTTCAGCACCCATTGCTCATATGTGGTTTAAATTGCTTTCCTGAAGCTATATGCTTAGTAGAGTCAAGCATCGTGTGTCCCCAGAACACAGCTCAGTAACTGCAACTTAATTAAAGCCAAGTCATATTACAGCTCCTGCTTTCTTCTTATCCACTTAAGCCAGCTACCTATTAAAGAAGGAAGTTAAAATGTGGTGTCTATCAGGATAATAATAATTTTATTATTTTCTAAGTACTTGTTCTGAATTTGATTGTTTGACATGCTTTATATTAAACATATTAGCTATAAATTAAACATATGCCAGTTTAAAATATAGTGATAGCATTTATATATAATATTAGAAATAATGTAATATTTTAATATAACATATTTAGTATATAATTTTTTCAGGAAAAATGTGATATACTTTTAATGTGATATGCTCCTCTTTTAATCTTCAACATTCTTTTTTTAAATAAACATTAACTAACATTTTCATTGATCTCAGTATCTGCACAGATGTCAGAAGAGATATTCAGCCAGTAAGATCAGGATCTGACCTATGACAACTAGGTCAGTTGCTGTTAGCTTAAGAATTTAGTTTTCTTTTTTTTCAGTTTTGTAATGTTCATGTAAGGCATACCACTCACATTGGTAGCTTGGAGTATAGAATCAGATATGTAATTTTAATTAAACAAGCAAATGTTCACACAGTTTTTGTTACTAATTTTAATCTCTGTAAGCCACGTGTAAATAAGATTCACATGATTGAATGACAGAGCTCTCTAATGAGATGTCTGTAATCCTTTTACTTTGGAATATATTAACGTTGGTTTGATTACAATGAATGAATACATATCTCTCTTCTGTTGACAGGTACAATTATTTGGCTTTCTGTGCATGTGTATCATCTAATACTGGTAATGATTTTTGGTCCTTAATTCTGGACCTGAATTCTGGAATTTAAGTCTAAATTCCCCGTTACTAAACACTCCTTTTACTCCATATCTTAATGTGTCAATATTAGTGCAAGATGATTTGCTTAGTGTGAAGCAATCCAAAGGGGGCTGAATAAACCTGTAAAATATTCACATAAAACACATGGAATCTTTTCTTGGAATTTTATGACCAGCGCTCATGCCAGACACATCTAAAAATCACTGACTGGTACTGTGTTACTGAATTATTTATTTTTATTATATCCATTCTGGAATTAAGGGTAGTTGTCTTTGATGTGTGCAGTCCATGGGTATGTAGAACTAGAAGATTTTGCTCTTGCTCACTTCCAGCAATTCTGGCATCCACTAATATTTAGGAACAACCTTGAGGTTGCCCTCAGCTAACCTGAACCGCACGCACTGCCCTTCCTTATCCTAGCTACCTCTTGCAACTCTGCCTCAATGTAAACACTTTCTACATTTAGGCAAAGTTACATGTTCTGTATTATGGCATCTGTAGATGTCTTCTTTCCTTTGGGAATGTAACAGTATCCTTCCCCATCATTCTCCTTTGCTTCAGAGACAGATCTGCAAGACTCCAACTCTCACAGGGTATGAAGGCGAATGGAGAAAAAAAGTTCTGTCTTGCCAGCTTCCTCCCATAGGCGGAGAAGTTACAAATAAACATCTTGTTTCTTTTCTGAATCATCTGAGGTGGACAAAGAACAATTCTCACCCAACAGAAGGTGAAAAGGGAAGAAAATTAGCATAGCCTCTGGTCTATATCCGGACTTTTCACCTTCACCTCTTCTTTCAGCTTCTTTTGGAAAGAGGTGGTGGGGGTGGTGTGTTACTTCCTTTCTCTTCCTCTACCTTTGTGAAGCTGCTACCTGTTCTCCTCTGCAACTTTTTTGAGACTTGGCCAGGTAAGTTTGTTGTAGCTTCCCTGGACTTTGCAGAGAAATAATACACTGAGAAAACAGGGCAGGAGTCACAGGGGAACACAAAAGCTAAGAGGATGCCAAGCTCCCACAAACCAGATGGCAGGCTGTTTGTAGCAGTTGTTGGTAGCAGGAGAGGCACCAAGGTGCCACCCAATATGACTGGTCTTATGTGCAGACCCCAGAAAGCTACTTCTGATAATTATCACACTACCAACGCTGGAAAACTGAACTGCTTGTTAAGTTTTGTACAGTCAGCTAAGAAGGGGGAAGAAAGGCTTAGTTAGGCACATTATATTAGAAATTTAATTATCACTTAAACGTTAGTCAAATGTTGCATGTTTAGAATTGGAAAATACACATTTGACAGTCTTGCATAGCTATAGATATATATTTTAGTCCTTCAACAGGAAAGAAAATCTAAATAACAGTTGCAAAAATGTATTAGTAATTTATTTGCACCAACTCAATGAAACACAGCTAAGACTGCAGAGTGGGAGTTCACAAGTAACTATCTAGGTAATTAAAACCCACAGTTTCACAAAACAGGGTTTCTTGAAAACTAGTATTTCTCCTATCACAACCAGGAAGAGGAAATCATGGATACGACTTCTAATCTTAAGTGCCAATTGCTTATTGTTGACCGAGGCCTTTATATTCCCATTTAGGCTAGATATATTGGATAAGTTAAGAACCCAAGCTGTTTCATCACTTCCTCTGTAGTCAATGGAAAGACTATCCATTTGGGTGGCACTTCAGATCTGTCCATTACCTATAGGAAACATGTAGTGGGAAGGGGAGTCTACACTGAGTATCTCAGCTATACCCCTAATATAGGCATATATTAATCTCTGCCTAAATCCATATTAATCCTATATTAATCTCAGCCTAAATCCGTATTTCTTACCCAGACAAAATTCCAACCTTGGCAGAATTTGGGGTCAAGCAGAGAGTTGACTCAGAAAGGACTGTCGTACCAGGACTTGCTTGTTAGTTCAGCACCTGGTGACAATAAAAGACAACAAAAATACCCACTTCTATAACTCTGAGAACATAAGATGAATTATGCAAATATTCATAGAAAGGCCCAGGTTGGAAGGTACCTTGAAAGGTCATCTGGTCCAATCTTTTGTAGAAAAGGGAGCCTGGATGAGATTATGTAGCAACCTGTCCAGTTGCGTCTTGAAATCCTGCAGTGATGGGGACTCTACCACAGGCATGAGGAAGTTATTCTAGTGATTGATTGTTCTTGCTGTAAAAAATGTCCTTCTTATATTGAGATGAAACTTTTCGTGAGGCAACTTGTACCCGTTGCCCCGTGTCCTCTTCATGTGGCTCCTTGTGAAGAGAGAGCCTCCATCCTCTTCGTAGCTGTGCTTTAAGTACTGGAACACTGTGATGAGGTCCCTCCTGAGCCTTCTCTTCTCCAGGGAGAAAAGACCTAACTCCTTCCGTCTTTCCTCATAGGGCAGGTTCTCCAGCCCTTTGATTATCTCTGTGGCCCTCCTTTGGACTCCAGTTTGTCCGTGTCTTTCTTGAATTGTGGGGACCAGAACTGGACACAGAACTCCAGATACAGCCTGAGAAGTGCTGAGTGGAGTGAGATGATCATGTCTCTGACTCTGCTGGCAATGCCCCTGCAGATGCAGCCCAGGATCCGATTTGCCTTTGCTGCTGCAGTGGCACACTGCTGACTCATGTTCAGCTTGTTGTCCACCAGGATCCCCAGGTCCCCTTCAGCAAGGCTGCTCCCCAGCCACAGGAGATTCTACCCTGTACTGGGCTTTTTGGTTATGTCATCCCAGGTACAGGACCTTGCACTGGTCTTTGTTAAACTTCATACAGTTCTTGCTAGCCCACTCTTCCAACCTGTCCAGGTCTGTCTGTAAGATGGCTCACCCTTCTGATGTGTCCATCTCACCAGCCAGTTCAGTGTCATCAGCAAATTTGGTGAGGGTGCTTTCAATCCCATTGCCCAGGTCATTTAATAAGATGTTGAACAGCGTGTGGCCCAGTATTGATCACTGGGGGATCAATCCCACATGTGGCAGGCTGCCAGCCTGAGTAAAAAACATTGATCACCACCCTCCGAGTGTGGTCTGTGAGCCAATTTCCTATCCATCTCGCAAACCACCCGTGCAGTCTGTATCTTGCCTGTTTGTCCAGGAGGAAGTTGTGGGAACCCAGTCATATAAAGGGCTGACCTTGCCCTTCTTTCAGCAAAAAGTAATACTAGAGCTACTGGCAACTGTGCTGTGCATGGAGTGTGAAGGAAGAAGGGCTGTGTGGGGATTTTCCTTGGGGAAGTGGGTGCAACTACTAACAAATGCAGTAGTGTTCATGTGATTTGCATATAATTCCTCTCATCGTGCTGCTCTTATGTTCATTTTTGGGTGACATCTGAGCCATAGAGTTTTGTTTGCACAAAAACTCACAGAAAGTTAATTTTAATCACACAAATAAGTAGTGTTTCACAAATCCTAATTCTGAATTTGCAATTCAAGAAATGATTAAATTGCCATCCAATTAAAGGACAGAAACAAGTGGCTTATGTAATTAATTCCCTTGGAAAATATTATTGAAATCTTCAATATTCAAGATAAATAAGGAAAAAATTAAAATTATATGCACAAAAAAAGTTGGAATAATTACTATATTTGAGGAAATTAATGTTATTTGGATATATATTGAATGATGTGAGAGGACTACTTAATTTTCTCTTCTGATTTTTTAAAAATATCTGGTGTGTCATGGCATGCCATATTAAAAAAACAGGTTTATTTTTTCTTTTCTTTAGCTGCAAAGGGCCATGAGTAGTATTCGCTTTATTAATACGTTTATGGTACAGACTAGTGAGCTCTTAGTCTTTTTCTTAAGAACTTAATTTACAGCCTCAGAGTATATCAGGGTTTATCTGACCTTCATTGTAAAAGCAATGGTAAGAATGTATACTTTAGATTCCCCAAATTATACAGATTCATTTTCATGAGTTTTATTGGAATATATATCCCTAAACAACTAAGTAAAGAGCTGGCTTGATTCTGTGTAGAAATATAATTACTGTAAATTGCATGCTTACTAGAACTCGATTACTGATGAAGTTGCAATCAGGAATCTGACAGATGAGGGATTAATTCCCCAGAAACACTGTTTCTTCCTTCTTCTTGTTATGAACATATGTGTATGGAGGAAACAGATCTGAATATGCCAGATGCATAAATTAAGAAGTCTAGGATGAAACAGAACAGCTGGAAATGTAACTGGTGATAATTGAAGGCTAATTAACTTCAATGAACAATTTTCCACCAGGTGTTCTATTAGCCATATAGAAAGAGAAACTGGAGAAATCGCACAGTGTGCATTTTCATTCAGAAATTCTATATGAGCTGCTGCTCTACCTACATGGTAAATGGAAAATGACTGTACTGTCTGTTATGGGTATACATATTCATGTAACTTTGACTGATTTGCAAAAATCCTTTCATTTCTTTTTAAGCACTGACTTGGATTTGTACGTTCCTTGTCTTACCAGAGATGTAAGTCTTTCTTACTTTAATAGATAGTCAAGATGAAGAGTCTACTTTTAAGAATATTTTTGAATGCTAAAGCTCTTTCTCTGGTATTCTTTGTCAATTTTGGCTATTCTGCTGTAGCCTGCTATAGCACTTTCTAAGCAGCAGTTTCAGATTATGTCCATAAGCCCTGCAGCTTTTGACTATTGCTTAGAACATCATATACAGTGAATAATGAAGCCGGAAAAGGATACTAGGTGCCCTGCTTAAAACTTTTCACTTTTTTACACACATCCCTCATTCATTATGCAAATTGTTTTTTCTACATATTTGTACCCTTCTGTGTTTAGGATCCTTTGGTCCTGTATGATCCTTCAGTTTGTCTGTCATCATGTAAGAAACTGGGTTCTGAGTCCTGTTTACATGCCTTTTAAAGACAACCAAGACTATGCAAGTTTTGGATAAAATATATCCTCATATTACCTTCACAAATCAGGAGACTGACATAAGAAATGAATTTCATCTTTCCTGACTTTAGCTGCCCAGAAGGTAGCTGCTGTAGTTTTAGTGGAAAGAAATAGGATTACTGCCTTTCTTGAGTTTTTATCTTTTTAGATGCTTCTGAAGGTCCCTTTTGCCCTGTTGATAGAGATGGCTAGCTGTCATTAGCCACATAAGTGAGGAAGTTGAGTATAATAAATAATAAAAATGGAAGATGTGATGATTCACCTTCTGTTGGTACTTGGCTTTCTCCATTAACTATGTGAGGAGCCACTGAGAAGGTGGTCATTCACTGGAACAGGCTACCCAGGGAAGTGGTCATGGCACCAAACCTGTCACGAGTTCAAGGAGCATCTGGACAATGCTCTTAGTCATATGATTTAGTTTTAGGTGGTTCTGTGAGGAGCAGGGAGTTGGACTCGATGATCCTTATGGGTCCCTTCCAACCTGAGATATTCTGCGATTCTGTGAGTCTACGTGACTAGCTTAAATTTAGGCAGTTAACCTTTAGACATCTGGAAGCAGGTCAGGTGAATCCCACCATATGGTCTATAGGCAAACAGATACATTCCATTTTGAGAAGAACAGTCAGCAAAGGCATGAGGGTGAGGTATTGCCTTCCAGTCTTACCTTGGATGCTTACTTTTGGTTTTAATGTAATACTGAAGTTTTACTTGTTACTGGGGTAGGGTCTTAAGTTTTTCCAAAACCAGTATATTACTAAGCATTGTCTTGCCTATGGAAAAATAGAAAACCCATTTGTTGAGGAGCTTATAATTTATAGGATGATTGTCTTTCCTTTGTACAAGCAGTTTCCCTGTACCTCATGTTACAGATATTCTAATTTTTTTTTCCTGTATTCTTTTTTAAAGGAAACTGCTCTTAAGAACCAACATCTAATGATCTTCTTAATCCAAAATATCACTCTTATTCACCTATATCAGCTGTTTGTACTTTGGGATCACGGATAGTGAAGGGAATATTTAAATATTGCCATGATATGTATATGTATATGATCAAAGACACCTTCATCTACAAGACAAGTAAAAGGATCAATATAATTCTCATTACTTGCCACAACAAAGGATTGTAAAAATAATTAAGTAGAGTTATCTTTTTTTAAAGCAAAACACCCCCCCATAATTGTCAGTTATGGTATTCTGTTGCTTATTAGTGAGACTTCTGAAAAACAGGGTTGCTTTAAATCTTGAAGTTATGATTAAATTTTAATTTTATTACAGTAAAAGATGAAAAATTGACTATAATAATCAAAAGGTCATTTCTGCAACATTGCCAATGCAGGAAATACATTTACTCTAATGCCCGTAAGAGGTGTTCTTACAAGATTCAGAAAAATAGCTTGTTAACTATTAATAAATATTGTTGTGGTAGGAATTTTGCCAGAAACGGCAATAACAATACTTACCTCTAACTGTATTCCTGAGGAACCTAGTCATTTAAAAGATTGTTTGATAGAAAGTATGCGGGCCAAGACCTGTCATCGCTCCAGCAGAAAATGTGTGTGATTCATTTTATATCATTCTTGATCAAAAAAGCATAGAAAGCTTGATACCCCAAATAGCTCAAAACCTGAAAACTTCCTATATTTGTCGCAATGTTTTAATTTTGAAAATGGGGTAGGAACCACTTGATGATGGTAAAATGATTTTGAAAATAATTAAACATTCTGCAGTTTAGACATCATAGTAACTAGCCAAGGATTTTTTGCTTGCTTTCATCTTCACCTCTTTGCTTTGCTGATAAGGAAGCAGTGTGATCTGAGGGATAAAAGGAAAATGCAAAGTAACACTAAAATTAGCTAGCAGTTTTACAATAGGTAAAAAAGTGACAAGAAATATGCCTTTGGTGATCATTTGTGTCTCAGAGTAAGAAAAAGAAAGAATAGGTGTTCCTGCCAGAGATGTTGTCCTAAACATGTAATATTTGCTATAGATTTGATTGATATGGATTGGTAAGTGCAGGTGAGGTGCTGCTTTCTTTAATTCCTGGTCCTGAGGTGAAGATGTCGATCGGTGTCTTGCTCGGGTGATTGATGCAGATGCCGGTGCGGCGGTTTCTGTGAAATGCCATGGAAATTGCTAGATTTCTTGCTTTGGCTTCAGGCTTTGGGGAACAAGGATTGTCTCTACGTATTTTGGCTTTCAAGACTTCGTGACAGTCATCATTGGCGATAGCAGCAAATTAATGATTTCTGGAACTAAAAGCACAGAAAAGCTAGAACTATAAGGTGTGTGGGTCATATTTTTTAAAAAATTATACTGTAGAAAACATTTTCTATATAGCACAAAGCTTTTGGCCTTCCCGTAGTTTGGGCTGAGCCAGACGACTTCCTGACCATCTGGAGCCTTATTTCGGGGCATCATGGGGGCCAGGGGCTCCCCCGGGGCGGCAGGGCAGGGCCTGGCAGCCAGGGCCTGTCCCACTGCTCCGGGCCGGGGCATCACACACCTCCATGGGGAAAGGGCTGGGCCAAGGCCAGGCTGGGCCGTGGGCCTGTTGGTGGGCTGCAGGCCTGTTGGTGGGCCGCGGGCCTGTTGGTGGGCCGCGCTCGGCGGGGCCCGTGGCTGGGCAGGGCAGGGCTGTGGGGAGCTGAGGACCAGCCCTGATGGGGCGTCACTGGGATGGCGACTGATGGCCCCGGGGGGGCTGAAATGGGGTCCTGGGCTGTGGGCAGGGGGAGGGAGGCCCTGGGGGGTCCTGGCAGGGCCTGTTGGTGCCCTCAGGTTCCCTGACACATTAATGTAAAGCTAGAGTAAAGCAAGGAGCCTGTCCTAAATAGCAGCAGTTTTGGGTGGTGTTTTGTATGCTTTTTTTTAATAATCATGTTTTTTTAACAGCGTGTTGTTGAAAGTGTAGCATCTATTGTTTAGTGTGTAGACAATAACAAAGGCGAGAAGGAGTGCTGGTAATGGAGTCCTCCATTAATTAAGTCCATTAATTTCAATGCTGGAAAAATACCACCGCGTGTTGGTGGGGAGAAGGAGAACACCTGGCACCCTGTTTTCCCGGTGTGGCTGGTGCACGAATGGATTCCTGAAAATACGGAGTTGGCGGTGTGGTCAGCCCTGTCCACACAACCCAGGTAACAGAAGAGCCCTCAGATAGCAGGAGGAAAACCATGCTCTTTTGCTACTTCATGCAGCGCTGCTTTTTCATGACTTTGAAGGATTGTAAGTCCTGTGAAATGTGCTTCAGTAAGAACTTTCAACAATTTAGGTGTTTAGATATATTTTGCAATATGAAAATATGTGAAAAAGGTGGTGTGGGTTTCTTTTGGGGGGGGATTAACCTACAGTAAAATTTCTGTAAAATAATGAACAATAGTCCCATTGCCATAATTCTGACTTCTGTTGTTCAGGTAGAATATTTGTTCTACAAGCAGCAAATGCATCACATATGTTTGTGAATATATCCATGATTGGCAACTGAGATTCAAAACCCACTTTTGATTCAAAAGAAGATCAACACCACAGTGGGTACTGAACATTGTATTTTGCTTCTCTTGAAGTTGTCTGGCATGCAACATCATATATACATATATAATATGAGTGATATATACATAAGAATACCTATCATTACTTTAATTCAGAACCAGTCAACTTCTGCTTTGTCCATATGGCTGAGCCTCTGAAATGAGGACTGCTCCCAGAAAACATGTAAATACCATTGATCTGTTAAGCTGAATGTTGTTCTGTTTAACTGGCTGTATGTTTTACCATCTCTTGACTATCTTTGTACTTTTCATGCAAACACTGGGAACAGCAGGTCAAGAAGTTGTGTGTTTAAAATACAGAGATGGTATTCTGTATTGCTTAGTGTGGTATTTGTGCTTCTGCCTGGATGGGATGCTTAGTTTGAGAGACAGGTGGAGAGTAAATGGGATCGAAGAGACTTAGGAGTGTTTAATACATATCTACAGCTATTTGCCTGGCAAAGATGATGACGTTCCATTGCATGCTAATTCTTTTTGCAAAGCCAATAAAAGAGCAGGTTTTTTTCTTACAGAAACTGACTTAGAAGTCTAACAATGTAGACTGTTGTGGGTTTTGCTTTTTTTTTTTTTAACTGATATCACATAAAACCTAGGTTGCTGTGACCTTATTCTTCTACACAGTTAAGTGCAGGGGTTGTGAATTTTAAGGACAAGAGGTGAAGGATTACTCAGGAGGGTGCCAGTACAGACACTTCTATTTGAGATTATGATTTGATGAAGAATAGAGTAAAGCAGAGGAAGATGAGCAGTGGTGAGTAATATGTTCTGTACTGACAAAAGGGGGAATTTCCTTGGTGAAGTAAAAATGTCCTGAGAGACGACATCAGCTTTTGAAATATGTGCTCTCTTTAACTAAGATTCGTTGAAAAATGATTTGTTGTCCACTGTAAAGGATTTAGGGAATAAAGGAATAACCAAAACCTGCTCATATTTAAATCTCACAAGGAAATTCTGACTTCTGTGAAACTGGCTGTAAAACTCCTCTAGACTATGCTGGAAACAAAGATCTTTCAATTTATGTTGAAGAAAACAATGACATTTGCTTCCAGAATCTGGTAGAGAGAACAAAAGAAAGCAGGAATTAAGAAGCCTAATCTGTATCTTCTGCAATGATAAAGAGTACAGGACAAATTAATCTTTGACTGGGGTTAAGAAATGTAGTTAGACATAATATTGTTGAAATTCTGCTGCTTTGCCAAGGACTAGTTTTAGAAAGCCCATGAGGCAATAATAAAAATTACAGTTTGCAGCTATTGCTGGCAGGGATTGAGGGTACTCTTGCACAGACGAGGTGCTCATAAATCATGAGCCATAATGTCTCAGAAATGACAGTAGGCAATGATTTTAATTTACTTATGTCTCAATTAACTTATATTTTGACATTCTACTTAATCAAACTGAGTTTTATTTAACTTCTTTCTCCTGACAACTGACCTGCTTTTTTTCCTCTCCCATTCTCCCATAAAAGCAGATGGCTTAATGCACATATGCTTACGGACAGCGAAGCTGAATTAGCTTTGTCTGATTAAATATTTCCAGAGAAGAATACCTGACTTGACAGTTACTCCTTAGTATAACAAAGCCAAACAAATTATATGCTTTCTAAACAAGGAATTCAACAATAACTTTGCAGCCCTCTCGTATTAACTGTGCATATGGTCTCATATAAGCCTGTACTCTGTAGCAAGCCACTGTGATGTCAACAATTTGATTCCATTAAAAAAGAGGAGAGATGATCAGGGTTGGAACAAATAAGGTAATTATGATCTGAAATGCATTGTCTAGCAAATAACCACGTGTTTGCCTGTAAGTTCTTCAAGACAAGGATTATGTTTTTGTTCTGTGTACAGCCTCTAGCACAAAGGGGATCTGTGCAATGACTAAATCTCAAAACACTACTGTGATAGAAATAATAATAAACCATATAGGGGAGGATTATTTGTGTTTTAGAAAAAACTATCAGTTAATTGTTTATCTAAATGTATTTAAAATCCCCTACTCTGTTCTCTCTCTTTTTTCTAATAATGTCACTTCGCAAAGACCGCTTGTGAAACTGACTGGTTACTGATCACTGAGAATAAGAGTATTGCTTTTAATATGCCCAAAATGCAAGCAGTTATTTGATGTTGGAAGCTGGCCAGTTTGTTTGATTTAGTACAGTGACTCATTGCCACTTTCTCAGCAAGTCTAGTGCTCGTACTTTCCAAAATAATTCCAATATTTAAATAACTGACTGTATTTGTGTTGTGGGGTTTTTTTCAATTAATGGTACTAAATATTGATGTTCAGCTAGATTTTAATAATTAGAAAATATAATGACTGCTAAATTAGCTTTTGCAGCTTTTTGGTCTCTAGACTGACACTTCACAGCCTGCCTGGCTGAAACCACTTTCAGCTAATTGAAGATTTTCTCACTCCATTTAGCTGTTAAACCCTGGCATATGGGCTTCTGATCAGTTTTTCTATTCAAACAGATCCTCAAAGGAAGCTAGCAGTGAAAATATTAAAACAAAAAATTCTGGTTCAAATAAAGTCAAGACAATTTCATGCTCCTGTTGGCAATGCTGGAACTGTCCTCCACTCCTCCATCAGGAGAATAGGGTTCAATGGAAGTAAGGAATGAGCTTCCCACAGTACCTGGCAATCTGCTGGGAAGGGGCACTTCTCAGAGGCAAAGCACAGCATAGCCACATAACAATAGCTGATTAACTCTTAGATAACTGTGTCTCTGTAGCTGCCAAACTACAGTTTGGTAGTATGCTGCTACTCAGTAGTTGCTGAAATACTCCTTGGGTAGCAATTTGACATGTGGTACTTACAATAACCTCGAGTTTCCTTTCAGAGTGGGCTTTTTAAAAAAATTTTATTTAGAGAGGCTAGGGAGATTAAAATAACAGGGACATTGCTAGAAAGATTCATATGTCAACTATGTTGCTTCTGATTGAAGGAAATCCTTGTACATCCAGCTTCTTAGCTACCTGGTATTAACTTAGACTAGGCTTCTACTGAAAAGAAATACCCTTCATATGTTAACACAGTTTTCCTATTAATTAATGTTACCAAACAGCTCTTTTTGCTGATATTGTAGGTATACCTTGCTTCAGTAGGACTGCAAGACCTGCACTTGAGTTCTGCTCTGGCTGCCTCTCATAGTAACTTTTTTGTGCTGCAGAGGGCTTGTGTCTCCTTGTTTTTCACTGGTAACAGCAATGTTTGCTTTCTCACTTGTCTGAAATTACTTTAGTTCTAGGGTGATGTTTTCAGTTTATCATATCTGGAAATGTATCACTCTAGGTGGAGAACTGCATGAGAACTTCAATGATTTTAGTGCTTGTTTCTGTTAGTGCTGTAGTTAATTAAAATTTTTTTTTAAAAAAAAGTGGGCGGGATTTTAAAAATTAATTGTAGCAGTAGAGGCAACTGAAACCTGACTTGACCAGTCTTATTCTCTTGTTTGCTCTATTCTCTTTATGTGCCTAAAATCATGGATGACAGAACTGTGCTTTGAGTAGACACAGAGGCTGCAGGAAAGGAGGTTGCCTAATATTAGCGACCCTATTATTGGACCGAATTTCATTAGCTTGTGTTGTGAATCCTAATAGAACTGAATGTATTTTCATGTGTCCATGATCTTATAGAGAAGATGTATGTCTTGGGGAAATACTCACTTTTAGTTTACTTCAGAGGAAAGACTTTAAGACAAATTGCTGTCAAGATATTGAAAGACTCTTGTGACTGTTTTGTCCCATCCATCAACTTCTCACCCAAGAATAAGATTTATTATGCCATTTTTTTTAAATTGAAATCACACTTTCATTTAAAAAATGTTTAATGAAGTATCTCCTGCTAGTTCAAAGTACAGAGATCCTGAGTGTACCATCTGCTACAATGTCTGTATATAAAAATGACCGTCACTAACTACAATGCGCCAGTGGGGTGGGGAATGACATCAGAACTGAATTAGAGTTAATAAATTTAGCAAAAGGTACACTTCTAACATAAGAACAGCTTCAGTATAAGAAACTACAAACTGATATGAATAGTAATAGTATTGGTTTTCCCCCCTAAAAGGCTGGGGTTTTAGTATTGTCTAAAAGGGATATTTTCAGCAAGCTTGATAATACGAGTCCCTGCAGAAGACTGACAGTGTGGGATGTCTCCTGGGCTCTGTATTGGGTTGTGGTGGACCATTTAGGAATGAATGTTATGTTTTTGTTACCTTCTGGCATATTTTGATAGACTGTACATATAAATCCCCAAACTGGGTTAATTGTCTGAAAGGGGTTTTATCATCTGGAAGTTAATTAAGATCTCCCTAGTCATGCATGTATTGTATGTTTTCTGGACTAAATTTACTGCTAGAAATAGGCCTATTACGATAATTATTAGACTTCTGTAAGGAAAACAGTTATAAGCAACATTTTCATGTTGCAAAAGACTCATTAAAATATCTTGCACTGGATAACTTCACAGCTTAAACTCAGGTAACTTGTTTTGCTTGGAGAGGAGAAGCATAAGGTGCATATCCAGCAGCAGATGTGTCAGTGACATGGAGATTTTACCAATAAAAAAGTAGACAACTAGGAAAACTAGGTACCTCAAAGGACAGTAGGGAATGGAGAAAATCTCGTAGGACATCCTCAATGGCTTTGAGGATTTGGGCAACGCCCAAAATTTGAACAAACAACCTTAAATTCACAATAGGAAGACAAAAAGCCCTGCAGGAAGTTCCCCGATTTCTGTGGTGAACTACAGTGCTAGAAGCCTTCATCTTAGGGAAAGAAGGTGTCTGAGGAGTTGTGTCAGCAGTGTTAGTGTGGGAAAAGTAAAATGGAAGATCTGAGAAGAGAGGACTTGATAATAAAACTTCTCACCACAAAATTCAGCCAGAGGCTGGCATCCTGTGTGGGAGCTCTCTAACTCAGTGGCTGACATCTGGCAAACACTGAAGGCCTGGAAATGGGCTCCCAGCATAGGAAGTATCATACGATATCAGTTCTAGCTGCCAGCTTCATTTCTCTTGCCTGTGGTAAAAAGTATTGTTTCAGCTACTCTGGCGGGTACAGTCAAGTAGAGAGAACTTCTGTAGGGTAAAGGATACTCATGTGAGAACTCCTCTGGCCATTGCTACTCACATTGAAATGACTCAGAGCAGTGTTAATCAGGGAGTGCTTAACCCCAAGCAGTGCTGGAAAGTCTGCAGTCCTGTATGAGTAAAAATCATTTTGTGGGTTATTATTTTGTTTCACAAAAAAATAGGCAAAAAGAGGCATTTCTAGGAACCTGATTTAGACAACTTTGAAATCTAATCTGTCTTAACCTGAACTCTCAGAACTATTAATTCAAGCCAAACTGTGCCATATAATTACATTGGCTATTCCCTGTGGTGCAACATTGTCTGCAAAGACACTGGTCACGTGAGTATAGCACTTTCAAGCAATTATGACCTGTATTGAAAATTATGGAAGCTTAACTAATTACCTAGCAAAAATTCAAAAGGAGAAAGCTCCTCCTCCAACGCTACTTTCCCTTCCTTCCTACTGAAATTATGGATGCTTGAATCAGTGGGAGTTTTGCTACTGATTTCTGCAAATCCACAGAACAATCATGAGTATTTACTGCCTTCTTCCACTTTTCTTTTGGCTGATAAATTATATTTTGCAGTAATTCTTGGATAAGGCAAAGAAAACTTTGGTTTCCATTTCCTCTCCAAGTGTCATGGGAAGTTTTTCTGTGTAAATATTACATATCACAGCACTTGCGGGGTTGATGTTGATGCCTTTTTTGGAATTTCAAAGCAGGTGACAAAAACTAAGGGTGGCCTTTTTGTTCTCCTGATTCCAGGGTCCCTAGCATCTTGGCTAATTTGAAATAGAAAATTGGCATGCAATAATAGATTTTAGCTATAATAGCATTTACAATTAGTTTAACAAAATTAATTTAGATTAGAACATATTTAAAAAACTTTGTACGGACTGCTCCACCACAGTGTTTTCTGCTCAATGGGAGGCTTCCCACAGGTACAGGGGGAAACAGCGGGGTGTCAAGCTCCTTTCTGGAGCCAGCACCCCGCCAGCGCACAGGCAGGGTGATGGGGCGGTGGCTGCAGAGGCAGCGGCCTGGCTGCCTGCTGACCCCGCTCCTGCGAAGCCGGGAACCCATGGCCTCCTCACCCTGGTCTCAGGAGGGGACGTGGCAGGTCTCTGAGCTGGATGGCTCAGGGGAAAGGCAGCACATTCCTCCTCCTCCAGGGAGGAGCTGGGGGTGTCGTGGGCATCCTGGAAAACAGCTTGTCTTTTAAAAGATGGATCTAGCTCCGTGTTAGCTTGGGAAGTATGCCTAGTCGTGCAAAGCATTTGGTAATTTACTGTGCCAGAAAGTCCTGGTGTGCTTATTTAACACATTTATCAGTCATGGACTGCCTGCTCAACTTGTTACATAAATGTTCCCTTGCGTACAGAGAGCATCAAGGTCGATCGAGGTCATACAAGCAGTATGATGTAAGTAGATGTGACCTGAGCTCATATGACATGTGTTGCTGGGCCCCTGCCCCTTCTCTGCCCACTTGAACACGTGGCAAAACAGATACTGATTTCAAAAGGAAAAGCCATTGCAGCAATAGGAATGTGCAGTGTCTCTGTCGTATTACCTAGACATGCTGCACCTGATGTTGATAAAGAAACCTATAGGACATAATGCAGATAGTCAGAATTTCTTGCCTCTAGGAATTTTGATTTTGTAGAAAAGAACATATAAAGAGGGATGGTGGTAATCTTTCTGCAGCACATGTGCCTTGTACACCACAGACAAATGTAAGTTGATAAAGGCTGGAGTGACAGATATATCGATTCACAGGCCTAATCTTGTTAGCATTTTCAATCAACCTGCTTATTTTGTATGGAGAGTGCACTTTTAAATAGAATCCTTTAAACTTGTTAGCATTTTTCTATCTCCTGTCCTGTGACTAAAGCAATTTTCATATCAGAAAAACTCGCAAGAGTGTTAAATTCAACTCCTTTAGAGGGTAATAAGGCAAATGCATGCTCTCTTGGGTCTGGTGCCTGTCAGTTCAGCTTCTGCACTACTGAGAGAATAGATTAGCATTGCTACAGTGACCCTAATTCTTCCAGCTCATAGTTAGCTGATTAGGTATGGTGTATATATAAAAAAAATTACCTCCTCCTTACTCCAATAAGAGATCTGAATCTGGGATCATTAGATAAATGCCGACTTGCTCAAAATTGCTCTCCTCCCACTTTGTACTGACTGCACCTACACTGGCATCCCATCTTACTGTAAGCCAACACACTGTCTTGGAAGATCATACCCTGCAGTAGACCTTCCCACCACCTCTCTTCCCAGCCTTGGATGTGTGGATCTTACATCCCAGGATATGGTGATATACTTTATCCAGAGTGCCAAATGAAGACTGTAGGAATGAAATGAAACAAGAATTAAGCAGCAGGATTAATTCACACAGATAATTGTTAAAAACCCAGAAATCTCCAGCAAAAAGTAAGAAAATGTATTTCACAAAAGCCACAGTTTGATCTTTCACTCTTGATCCTTAAGTGAGGGATGAAAAATGCCTCCAGAAATTAGCCTGGGAACTAAAATTCACAGATTTACTGGATACTAAAAAAATTTTAGTAAATACTAAAAAACTCAATAGAAAAAGTGGTTGGTAGTGTTTCCTCCACACCATATCCTCTATTAACAGCTCACCGTTCTGTAGGCAGTAATTACCTATTTCTGGTCCCACAGTGCCTAAAATATTATCACCTCTGTTTCTGCTAGCATTCTCTTCTGCTCCCTTGGTACCAACTATCCTTTTCCTTTGAAAAGACTAATTCAATTAAATTAAAATCAGAGCAATGTTTCATGCTTTTGGTTTAGCTTGGAGATTTAGAACTGAAAAAGGGCTTATGTGCTTGAGAGCTTGTAATTTTTTTCCAGCTCTATCAATCAAAGTTGCCTTTACAAACATTGTCTTGTTTATATCCTTGGAGCATCGCAAGCTACAACAACATTGCATTACAAATACAGAGCATCACTGGTGGTTTAAAAAAATGGTGTATGCAACCTGAAATTACTGAGACCCCACTTCTGCTCTGAGTCTTTTTTCAATAGCTTTATTTTAACTTAAAATCCAGAAAGTAGTTTGTATGTGGACCTGACATGGCAGCTGGGAGGTTGCACAGGGAACAGCAGCATGTTTGGCTTGTGGTGAATTAGCCTTAATTATTCAAACTCATCAGTGGCTTAACAAAACCCAATCATTGCTTTCTCTCTTCCTCCTCCTGCCCTCCCTTGGCTTTGCTGGTTCCATTGTTTATTGGCATCTGTTACTGCCAACGTCTGCCTGTGACTGGTACAGATAAGTGGGGCTGCTGGATCACAGGCAGGGAGCCATAGATAGGGGGTGAAGAACAGCTCTGCTATTGTCCATTTAGTAGAAATTAATTATTGTGGTATAAAAGAATGAAAACTGTTCAGCAGCTTTATTGGTCAGTAATCTATATGATAGCTTTAATCTAGAGAAGATTCAGCAATTACAGTGAAATAATAATTTCTGATTGAGATCACCTGTATTTGTAATTCTAAACCTTGCGTGAGGTTTGCCAAGTCCTTAATGGTAAAGAAATATGGTGTTAATGTCAAAATTATTGAAACTGCAAAAAGTGGCAGACTAGCTAAGATGCTACACTGTATTCATTGAGCCTTTCCCTGAACTGCAGAAACTGCATTTAGATGTATCAGATTATTTTCATGCTTTCTCCATTAAAGCTCCAAGGTATATTCCACATTCCTAGGTTATTTTCTTAATTTTTGTCTTGTGGGGGAAAAAAATAAGCATTAACTTGTTTAGTGCTGAGTTAAAGCCTGGAGATAAAAATCCTGCTGTGGTTCATTAAGGGACTTATATTAGTCAGTATGTGCGTGACAATAAAGCTGAGAGGTGTGGTTCATAACTCGGCCTTTATTGGTCTGATGGCAACATCTGTACTAGTGGATGAAACAGGACAAGACTCCCTGGCTGGAGGGCAAACAGTGTGACTCAGCTTGCATTCCTGCAGCTAAGCTCTCTAGCCCCCTTTCCCAAAACTGGATGCCTTCATTCATGCATATCGGGCATTATTCCTCTATCTCCACCTTGGTGTGGCATATGAAAGTGGTAGCCAGCTTAGGCCAAAATCATGCCACAGAGTGTGTAAATGAAAGTACGCTCACAGGGTGATCATAGGGTGACCTCAAACCCATGTCTTGGCCTTATTTAGCCCACAGATGTAGGTGTAGCCCACTGTGCTAGGTGTTACACAAATGCAGAACAAAATGGTGAACCTAAAGAACTTATTGCTAACATATAAAAGAAGCAACAGACAGAAACAGGCCAAAACAGCTCTACAGGGAGCCACTGAAGCAGCAGTGGACAGTAAGATCAAGTTTTAGCAGGCAGAGGGTAGGTTCACCTAAGAAACTGAGACACCTGCAGTGTAAATGATTACGTCTGTATGGATCACTCTGAGCTCCTGTTGTGGTGAATGAAGAGATAAAGACACTTCTTGGTCCTGTAAAGGGAACCCAGGTGACTACTGGGCTCCATGGCCTGCAGAAACTGTTTGGTAGAAGCCATTTTATTAGATTAGACACTAAGTCTGCACTCTTTTGATGGAGAATTTTTTTCTCTAAACACAGTTCTAATCAGGGCAATCACTGGCAGATCTTACTCACAGAACAGTATGTACATGCAGGAGAACAAGAGAAAGTATGATGGGATTTTTAGCTTCACACTCCAAACACATTCAGTACAAGCAATAAAAACATAGAATCATAGAAAAAATTAGGTTGGAAAAAACCTCTGGAGGTGTCCCATCCAACCATCTGTTCAAAGCAAAGCCAGTTTCCAAGTTAGATCAGGTTTCTCACTGCCTTCTCCAGTCAATTTTTTTAAAACTTCAAGGGTGGAGATTGCTTGACATTTCTGTACAGCCTCTGTCAGTGTATGACCACTCTCATAGTCATAAGTTTTCTTTTTTCTTCCTCATACATAATAGGGATTTGCCTTTCTGTTCTCTCAGCCTCTTGTCATATACTACATCTCTATTCCCCAACCATCTGAGTGCCCCTGCTCTGGATACACTCCAGTTTTTCAACATCTGTCTTTTACTCAGGAGTCTAAAGCTGGACATGGTACTCAAGATATGGCTTCAAGAGTGATGAGCAGAAAGGAGCGATCATGTCCCTTAACTTGCTGGTTATGTGCATGTTAATGCAGTGCACTGTGTAATTACCATAGAAATAGGTAACACTGATTTTCAAAGTCATTTTAATCAGAGAGTTAAAATGTAAGCTTCCCGCATAGAAGAGGTGGAAGAAGAAAATGATAAATGTAAATATTTTAACTGATATTCGGTGTGGGGAAGATGCAGTCATGTTAATGCATTCATATATTCTAATAATAAATGCCAGCATTTTAATTGATTATCAGATACAGCAAAGTGGATGTCAGTGTAGTGAACAGCTACACAGTACTAAATGTTATTTATTCAGACATTGTTTAATTCTTGATACCTCTTTGAGTTGGTTAAATAGTATACTGGAATTTATACAGAGAGCAAGTAATGTCATTGTTTTGCAAAAATCCTCTTAAATGGCTATTTTTCCTTTTTCCTTTCTTTTCCTACTTCACATGGGCACCAAAAAAAGTAAGTCATCCCACATAAATGGATAGTCTAAAATAGTTGAATGAATGACTTGACTAAGGTCACACAACGAAGACATCATTATTAAAAATGGCCTAGATAGTTTGGCATCTTTATTTGTTAAGAACTGGACCTAACACAAATTGTACCTCATGTCCAGGAAACCTAGGGTGAAATAGCTGGAACTTAAGTGTGTAGCATTAAGTGTGTAATCAAAAATGTCAGAAACAGATCTCACCAATATTGGTTTACCCATTATGTGCTGACTTCAGCATTCCAATATGGTACCTATTTAGGCATTGATGTTTACAGATTTTGTTTCATTGGTTTTCAAGTCTCCTGTTCTTCAGCAAAATGTTCTTAAAATGTGAAATAACCTTCCTGGGTGACTAATAAATAATCTGATTTCTTGTGTCTTCTGAAGCAAACCTTGACAAAGAGAAAAATCGGTCACTGGCAGCAGATGGGAAGCTATGTCTAATATAGCTCTGCTTTCTCTTTTTTCTGTGATTAAGTTGTATGTAGACATCTTGAATATACAGTTTTCCATATAAAAAGCTGCTATTAAGGCCATGAAGAGATTTTCAGGGATTAGCAAGTGCTGTCTGGGACTTTCTGCATTACTTAATACACTGTCTCCCTATTTCAGTGCATTCACTAGTTTCTTTTGTCTCTTACCAGAGTTTCTCCATGAAAGCCGTCAGTGCTCCTGACTTGGTAAGAACAGTCAGTTTTTTCCCATGTGATACTTATCCTATTGATTTTAACAGAAACACACTTCTACTGCACTTGCAGATATGCAGAATGTGTCTCAAAGGCAGTGAATTTGCTCAGTCTTGGCATCTTCATTCTTAAGAGCCTTTTCAAAGTGTAAATTAGAGACCATGCCTACAGAATCAGAAATTTTAGAGCACATGCTAATTGCAGAAATCTGAGATGGTTGCTCTGAATGGTAGGTTGTCAGTCAAGCTTGCATTAATGTGAGCTCTGAGGATTTGTATCGCTAGCTTAGAGTAGCTCAAGAGGAAACGCAAATCTTTTCTCTCACAGGGACTGCAGAGTTAACTCCTAACTCTATCCTCTTGCCCCTGAAGCTCTTTTAATTATTGTGATCTTGTTAGCATAATTCAACAATTTAAAAAATTAATTCAATGCAGATCAGTTAGTCAGGAAGTGAAATAGTGTTTCTTGCACTGCAAAATTATAACGTTACACAGTGATCTAAATTACCAGAAAGTTATGGGGCAATCCAAGCAGTTTCAGGCTTTTTCAGATTACACTATTTCTGTATCAATAAATTCCCATAAAACCACTGCAAAATCCTGCAGTTATTGTTTGCTTTTCAAGCTCTAGGTTTATAAATACATGTATTTATATGGGAGTGGGTTTTTCTTCTGAGCAAGCAGTAACTCTTCAGTTAAACAAAATTCATCATTTAGGTAGATTAAATATGTTCAGAGGGTCACATTTGAAAAGGTAATTTTTAGAGTTCACTAGAAAGGAAAACAGATCAGATAGAAAAGCACATGAGTTGGTGCTCTAGTCAACGCCTGCAACAGGTGAAGAAGTGGCTGGACAGAGCTCATTGCTACCATTGTGTTCCTGTCCTACAACAGGACTGTTCGAAGGGTTGTTTGTCCATCCTGGAGGTGGAGGTGGCCAGAGCGGTGACGCTCCAGGCTTGGCTCTTGCTGAGGCAGTTCTACATTCTCACAGGCCACTTCTCAAGCTCAGAGCCTCCCAAGTTTTCAAGGCTGACTTGTGGTCTTGGCTGTATTGTTTTGTTATCATGACAAGGAGGTTTCAGGAATTGTCTATTGACATAAAGACAAACAGGCTATTCTTACCAGCTGATGGCAGAGTGGGGAATTGTAGTGCAGCTGTTTTGGCTTTGCAAAGAAATGGAGGTGTGAAAATGTCTGGGAAAATTGCAATAGTGGGCAACAGCAGGGAAAATTCCAGGCCTGATTCAGAGCAGACTACAGAGTGCCAAGCTGCTTTCAGCATCCTTGCCCTGATCTTTTAGGAATTACATAATTAGGAACAAGATAAATCAATCTGATTTAAATCATGCAGGGAAAGGTTCAAGCTGAGAAGCAGGTTTGGGTGTTCTGTTTTCTGGCTCTGTAGGACTATAATAAACCTTTCTACTAAATTTCCTTCTTAAGCCTGCCTCCTGTAAAGAGGACAAAGAACACAGTGGTTGGTAGCACAACAGACATCATGTGTTTGGAATGATGACATAAACAAGCTCTGGGAAACAACAGTACAAAACATCTACTGACAGAGGGAAGAAGGGGATGTCTCTCACATTCTGCAGATGTACACTGTCTTGTGCCAGAAGCAAATGTACCAGGAATGTCTTCACAGAGTTACGTCCTGCAACAGGGATTCTTTCCTTCACCAGCTCAGTAACTTTCTTTGTGTAAGAGGGCAGAGGAAGGTGCTCCAAAACTAATTTGGCTAAACTGTAAGCCATATGAGTTTTGTCCTTATTGTGCCTAGCCCTGCCTGACGCCTCTGAGTACCAGCATGTGATTTTCCTTCATCATAGTAGTGGTACATATGAGATTATGTGCCCTGGAGTGAGACCTGGGGAAGGTACTAATGTGTGTGGAATTATGCAATACAGGAGAGAGATGTCTAGAGGAGACATCTGCCATGCAGAGTAGGTGAGAGCAAACTTAAACAGCAGCAGAGAGTATCAGAGGATCTTAAATGTTGTGAGTGTATTTATGTTTCTGCCTTGTGAGACTGCACAGTGGGGATGAAAATAGCACATATATGTACGTATGGTACAGCTGTATTTGGGACGTCATCTTTAAGTCAAACTCTGTCTTTTTGCATCTAGAGAGAGTAGTTATGCAACCACTGCAGAGATGGCAAGAGGCACAAGACAGTAAATGCCTCTGATGAGGGTAAAAGCTGGCAGACAGGAGCTCATAAGTATAGTGGAGGAGCAGATCTTTTCAGCATCAGCATGAAGAATGTGTGCAGGAAAGGGAAACAGGAAGTTGGAAGAAATAGACAGCAGAACAGGGAGAAGGATGAGACCCAAAGCAAATTAGCTGTGGATATAAATTCAGCCTGGAAAGATGGCCCAGTTTACATTAGCAAAAAAATAGCACAGGAAAGGTGAAGCAGGATGGAAGAAATCTGTTTTGGACTGGGCTGAGTAATGAGTAGGAAATCAGAAATAAGATTTAACATGGTTTGCATGTTGTTCTGCATATGTGAGTATCTGGGCAGTGAACTCTTCCAGGATCTTATACACAGCAATAAATGCTATCACACCTACAGGTTTCCTATCTGTTGCTCATACAGAGGACACTGTGTGCATACCTTTGACCAAAAGCAGAAGCAGCTCTGCAGATAATTACCACAATTCTCCATTTCCAGGCATTGATTATCTGGTGAGGCCAGTAAAGTTGAAAATATAATAATTGGGCTTTTTATTCCCTCTCTTTGTAGTTTTGGGGGGTATTTTGTCGTGGAGGGTTTTTTTTTTGTGTGTGTGTGTGTGTAATGTGCATTGGTGTATCTTCTGAACTCTTTGCATTAGTAGTGGGTTAGGCAGTGGGACTAGCAGTTATAGCATGTCTCACAGAATCCTCTCTCCAGGGAGAGAACTGTAGCAGTGGAGGGTTTATTACAGATTTTTGTAATAAAACATTACTGATTTGTATAGAACAGGGCAAGGCTAATGAGATTCATTGTCCTTTCGGGGTTTGTGATGCTCTGAATTTCCTGAGGAAGTTTATCCTTCCATTCTTGGACCAAGACCTGAAAGTTGTGTTTGCTGCATGAATCTCTTTTTTGTATAAAATTCCTGTATGTTAGAGGACTAAAAGCCTAGCTTGTTCCTTCTGATCACTAATCACAGCTGGCATTCTTGGTACTCCAGGGATTACTGGCACTTCAGCATTTCCAGCAAACTGATGCCACTCCGGGGATGGGCATTAACCTACTACCAGAATCATCTATTCTTGCATCCCTGTCTGGAAATCTGTAGTAGTTCAGGGACTGATGCAGCCACTCAGGTTCTTTTATTCAGCCTGTAAGTAATAAACACCATTCTCTTTTGCTGATCGAATTGTTCCCAGGGATGTCTGGAAAACCATCAGATTTCTTCCCTGTGTGTGGAGTTACTCCTGTGTAAATATTTAAGCAGTTCTTCATTTACGTGATCACATGTGTTTGTTGTACATTTTTAGCTGGCATTTTATTTTATCCATGTACTAACCATACACCCAAACTCTAGTCAGTGTCAGCACAGTGAGTTCACATTCAGATGTTTTCTGGTCTGTTATCCTTATCGTACTTACACTTTAATGGATGAGATAAGCCACACCAAAGGTATCTTGTACAAACTTCTGATACTTCTTTGATGGTCTACAGACATCTTGATCATTAGTCCATTACCTGTCTGCTTATCAGTTAACAATCTCAAGCCATTCAGTTGCACAGCTTTGATAATTCTAAATACAAGCTTCCGGTGCTCTGGGCCTACTTTGCATTACTGTAACAAACAGTTGTAAACCCCAGTCTTCATCCTTGAGCTGGGACCAAGCCACAGAGACTCCTAAAGATGAGGACAGACATCTAATCAGTGTTTGGGATGTGGGACAGTAGAGCGAAGGACAGATTCTGTCTGTTCATGTCAGAAACTTGGTCAAGGAGATAAGCTGAATGTACCGACTGGATTTCCAAAATGCATGCATTCATTAATCCTGTAATCTAGATGAGCTCTGATGAAGGCATGAGATACAGAGGCAGTTCCATCACATGTTGGGCTGGAAAAGAATTTTATAGCTGACTGGGACAGTAAAAAGTGTAACCTGTGGTGCTGTTGTATGAAAACCTGCATTAGCTGTGATTAGCTGTGGATGTAGGAGTTCTCGGAGATGACACACTGAAATGGCCAGTTGTGGATGCAAGTGTGAATTGCAACCAAAGAAACTGAAACTATTTTGCACTTTTAAAAAAAATACTTTTCTCTGCCCACATCACCCACATCCTTCCTCAATTTCAGCTTCAATATGAAGGCCTTGCTGTTCATGACCTAAACCAGGCAGTGGGTCATGTGAGAGGCAGGGGTATAGTCATATGCCAGGGGCCAGTACAACTGAAGAAGTAGTGTGCTAGACTATGTTTTTCTTTTCTAATTTAGAGGCTAAGAAGTGGTGTATTTGAAGTGGCTTGCTTTAGCTTACTCTGTCCATGCAGGAGGAAGATGAAATTTCCTTTTCAAACAAGGCATTGACTCTTTGAATCATAGAGAATCTATTTGCTTAAATTTGTCTTCCACAAGCCAGGAAAAGTGCAGATCACAATCCTAAGTCTAGTAGAAAATAAATTCTTTAAGTTATTTAGAACTTGTTGATGAATGATTTCTGGAAATCTAGATTGTCGATTATCCAAAAATCCAGGTTGTTTTGGAGGTTTGTTTGTTGGGGTTTTTCTCCACAAGTATAATCTTTTCAGTAAAGTTCAATAATTCTTTTTCTGGTGCCTTATTTTGCTATAGGCTTTGGGTACTTACGAATCATTTCAAGCACTCTGCAGAGTTACTTAGAATGTAATTCATCAGCTGTAGTAAACAGTAGGTCCAGTCAGCATGGGTTTATGAAAGGCAGGACCTGCTTGACTAACCTGATCTCCTTCTATGACAAGGTGACCCATCTAGTGGAGGAGGGAAAGGCTGTGAATGTTGTCTGCCTAGACTTTAGTAAAGCCTTTGACACTGTCTCCCACAGCTTTCTCCTGGAGAAACTGGCTGCTCATGGCTTGGATGGGCGTACTCTTTGCTGGGTAAAAAACTGGCTGGATGGCGAGGCCCAGAGAGTGGTGGTGAATGGAGTTAAATCCAGTGGGTGGCCAGTCACAAGTGGTGTTCTCCAGGGCTTGGTATTGGGACCAGTTCTGTTTAATGTCTTTATCAATGATCTGGATGAGGGGATCGAGTGCACCCTCAGTAAGTTTGCAGACGACACCAACTTGGGAGGGAATGTTGGTCTACAACATTCTGAAGGCTCCAGAGGGATCTGGACAGGCTGGATCAATGGGCCAAGGCCAGTTGTAGGTGGTTCAACAAGGCCAAGTGCCAGGTCCTGCACTTGGGTCACAACAACCCCATGCAACACTACAGGCTTGGGGAAGAGTGGCTGGAAAGCTGCCTGGCCGAAAAGGACCTGGGGGTGTTGGTCAACAGCTGGCTGAATTTGAGCCAGCAGTGTGCCCAGGTGGCCAAGAAGGCCAACAGCATCCTGGCTTGTATTGGGAATAGCGTGGCCAGCAGGAGCAGGGAGGTGATCGTCTCCCTGTACTCAGCACTGGTGAGACTGCACCTCAAATACTGTGTTCAGTTTTGGGCCCCTCACTACAAGAAAGACATTGAGGTGCTGGAGAGTGTCCAAAGAAGGTCAACAAAGCTGGTGAAGGGTCTAGAGCACAGGTCTCATGAGGAGTGGCTGAGGGAACTGCGGTTGTTTAGCCTGGGGAAGAGGAGGCTGAGGGGAGGCCTTATCGCTCTCTACAATTACCTGAAAGGAGGTTGTAGTGAGGTGGGTGTTGGTCTCTTCTCCCAAGTAACAAGAGATAGGACAAGAGGAAATGGCCTCAAGTTGTACCAGGGGAGGTTTACATTGGATATTACGAAAAATTTCTTTACTGAAAGAGTGGTCAAGCATTGGAACAGGCTGCCCAGGGAAGTGGTTGAGTGCCCATCCCTGGAGTTATTGTAAAGGTGTGTAGATGTGGTGCTTAGGGCCATGGTTTAGTGGTGGACTTGGCAGTGCTAGGTTAATGGCTGTACTTGATGATTTTAAAGGTCCTTTCCAACCTAAACAATTCTATGATTCTATGATTCAGAAAGAGGTATTTATTATGTCCCTCTACTTTTTTGCTAGCCTGTCAAGTAGCCCAGTCCAAATGACAAAAAAATTTCAGCCCTTATAATACATTTTAAATGTTATCGGGTTTTAACAAACTATATAAAAATGATTGGGTTTATTTCTTTATTAAAGGAATCTAGAACACATAATGGGTTTGGCTGAAAAATATGTTCCCAGAGACCCTTTTCTACCACTGACAGTGGAAAAGGGGATGTTAGGGCAAGCAGGATAAAAATAATTTCCAAAGAAGTAATAGCAATTATTTGCTCAAATAAGAGTTAAAATATCCGGTGATTATAGTTCAGCTGATATGAAATAAATGTGCTTTGACGTGCTAATTCTCCATAGGTCACAGTCATCTTTCTAACACATACATTGTAATTTACTTAAACTCACTTCAGCTGCTAGTGGCATTACTAACATTCTAAGAACATTACGCCAGATGCCTGGTTTCAGACTGGAGATGTTCTGACACACAGGTTCCCTCTTGCACATACTGTGGAGGGAAGAAATAAAGCCTCGAAGGCAAGGAACTGAGCTGAGCTGTGGAAGGTGTCTGGGTTCACCTCGTGTAGCTGCCAAAGGTTTCCTCTGTGGTCACAGGCAAGCTGTTCTGTCCAAAAGCACAAGTCTACACCTTACAATCCCTTTTTCCCCAGTGGGTCTCTCTGCCTCCAGTAACATGACAGCATAGCTCACAGATCTTCTTTTGGATGTGCACAAGCAGGAGACTTTCTGCTCAGTCTGTAGAAACTCATGGCCTTGGGCTAGTCCTCATAGCACCTCAGCAGTAAAGCATTGTACAAGAAAAAATCCTGACCTTTAAAGAGGTTTCAGAAAGGAGTGGGAAGAAAGCACAGAGTTGCAAAGTGGCTTATTTTAGCTCATTTACCAGGTCAGCAATAGGGAGAGGAACAAAACTGTAGTCTGTGATGCCTGCTGTTACTGATCTTACTTGAACAGCCTTTCAGTTAATGCATGCCTTGTTCCCTCCCATTTGAATCGTTGTATACACATTTGGCTTTTATCTAGATGATGGGTTTTATACGTTCTTCTTAAACAGAATTTTACTTTTTGCAGTTGCTCACTGGTGTGCAATTGGTAGACACACAAATAAATACAGTATAGGAGAAAAGAGCTGAGGTGGCTTTATAGTAGGAAATCAAACTTCACAAATGTAGCAGGGTACTGGAGTCAATGAGGGTATGAAAAAGAACAATTTGTTTAGTTCAGCGTACTTGATTTCCAAAGATCTTTTCATATGTTCCTGCCTTACCAGAGGCTCTTTAAGGAACAAAGCAGTTAAATAACTGATTAAAAGGTAGGAATCAAAGAGTTACGAATAAATAGTCAATTTTCATGATAAAAAGGCAACTATAGTCTGGTTTTATTACCTGCCGGCTCAGGCAATGATTATGTCAGTCACACCAATTACAAGTCTCTCAAAGACAAATCAAAAGGAGTAGGACATCCCACTGGGCACCATGAAACCATTGGTCACTGCTCTTAGGATAGTTTGGGATAGTTTGGAGAGAGCAAATGACCTCTACCTTACCAAAGAAATGGCCTACTGAATGGCCCTTTAGAGCTTGACCTCTGGTCCATTAGATGCATAGTGGGCTAGAGAAATGTCTGTGTGATGAAAACAAGTTCAACTCATTTTTCTCTTCAGGCTGGAAAAGAAAAAACAGAGTGAAGGTGTAACAGGAATCTATGGAGTTATGAATGTCACATGGAGGTGGAATAAACAACCAAGATTTAGTGTTCCAATGAAATTACCAGGTATCAAGACAGAAAAATAGCAAGACTGAGTACTTTATTATACAGTCTCATAATTCAGTTACAGAACTAGTCATCACACAGATGCTGTAGCAGCCACAAATGTAAATGGCTTTAGAAAGTAGACAATGTCAGAGGAAGAAGGTCCATCAAATATTACTAAATACAAAGACACTTAAATAACTTTGGCTTTGGAAGTCCCTGAAGAAAGATTGCTGAAAGCTGGAGTGATCGATGAAAAAAATATGGAAAATTTGCCCTGATCTTTACTTTTTCCTAAGTCCCCATCAGTGGCTATTCTAGGAGTCTAGAGGCTGGCTGGACAGATCTTTGGTTTGAACCTCTGTGTCTGTTTCTGCACTCTTATGGTGACTGTGGACTCAAGCCACTGGTCTTCTTGTTGGGTTTGGTTTTATGTTTGCATTCATTGAAGCCTGCTGGAGATAGAGATTTCTCTTGCTCTGTGGATGTACAGTCTCTAATGGCATGGGGTGGGCCCCTGATTGCTTCCTAGGGCTTCATATGCTACTTTCATACACATTGTAATTAATAGTTAGGTAAGAGCCAATTGAAAACATGCACAGTAAACACAGAATCTAGTTTGACATGCTCATCCCACAGCTAGAGCCCTACTGTTATTTGCATGGGAACCTGCCATGTTTTTTCCTTTCTCCAACTCTTCCACCTTTGAGGCTCTCACTTAGAGCCACACAGTTCTTCATTGCCCACAAAAGTACTGACTAGCACAAGGCACTCTGACTGCAAGCTTCTTTCTTCCAAACCTTTCTTAGAGCATGTTTCTTCCATCATCCTGGAGATATAAGCCTCACCCAAGCCATTCAGGAAGGGAGAACATACTTCCTGGCACAGAACCATTCCCTGGCTCTCCCAGGGGTGCATTCTCTGTTTATTTCTTGCTAGGTCCCCAGTTCAGGAGCATCCCTGCAGCTTTCTTGTATAATGTGGAGCATCCTTTGTAATGAATAATAGCTAATGCTGAATTGACATCCAGAACAAGTTTGAATCACTTGATAGCACAGCATCAGCAGTCAACCTCAAACCAATTTTCCCCCAGTATTCTGAGTGGGCTCCAGACCAAATACTAGCATTGAGTTAAAAAATAATCACTTTTTAATGTGTGAGATTGAGTTTCCTTTGGTACCTCAGTTGATGGTACCAGCCAGGCCATATTCTAAAATTCATACTGACATCAATGAGGGCTGTTGACAAGAAAGATATGTAGATTAGAAAAATGGACCTATTGTTTAGATTCTGATTCTGGGTTTTGTGCCCTTAGTACTGTTTTTTTAAGTATATTTTTTTGGCAAGAATAGATTGATTTCACTTTAGTTCATACTGTATTGGCTTTGAACAGAATCTGGATTGCAAATATTTTATGTGAAGTTGTATTTAGAAAGATATATGGTCTGGACTTTAAAGTTCACTTAAATATCTGTCTTATTCATTAGTTCCATAAAACCTTGGTTTTTGCCAAGCATAAAGTTTGGTGAAGGTGTGGGCAGATCATGACTCAATTGTAATTTTAAATAATGTTTATCTTTTTGATTTAATTTGAAGCTCTATTCAGTGCTTCATTTAAGCAGATTCTAAGGCAACAGGGGTCCAGCTAAGTGGAGTTATCATGCACGCCCTGCTGGAGGTGGGATGTGAAAGATCTTCTCTGCAGCCCCTGACAGCAACCATGAATGTCTCACCAGTTAAGTCTTAAAAGGACCATCAGATAGGAAGTACGTTTGTAGAGCCCTGATGGTGAATTTTGTTAATTAAAAATAATGCGTCATTTAGAAACAAGGCTAGGGACTGCTGCTTATAACTCCCAAAGCACTGTTTTTTTCTGGATAGCTGGGGAATGATGTAATGTTACTGAGATTGGCCAGGACAGGATGCATTCCTTGTAAATGCCATGTGGTTGTTACTCTTTAAGAGGTGAGCCTAAAAGAGGATAGATAGTATCGATAATATCTATCTTAGCACTGGGCATTCTGAGGGTAAAAAGAAAAAACAAAAGCTCTTGGACATCTCAAGGTCTGTTGATCAGAGATTTTGTAATGTGTTCTTCCTCCTTGAAGGTGGTGTCCTTGAGCCTGACCAAAAGCACATTCTTGTTGCTAGAGGACGTCCCTCTGTCTTCAGCAAGGTTTGGATCAAATCCTTCTCTCATAAGTTGATCATTCCTTCAAAATCAGAACCACTGGCTCTGAGATGTACTTTGCCAAATAGAGAAGTCTCTTAAATTTGCTGGGCCAGTAGCCCAGAATTTGTGACTTCTGCGACTTTTCATCCCATCACTGTTCTTCATGTTTCCTTAGTTACCACATGGAAGAAAATTCACAGCAACATTGTGGTGGAATGAGAGGAAAGGAGGATTTCCTAGAAACCTTGTCTCCTTTATGACAGTAATGTAGAATATAGTTGGCATGGCGTATTTGTTGAATCATAACTTTAATGTTTGTTTTACTCATGGCATAACTTCTAGCTGTTGCTGATACATAAGATTACCGAATGAATTGTTCATTACTGCTGCATTACTGGGAGCTGACTGTAACCAAGCTTTTTCTTTCAGACCACCAGAAGGAGCTATTGAATTCAAAAAGCCTTTCTTTCAAAGCACGAATTCCTTCTACAGCAGGGCAAGCAGTAGGATAATGGAGCAGGCACAATGTCTTCCTTGCAAAGTCCAGCTCTGAGCCACAGAGCAAATTCTCATTCTCTCTTTTTCTGATCCACTGTCTTGTAGTAATCAAAACTGACTTCACAAGGTTTAAGATGCTCCGGGGAGAGATTGCCGGCATCATTCCTTAAACATACACTAACAAACACTAACCAAATCCAAAGAGATGGGAAATTCATGGAGGCAGGTTTAACCATGTATTTTCAAAGCACAGGGAGTGTGGAAGCTGCCATTTTCCATTAGGTCAGCTGGGAGATGTTCGACCAACAGGCCTGCAAAACACTTAAGAGAGCTAATGGCAATGTCCATAAGGATAAATGAAACCTGAAATTCTACTTACCCAAGCTGACTGGCAATCAAAATGCACCCATCACCTGTTATGTATTTTCTGAGGTGATATGAAGATGTGCAGTTATTTGTTGTTAACCCAGTACAGGTGTCTCATGATCAGGTTCATAAAATGAGGTATTGGGATTTATAAATAGCCTCCCCTCTATGAGCTTTGCCCTTTATATTTGACCAAAAAACCTTACACTGGTGGAAGGCAGGTTATGCTTCTGCTTGTCTTCCATTTACACTTTCTTTCATCTGACAGTAGCCTGAAAATTTGTGATGATGCTTTGCTGGTGGCGCATTCTGTGTGAGTGTGTTTTTGTCTTTGAATTAGTATTTGGGACAAGACCTTAATTAAGTCTGTCCACTGCTATTCACAGCTTGCTTTGCTATTATAACATTGACTCGGGAGGACAGTCACACTGCTTGTCTGTAAGACACTATCAACATGCAATCCTGCATATATTTCACAGAATAAAACCCACATCTATCTATGGGAGGAGCAAGTACTAGCACAAAATATCAGCGTCTCTGCTAACCTTTGTTGTATGCTAAGACTGATAGGAACTCTGGCTCTCTGGATGGATTTCAAAAACTATGCCTACAGTTGTTGCTGTGTTGGGATGTTCTTCTGGATCTGCTCATTTCTTTGGGAAGAAAGAAAGTGTGTCATGGAAGAACAGGATACATGCTGACACATATAGGTTGTAGGCAAAGGAAAGGGAAGTAATGATCAATAGTGGTTATTTCTCAGTATGCCATAAAACAGCATTTGTCACTAAGCTCCCAGTTGCGATGTCCTATGCAATTTGCTAAGTCAGTGTATTCAGTATATTAAAAGAATATTTGGTTTAAACATATGTATTATGCATGTCTTTGGATTAACAGGAGGAGAAAAGGTGTCTGAGGAACAACTTCTCTGAATACTTTTAGGTAATAGTCCAGGCTGTCTGATCTCAGCACTGGCTTTTCTTAATGTTGAGTTTCTTAATTTATAATGCATTTGTGCTCAGGAGACTCTGCTAGTACACAGGCATAAGTTTGGGGCTGTGCATAGAATAAATCAAATGTTGCCTTGAGGATCTTACCATGCAAATGGTAACAAGACATGAAAAGCAGGTATAAATGACAAAGTAGGAGAAGACAAAGAAGCAGGGAGAAGCTGAAGGATAACATGGAGAGGAGGAAAGGTATACAGTGTTGGCTGAACATCTAGTTTGGAGGTTTCATATGTTGGGCTCTTTTCTTATTTTTCTTGCCATGACAATGCCCAGTAGCCCTTGTCAGAGGTGAGGATCTTGTGCTAGATACTTTGCAGTGCAAAGATGGAAATTGAAGGTGGTCCCTGTCTCCGATTTAATCTGTATGATTAAGACCCAAGATAAGACAGTTGGAAAATACTTACAAAGAACAAGTGCTATAGGCAATGAGTTACTTGTCAAAGACACTTTCTAAATTTAGCAGTTCCAGAATAAAATATAATTTTTATTTTGTCATGAACCAAATACTATTTATTTGTGCAGTGAGACTACTCCCAGAAGTAATTTGTGCACAATATTATATAGATGCAAAAACTTTTGCTTTTTCTTTGTAGCAGTATCTCACAGAGATTTCTTTTTCCAAAAACAGCTTAACATGCCCTGTGGTCTTTTCTTGGGAAGTGGAAATTAGTTACAACATTACACCTGTAATGACCTTGAACCCTGATTATTGTAATTTTCTGGAGTTGTGAGACTGTTGCCTTGATTAAAAATAGAAATAACCACCAATGTCTATCCTCAGCAGCACAGGGGGCACTAAGGCCATACCAGCTTAAAACTCACTTGTCTTCGTGCTACAGATTTTCATCCCCAGGACTCACTCTATCAGTGTGGCACAAACTACAAGAGGACCTGTCTCAACCTGAGCCTGACTTCCTGTGATGACTACATCTCATAGGAACAACAGCAACTGTTGGCACTTGGAAGATAGTTTACAGGGGAAGTGTCTTGGAAATACATCTTTTCTCACAAAGGAAACTTTCTACTTTGGATTCCCAGTAAACCTGCACTTCAAAGAAAAGAAAAACTGTAGCCTTTATAAAACTAAAGCAAGAAGATACTTCATATTATTTTGCCTCCACTTCATCAACTGGTGCTTGAATAGTCCTTAAAGAATCTAAATAGACAAGTAAATGAAAGCAGACTGTAACAAGTCAGTTGTGGAGAGGAAAGAAACACCTTTCACTGTGCACAAGTCTCTTCAGAAATACACAAGTATGTTACTACCAATATATTTACAGGGAACTGAATCTTATTTTCTCTTTATGAAATAAGGAAGCCCACTTACAACCTAATCCCAGAAAACAGATGATTTCTATCTGTCCAGCCAGTCCTGGCCTACATGACAGCACGTATCATTCTGTCCTTTAAAGGTGTGCATCAGATCTGTACGTCTGTGTTCAGAGTGGGCTTCCTACAAAATTCTCCTTTTTCATCTTATTCAGGCTGAAGGTAATTGGACACTGGCTGGTTGGTTTGTTGACCTTCTTGGGAGGTATCCTGGTACTGGGAGTTGAGCTATTAGGTTGCTTTGTTAGGATTTCAAATAATGTTTTTCTGATGGAGCTTTTGTGCCCTTTAAAAACTGTGGGCTTCAGTTCTGCCAGTGCAGGCACTAAGGTACAGGAATCCGGCCATATGCTGTCATCAAAAGGTTTGGGGCATTCCTTAGCTTTTGCATGGTGCATGGCTACTTCTGGACCACAAGAATTAGATTACTAGAAAAAATTAATTCTTACAGAGTCAGATTGTCAATGTACTACTCCCCTTGGTGAGCTGTTGCATGTCTAATCTGTCCAATGTCAGTGCAACTTTTGTATAAGTAGGTATTCATTAGCAAGAATAAAGGAGTTTCAGTCTGGCCTCTTTCCAACATTGTAAATGTGTTACTCATGGTACAGTTACTGATTAGTAGAATGAAACATACTTAGGACATTTTGATGGCCTCCATTTTGATCACCAGCAAACATCTGTCCAGAGTCACAGACCAGACCCACGGAGCAAGTAGGAGAAAGTCAATGCATCTTTAAACTCAGTCTTAACACTCAGTAGAAGTTTTCAAGGGAGGTATTAATCTCAAATCACATCAGCTTTCTCCCTTTAGCCTCCCTGAAGTCTCCCTCTATTTAGCCAGTGGTGCGAAAGAGGCAGTTTCAGAGGGCAGCTGATCCCACCTATCTTTCTCCATTGGCGGGGAGGAAATCAGGTGACTAATGAACTAGAGACCTATTTTCGGAAAGATAAAGTTAGATGAGAGACAAGTTACCCAAACTAAGTCTGTTCTTTCCGTGCTGGTACTATTACATGATGGCATCAATCAGAGCTGACTGGCTCTGCTGTGTTCATGAGGGAAGTGTCTCCTATGTGCAGCATCTCCTGCATCATGTAGCACATTCCATGCATCCACTCAGCCACTGTTAATGGTGGCTATTATACTACTTGATTTCCTTTTTTTCCTTCTTCTTTTGAATTTTCCTTCCCATGGGGGTAAATCTGCCTCAGTCAGTAACAGAGATGGAAAAAGTACTCTGAAGCAGACTGAGGACCATGAAGTGGCACCTTTCCTGTCCTGTCCTGTCTTGTCCTGTCCTGTTCTGCTGACCCTTTTGCACTAGTCTCCAGATTTGGCCATCTGTGAATCTTGTCATCTAGTACTGTGCAGAGCAGATCATGTGACTGATCTCTTGGCATAGCCAGTGTGTTGCCTTGGCGGGTAGTGTGGGATGAAAAAAGCACAATACACGCCTTTTCTGTCTGTGACTTGTTTATCTGCATGACATCCAGGCCACTCCGGGAGAGCTCTCCTCTTGGTGATCACTGGCAACCAAAAACGAATCAAATGAAGGCAAAGTTAGAGAAATTCTCCTATACAAAGAGCTGCTCTAAAACAAAGCCACATTTTTGTGGTGCATTGTCCTGGCTCTGTGTGAGTCCTGTAAAGAGACAAAGACAAGCAGGAAGGAAATCTCAGCTGCTTAGTAAATGCCCTAATTTGATTTATTTACTGCTCCCTTCCCCCACCCAAACTGTTCTGCTAACCTGTTAGTCCCAACTCAGACAAGTAAGACCAGCTAATCTGATTAGTTCTGACACACAGGAGCAAGGCTGCTGGGAAAAGCTGGACCCTTACAGCTGTTTCAGGCTTCAGCTTCGATCATAACGTTATGGGTTTGCCAAATGTATAGCACAGCATGACAGGAGCCCAGCAGCATGTACACAAGTGAGCAGTGTGACTGTCACTGAAGATTTCTACCCTGGGTCTGAGGCCACTGGAATACAAACCATGTTTCGTGTCACCTTCAATGTAGTGACAGAGAAAGTTACCTTCACCTTGGCAGCCTGCCCCTCCGTCACATGGAAGGTAAGCTCAGATATGGATCATGTAAAAAGGTTGATGGGACAGGAAAATGAGTATCTAAACTGTTTTCCCAACTGTAGGTTGTGTTTACAAAATTTTAAGGGTAGTAACAATGTTTTAAGGGAGCTGCACTGCGAAGTGGCATATGCACAACTCAAAAACTTAGTTAGACTAAATGAATCTGGTTCTAGAGAACAACTTATTCATTGCCTTTTAAAGCTTTTATCATTTGACATTTAAAAATGGCTAAATGCATAGTTATTTTCCTCATTTTGGTGTGGAAATGCCACTGGATTTATACTAACAGCAAATCCAGAGAGATATACAAATACCACCTACTTGTGTGTGCAAGGAAGGGACACTGTTTGGGGAAAGCTTTCAAGCTTCCTAGATAATTTAGGGATTGCAAGGATTTGTGAACTGTACCAAGGTAAGACAAATTTTTAAAAAATTGCATCCCTATTATAAAGGACTTGAAGCAAAAAAAAAACCCCAAACCCTAGATGCATAATTTACCTGGCATGGGCTTCTGACAAAATTGGGCAGAAGCCAGAGATGCTTTGCACATCAGCTCCTTCTCTCATTCAGAGATTCAGTTCAGACCTTCATTTCCTTGAGACAAATGTTCCCATCTCATCTTGAAGAGACCAGTGTTGTTAGGTGGAGATGGGACCAGGTTCATTTCCTTTCCTTTCTCTATTAGTGAGTGTGCGCTTTCACTATAGTGCAGTTTGAGAAGACAGCCACTATCTTCTGAAGTGTTACTTTAAAAACTTCATTTTAGAGCCTATTACTTACAAAGCAGTTAATGTAGGAACCTCATCTCTGTCTTATTATGCCTTTCAGATGTGAGACAATTGTGAATAACCAGATACAGTGGTAGAGAAGGGTAACTGCTCTTGCTTCCACTGTGCATCATTCATTATGCTGCATAAGGAGTTGTCATGTATCTTTGCTGTATCATTTTCTCAGTCTTGGACCTGTCTTTCCTCTTGACTTGTGAAGTAGACACTGCCCAGAAGCTGTCATTAGGAGGTCTTTAAGGGGCCTTGTACAGTGTAGCCCCAGCCCAGGTTTGTGCTATTTGTAGCATCATACGCTAAATAAGAAAAACATCTACTGGGGCAAAGTGTGTTTGGAGTAAAATTCACATGAAATGAGTTTTACTGGTCACCCTCTCTCTGTGGGAGACTTTAGGGTGATATTGCTTCAGTTTCACTATTTATTAGGAAAACTTACCTTCCCAGACATGCCTATTCACTAAATGGTAATGAAAAGATCATTTCAACACAACATAAAATGGCCTTACCTATGCTCGCTAATGGTGTGTTAAAGATTTTTCTGCCTTCATATCAGAGTTGTAAGGACTTACAGTTCTCTGCCCTTAGGCTGCAAGGCACTTAGAAGAGGGGATTGAAATGGAAAAGGATACTGGATTTTACCATGCTGCAGTGTTCCTACCTGATCCTGGCTCATGAGCTCTTGGTACAGCAAACATGGATGCAAATATAACCCAGCTGGGTGCTGCATTTCTGTGCTCATTTATTACATTGCTGAGGGCTGTTAGACATAAGTGCATTGTAGTATATCCCTCTGGAACAAACTGGCAAGTACTGAAAAGTGCATCCTGGCACACTTTTCTAGTTCTCCAGCTCTTCTATTATTTGCACAATTTAAAATATTTGATATATAAAATGTGCAAACATGAGCAAATGCTTAAAAGTAAAAGCTAAAAGAAACTATGGTACACTAGAACTTTCCAAAATATAGTACATTTATTGATGAACTAATTAAAACAATATGTGAGAAAGTGGGCAAAATTATATGGAAAAATAAGATGGGATGCCAAGCCAGCAGAAGAGGTGGCTTTGGAGTAGAGCTTACATAAGTAATGCTAAGTTAATTTAAGGAAAGCTTTGTGGAGGGAGGTAATATTTTTTATTGACCAACTCTTCTAGTTGGAAAAATTCAACAAGGTTTCAGGCACACAAGCCTTCCATTTCGACAGTAGGGGGCTAATGAAAGATACTGTTTCCCCACAACCTTACCCTGCTTATGTCCTTATATCAGCTAGAACAGCACTGGTACTGCAAGTTAATTTAAATCCTTTGAAGCTGAAAGAGGTCACATCACTGCTGGAGGAGGGAGGACAGACATCTACTTTCAGACTGCTAAGTCTTTTTCTTTCAAGAGTAGGTGGCCCAGTCTGCAGATAATGCTGAGCTGTTCTGCTTTTCCACACACCCTTGGCATGACCAGCAGATGAGTCTTGCGCAGTGCGGTGGGGCCAGGAGGATGTGGCAGCTCTGTAGTAGACGTCCTGGGGCCAGGAGGAATGGTGCACGTTCTGTCCCAAATTGTTATCTTTCTTTCCTACACTATGCAGCTTTCATGTCTGTTAGAAATCAATTTCTCATTAGAAGTATTGGTGAAAAATATTCTGGCCAAAGCCTGCTCTAATTATATGTAAAATATTCATTTATGTGGTGTTTTAGTGGAAGAAAGACAGGACTCCTTTTCCAGACATTTCACACTCTGTAGGGCATAAAACCCACCACTTTTGTCAAAACATTGTGTTATAAAAACTAGTTTAATTAGAAGTGGGAGAGGGTATGGATACAGGACAGCTCAAGGGAAGTGACAGCTGAAAAGGCTGTTGACAAGTGCAAAGGGCTCAGAGTTGAACATGCCTTTTCACATAGGCACCAGTGCTTGAAAACCAAAGCGAAAAGCATCCTTATTATAAACCATAAGAATCTTTATCATAAAGGCTGGAGGAGGGGACTGGGCTGCCCTTTCTCACCTCTCTGTGTCAGCCTGCCTCTGCTCCTTAGAGGAACAGGCAGCTGGTACTTCTCGATCTGTCGACAGGCATGGAGCTGGTCGGCTGAGTACTCTGAGATATGCGTGGGTTACACAAATCAGACTGCGGCCGGTATCAGCTTGGCCAGAGTCCCTCTTCAAAGGCCTTTTTAGGTTTCACTCACGTGAATTACTGTTGCATTTTCAATCAGTTGCTGCTAACAGTCGGGGAGTCTCATGTTGCACCTCTTTGTGTAATATACCTGGCTTTAAGAGCAGATAACAAGATCGTGCAGCTATTGATATACCAACAAACTCCTACCACTCATTTCCTAACCTGTAAATAGATGACACACTGCTTAGATGAATGCAATTCAAACTTGCAGGGTACAAACGGATTTAGTTACAGAATGTACTCGCTCGTTGAGGATTAGCTACGCTTGAATCCTATTGATTTTCTCTTACTGTTCATGGTTTTGTTTTGTTGAATCCTGTCTGAACTGTACAGGGGAGAAGCAGGAAAACCTGCTGGTTTGTGGCTTTCTATTCAAGGCCAGGAAATTCACTTAATGGAGATCAACCTAACTCGAGGCTTTCCTGCCAACTGATGCTGCGCTGTATCTCCCTGACAGGACAGATGAATGAGCTGGGGGCGGCTTTGCAGGCAGTTGGAGGCCGACGCAAGCGTGCTGTTGCCAACTTTTGAAAGCTGCACAATGGCTCGCTCTCCCTGGCAGTTACTGCCATTGGGGCAGGGACCTGTTGTCTGAGAGGCTGTTAAGAAATAATGATGTAAACTCCTCCCTACGGATGTGGAAACAATGTTCGAATCCTGCAAAGGGAGCAATATCTGAGATAAGGAAACAAGAAAAATCGGGAGCTTAGTGTTCGTTTTCTTTCTGCGGCAGGTTGAATACAGCGCTTCTGCTTCTGAAGGGTCAGTGGGGAGGCAGGAGGGGAGGCGTGGGAAGCGGGCAGCAGCTCGCAGCTTTTCTGGCTCAGAATAACCTTCCCTGCTGCTGCTTTAGAAACCTCGGTTAGGCTTACATAGAGCTACAGTCTGCCCTGTCCACCAAGAATAAGTGCACGTTACTGAATGCTTTGTTATTACTTTGTTGTGATAGTGCCTAAATACACTCCCAGTGTCAAAAACCACGGTGGTAAATACAGTACAAACAGAAACAGGTCCTGCCAGAAATGTTCACAATCAAAATCTATGGATTTAATGCTCCTTAGCAAAGGACCAGACCGTGAGCAGAAGGGCAGTATGTTAATGATAAAAGTCATCCTCATGTGGTGGCACCTGAGAGAGAAGTGAGTGCAGAAGGAGGGCAGCGTGACTGTGGCACATGCTGCGATGGATTACTCCAGGGCTGAATCCAGGAAAGCCTTGCATTAGCCCAAGGAGCTGCTTTGCTGCCCACATCCTGTTAAAGCTGGGGAGGTGATGGAGTTGATGATGCTCAGCACCTGCGGGGAAGAATTTCAGCTTGTTATTTACTTAGACATTGTTTTCAGCTTACAGAACAGTGCATTTCTCCTTGAACAGCAACCACTTCATTTCTAACTGTTCAATATAGAGCTGCTCAATGCTTCCAAGTGTAAGTTCCCTGAAAAAACATCCAGAAACAGCTATTGCTCTCAGTCTTCATTTGAAATGCTTTTTTTCACTTTGCTTTTAAAGAGCTCCTCAATGTATACACCAAATATTTGTACGTCAGCTTCTATGAACTTTATTCAAGGCTCACAAGCATGTGTGAGATGTCTCTTTTTTCCCCCGCTGATGAGTGCAGATGCACCCCATCTTGTATATTTGTTAGTTGATTTTGTCACTTTTTGATGTGCCCAAAAGAGAGGTTGAAAAATTCCCTTCACAATATTCACAGTCCATGACCCCACATACTTGTGTCAGCAACTCTGAACCCCACTGCACACTGCCACAACCACATTTGGGATTATGATGCCTCATTTGGGAGCTACTGCCATAGAATCAAGTGCTTTTTGAGGTGATGACATTATTTCTAGCAAAATTCTTAGACCTTTTTTACCTTAAGCCGTGATGATAGACCAAGTTATTTTTCCTGTCATCGCACTTCTGGGAGTTCTGTAGCTCCTACATGTCTTGTCAAAGGTCTTGCTATCAGAGATTTGCTCATCTGTAGAGGACTGAAATCTCTTTCTCCATCTCTCCGTGATTATTTGCTTACAGTATAACATGCCCACCTTTGTCTGCTTCTTGCCACATACTGGTATTTTCTTTGCCTTGCACCAAACCTTTAAATGAATGTGATTCAAAAGGATCAGCAGATTCTTGCTGAGAGATAAGGTAATACATGCAGGAAATCAGGTCTGTGATGCTCGTTTGATCCCCGACTCTAGTTCACCAGCAGATGGTAGCAAACATCTCCTTCCCCATGAGCTTCATCTGGGCTTGCCTGAACGCGAAAGGGCTGGAGTGCTTCCTCGGAGTCATTTGTTTCCAGAGAGAAGACAAGCTGTAAACAAAGTAGTTGTGCAACTCGGAACAAGGGAGAAGAACCACGGAAACCACGGAAATATTGCTGCAATCGGGACAGAAGAATTAAGTAGAGGCTGGAACAAAATCGCTGCAGTGACTTGCACTGAATGGCATGAGAAGCATTTTGGTGTCACTCTTATTGTTCTTGTGGTGACAAAAAGGGACCATTATTTGCAATGTAGCAAATGAACATCATTCAGAGCAGCACGATAAAATCGAAGCTGCTCTGGGTCAGCTCTGCCCGTGTATGTTGACCCTTTGTCTTTGCACTGAAGACATGGAAAGTTCAGGACGGGTATTTTTACTAGAGGCTGTTTCTAGTAATTTATTTGTTTTTCTTCTGAGCTGTACCAGCTCTGATTCTTTTATATTCGATATGGGCCGTTGATTACCACTTTCTCTCACTCCCTTCTGTATGCTACTCATTTAAATGGCTTGTTGTGACAACACTTCTCGGCTTCTTTTTCCTGATAGCAGCTAAACTGAGAGACGGGAAAAGAGAGAGGGACAGGATAAAGTGAAAGCTGCTAAACTGTGGTGTAATTCCCATAAGGAAATATCTCTTCACTTATAAAACAGTACTGGCTAGAGCTAGGCAAACTATTTGTGGCAAATCACCGGATAAATTTTGCCATTACTGTTTTCAAGTGTACCACCTCTACTTCTAACTACTTTACTGGAGATTTTGAAATTTTTTTACTCCCTTCACGCAAACACTGTTCAGCTGTGTAAGCAGTTTCCGGGAAGCACTCCCTTTGTGCTCATTTCTCCACCAGCAAGTGGCTGGTGACCAAAATCCTAAGAGTTGGTTCTGTTGTTTGACTGGACACTGAAACTGATTTCTATGCTTACTTGCTGGGGAAAAAAAAAAAAAAAAAGGTCATTTAAATATCATTTAAAACAAGACAATGGCTTTTTGTGGGTAAAAAAATGTATTCCTTCTGCTGTGCTTACCATATTCCGAGCCAGAACATCTTTCTTGGTTAAAGTTTTAGAATGGAAAGAGAAAGGAAGGAAATCAGTTGCCGTATTTGTGCTGCTTCTTTCACAGGGCAGCTTGCTCTGGAAAGCAGTGCAGAACACAAGTAAGACTGGCTATATTTCTACCAGTGCTTATGCCACATATCTGAGGATTTCAGCTGAAGTTGTGAGGATCCTCCTTTGGCTTTAAATCTTTCTTGCAATTATTAGGAATACCTAAATAGTTCTGTTCCTTTGGCATTTATAGCTGGCCTGATTCCTTTCAGCTCCATTGACATCAGTCAGTAGTGTTAGTATTCCTGTGTCTTGTGTTGCACTACATGGGCAGAGGATAAAGTCTTCCCTGTGTGACAACACTTGTCTGCTAGAGTTGCACTCTTGGCAGAGGTGATGATCAATCAGTTCCAGGGACAACCCAAAATTTAGCTTGGGAGTTTTTGGTCCATATCCTTTGGCAGGGAGATGTGCTGGGAAAGGCCTGGACATTAGTGGGCCTAATGACCTAATTTGGCAGAGCTGGAACTGGAAGAGGGTATGTGTCAGTGGCTTGAACATCATGGCTTGGCAGTATGGTAAATCTGCCTACAGGGATCATAGACTCATAGAATCATTTGGGTTGGAAGGGACCTTTAAAGGTCATCTAGTCCAACCCCCCTGCAATGAGCAGGGACATCTTCAACCAGATCAGGTTGCTCAGAGCCCCATCCAACCTGACCTTGAATATTTCCAGGGATGGGGCATCTACCACCTCTGTGGGCAACCTGTTCCAGTGTTTCATTGCCCTCATTGTAAAAAATTTCTTCCTTATGTCTAGTCTAAATCTACCTTATTTTAGTTTAAAACCATTACCCCTTGTCCTATCCCTACAGGCCCTACTAAAGAGTTTTTCCCTAATCCTCGTGTTTCATCAGAAATGCCGTGGCCATCAGAAACCAAAATTTGATTTAACATAAACTCACTACTGATTCAAATTTGTTCAAAAATACTGATGGATCTATTTTATACTGTGGGGCTTTATGACCAATTATGTATAATCTGTTTGCACGTTTCCATTTTTATGCTAGATCAAGGAACATCCGCCCTCCCACAGCCAGCATAAAGCCTCCACAAAAGCATGAAATGATTACACATCTCAAACTCTCTCCTGTATAGTGTGTTTAATCTGTCTGAAGTGCAGTCACATTCTCATGTCTGTCCAGATCCATTTTGTACCAGATCTGTATGTTGGTGGTGCTTAGATAAGCCATCATGGAACCGCAGCCTAAATGCATAAATGCAACCATACAAGAAGCTGATGTCAAATGCAAACTGTGAAGTCAAACCTCTGCTTGATCACATTTGCTTTCCCAAGTAGCAAAGCGCTAATTTTTCCTCCAAATAGTTTGAAGTTTAAGCAGATAAGTAAAGTCCAGGAGATCTGTTAAGAGAGATGCAAACAATACAGCTGCAGATTCATACAGATGGATGTGCGCTCTTTCAAAAATTACACTCAAAATCTGTGCAGTTACTAGTTAACATCAGCTCTACCTTTAGCCATCCTTTACTGGCATGATGAGGTATTAGGAAAGGAGGACAGCCAAGTTGATAGCCCTGCAAGATAAATCTGGGTACAAAATAGTAGGGAAAGAGAAAATACATGGGAACTGAATGCTGTCATTTGAAAGGCATGCCTAGAAACCCAGTAAATTGCAAGTGGGAATTGCAAGATCCTTGTTGAAGACAAAGAAGTGTTGATTTGAGTAGTACAGAGACTGGAAAAGATGATGGCACAGCACCAAAACAAAGAGGTGTGTGTATTGAGGAAGTTTAGGAGTTGTCTTGTGGAAATGAAATTTGGATTCTGACCAAAAAGAATAAACCTGCTGTATGTAAAACACTGATTTTAATGACAATACATTATGAAATTATAGAGCAGCTATATATTTTGCCCATGGGATTCAGTTTCTGTTCCAGTGCAGATGTTCAGTGCTTGGTAATCATGGTGGAACTTGGGTATTATAACTCCGACACTTCGTGCCTTATTTAACAATATCTGAAGCTCTTCCTGTTATTATTATTATTATTATAAAAGGAGCAGTCACAAACTTAGGGCAGTGTGTAGAAACCTCTTTCCATGGCAGTGATAACTGATTCCTCTTTATACGATATCCATTGTCTTAGTGCAGCTAAAATCATCCTAGGTACTTCACAAAACATGAAAAGACATGGTCCCTGGCCTAAAGTGCTTTCTGCTTTAGTTCAAACATGACAAAAGACATGTGAGAGATGAGAATGAGATGGTGCAGGGATGAGTGAGACTCGGAGTTCCCCTAAAGAGAGCACTCTGGTGTGATGTTTATACAACATGAGCATTAAACTGTGTCCAGCCCCCCGCTCCTTTTTGAAGTTAGCCTAATTTTTTGCAGAAGCAAGGGTTGTATGACATTAACTGGCATTGAAAGAGTTCTGACTGATGACAGTTTCATTTTTTACTTTTGCTAACAGCTCTTGTGAATCACATCACAACCTGGGGCATTAAAGAAATATGTGTCAATTTATCTTAATATGCCAAACTGTAAATCACAATGATTTACCTGCTGCTGTAGAAGAACTTCAGCAACACCTGCAGCAAGGACAGGGACCTCAAAGTGCTGGGGGGTGGGCAGCTGATAAAATGCACATTACATCATTTAACTCCAAATGTAGCTACAAAATGTGGTAGAAATACTTCCTGAGCTGTACCCTATTCAAGTTTCTTATAAGTCCAGCAACTTTTAATCAGGCTTGTGAATCCCAGTGGGTCTTTGCAAAACTGGTCTCAGCAGCAGGGAATGTTTAGCAGTGTCTTTGAGTGCTACATCGAAGCTAATGGTGCTTTTCACAAAAAATGTTCCCAGGCAACACCTCCTTCCTGAGCGCCAGACAGAAAAGTATAGTTTAAAAATCTTTATTTACAACTGGAGAAAAATAACCCTTTGCCTTAGTGGCCTTCTGGCATTTATTGAGGCCCATAGTGCAATATTCACCTGCTTCCCAAGGAAACTGGCCAGTTTATCCAAATGATCACGGATCAGACTACACTGGCTCCACCACTGTTACTGATCCCAAGGGTTAGGAAATCCAGGAGACTGCATGGATTTCCTCAGGTCTCAGTACCTTCACTCTGAGATGGAAATGTGGCCCTCCCACTGGCTGTGGGGTCCTCTCTGATCGGAGAGGAGGGGTAGAATAGCTTCCTTAGGTAGGCACTTTGGGTTCAGGGACACAAGTGACAGACAAGCACATAACTCTCTGGAAAGACCATGCTATTTACTTCCTTTTGTGTCTTTAGGCATCCCTCCCTCTGTCCTCTATAACAATGCAACCCTATCTGTCTCTGATTTAGATGTGATCAAATCAACATCCTAACACCTAGCACTTTCCAAGGGAGGATTGCAGAGGACTATGTTGATGATGGCAGTGGGTATTTTCTTAATGTTCATGAAAAGAGATTTACATCCTATCGTGCTCAGCAAGTAGCTCCGTAAGGATATTACGCTGGATCACCCTGCTCACTGCGCCTCCTCTGGCTCTGATTTCCAGCACCCAGGCTGAATGAAGAGCCAAGGCAGGGGCCCAACGTATTTCTCAAAATACGCTCAAAGTCCTGTTGTTTAACTCCATACAGAATTTCACAAATCAGTGTCTTTGAACATTACGCAGCAACATGCAGGGATCAGATGTGAACTGTACCGGCTGTTCGAGCCTTGGCCTCCACTGGCCAGCCCTGGGCTTGGCTTGTGCCAGGCTTTGCAGGCTTTGCCACTGCCCCTCATGCCCAGGGGACTGCAAGCAGAGCTGAACTTGGCTACAAATGAGGAGGAATTTTTAGCAAGTGTTCTCCAATATAAACTAGTTCTCCCTTGTTTTCCTTATTTCTTTATTTTAAAGTGGGATGTTTCACCCCTCTTCTATTATCTGTTGGCTCATTTCCAGGCTAGCCAAAGCTAAGAGGGGCTGTACAACTTCCACTAGTGCTGTCTGGGCCCTATGGCAGAGAAGGAGCCCTGCTGTCCCTGCTCACATGCTCCCTCTTTCATTAAAATGGAGCTGGGAAGAAAAAAAATAGTGTTTAAAAGAGGGAACTGGAGTGAGCAAAAAGTCTTCCATTTGAAGTTTATAAATCACTAGGTAAACCCAATCAAACAGTGAGCTGTGCTGATAGCCCAGGGTATAGAGTACACAGTACGACAGACTTCTTGTTATGTCTTCTCTAACTGTCTTGTCACCCTTCAGGCAATAATATAACAAAGCTTTGGATGAACGCTATAACTCCAGGTAAGCTCAAAGATAAGCTGAGAGGCTTTCGCCATTTAAACCTCTTTGAGGTCCTAATGCATTAACAGGAGATTTACATAGACCAAAAGTTACAAAAACGATCACTTATGAAAATGTTCTTTTTCATTTGAGTGCCAAAATTTGACTTCTCTCTGAAAGCAAAGCTGTTGCATTGGCATTTAACACTATGTCTGCCTCTTCCTTCCCCTGGTGACAGCACAGTCAGCTCCTGCAAGTACAGAGCCCTGAAGCTGCATTTTGGGAGATCAGTAACATGTCTGTGTGTAACCTGTAGACTTCGCTTTGTTAAAGAATATTAAAGTATATGGGGCTTAATACTTTCTTTGGTTCAACACTAAACCAGGCATTTCTTCACTTTAAAAAGCTGCCATTTTGACCTTTATCACTATATTAGAAAGCAATGACAGGCTCAGCTGTTTGCAGGAGTTGTTTGCCTTCTACAAACTCAGATTAGCTATTCCAGTAACACCCTATTATTATACACTATTATAACCATTAACCAGTGACTCCTCAACACAATGAATCTCTGTACTCTGAAGAAACCAGAGCACTCAGTGGATCCAGTGCCCACTACCTCAAAGAGTTTTAGACCAGGGTTTGTCCCTGAATTACAGAGAACATTAACCATCCTGAAACTCACGCATCATTCCCTTCAGTTACTGAGTCCTTGGAATATCTACTGATTTTTGACAAGGTATAAAACTTCTTTGCAATTTTCTCTCAGTATTTTTCAGGAGAACAGCTTTGAAGTGGTCACTGATCGCAGACTTTAATGACTGAAGGGTCTTACTAAGGGAATATGTAAGGACCAAGTTTCTGGGCTAGGAAGTACATGGTATTTTCACTTCTGGAGGAAGGCTAGGGAGGCCTCTGTGTGTGTGCTTAGCCCTCTCTTACTACACAGAGTCACTGCTGTTTCCAACCTGTGGGCCTGCCATGCTCTACAAGTGTCCCAAAAGCCCTGGTCCCTCAGTCAGCTTTATAAAGATGCATGTTGGACTATGCAGTGGATCCCACCTATTCATGTTTTTCCAGTGGAAGTAGTGTGATAGTTCAGGGCCTGGAGGGGTGATGGTATACATTTGAGTCTTATCGCAAGTCAGTACTCAGCCAGAGAATGGACCTTGATGTAAGAGGTGGGAAACATTCCCAGATCCCAGGTTAGATATTGTCAAATAGCAGATTTATAAAGCACAAGGAGAGTAGCATTTCTACCTTTGAGCAATGCACGGTCCGTTTGTCCAGTAACTGAAGGGACTGGTTGTCTAAGCTGATGGATAATCTGAGCTGCTGTGTTTCTGAGCTTAAAAATGTTGCTAATGAACATTAGTCATTACGGTGACTAACGTTCTTGTTTGTGCCAATGTTTAGCCAGTCTGAAAAGATGTAGGTTTAGTAAATGATCTCCAGACTTTGAGATTCTGCCCAGTTCTACACCCAAAGCTCACCAGCAAGAGGGAATCTTTTATACCACATCGAAGTAAAGAAACAACAGAGTAAAACCATTAAAGCAAAAGGACAAAGGCCAGGGTACAGAAAAGTATTCAGCAGCTTTTATAAGCTGCCATTGCCACCTCCTCTCAGTTGGACTGCATACATTGCAAGATAACTCTTGCTTTAAATGGAGGGGACCATTTATAACTTACTGAATTAATAATTTAGAAGAATTTAGACATAAAGCATCATGTATATCTCAAGTAACATGACCTGAATCACTTGGAATATTGTAATTGCCTTCTTTCAGCTGTAAAACTTGGAGTCCAAGATTGCAGCCTGACCTCTTCTGAGGAATTAATTTTGTCCAATTAGAGATCTCATTGCTGTTCTTGTGTTGTGAGCAGTTCAATTTGTTCCATTCACTCTTCTTTCCAGTTTTGTCATCACAACAATTTACTGCAGCCTGTCAGTGTGTAGTGAATCCATAATGAATTATGGAAATTTGCTGTGAAATCCTGACCTTTTCCAATGCTTGTATTAGGATTTCCCAGTACCTCTGTTCTCATACATTTTAATGCTCTAAGCAGAAAGTAGTAATTTCAACTATTATTGAAGAAATGCACTTTAAAGTCTACCCAGACACATGAAAACTCATCCTTACAAAAAATTATTTCCTGCAGCCAAAAGTAATGCAAATGTTGTTAACTGAGAGAAACTGTTGGAGGACATAACAGGCTTCTCATTAGGTTTCCACCAAAGCAAGTAGAGTTACTACGAACACAAAAAAGACTTAAAGTTGACTGTTGGTCAGATATACACTGCACAGCATGTGAATACCATTAATGCAGATTTCAAAAAGCTCAGAAATGTGGCTTAGTTTTCTCACGCATCCAGAAAGATGGATGTTTATCAAAACAGTCATATTAGCAAGATGCATTTGCAAAGTATTGTAATTTCTTGTCCCAGCCAGGCATAGTGCAAAACTGGAGCAAGAATGAAACAATTTATCCAAGTTTTCCAAATATTACCTGGTGTCCAGTATTGGTTGGAAGCCCTTATGGTTGGTAGTTCTTACAGTATCTTGGCAGATTTTCCATTCTCGAATCCATATGCTTTGTACAATAAGGAGCATGTTCCAAGAAATGTGCTGAGCTCATCACATCCAAACTCCCACAGCTACTCTACTGTTATGTGACTTTGGAAAACAGCGACCATGACTGGGAGTAAGAATGAGTCTAACCCAGTAAAAGAAAATTCCAACTTCAGATAATTGTCATCATTTTAATTCCTTTAAAATGGCCAAAGCCAAAGTGAGGGAAAGTTTGATTTTGAACCAGACAGTCAACCTGTCAACCTCTGGCAGTCATTAACTTATATGGCCCCTGGTGGGCACAGTGTTGAATATCTCAGCTGGTGAAAGGATACAGTGCTCTGGACATGTGGGGGTCATATCTAAAGCCTTATAAATACAGGGAGAAAGTTTCCAGGCTTTGGATCACTCTTTTGACATCTAATTCAATGTCAAGTCAAGCCGGATCTGTTTCCCAAACAAAAACACAGATGCAGGCAAATAACAAAGGAGCTGCTGTATTCTTTTAAGCAAGCAGAAAGGGAGAAGATTTATTTCAGAAGCCTTGAGATAACGTCTAGTCCAAAGAGTCAGAACGGGTGTGCAGGCATATCCTCTTAAAATTATTACAACACAGCATTCCATGATTTACTGACAGCATGGTCAGACAAGCAGCACAGATCCAACCTGTTAAGTTACACAGTAACTGCAATGCAATTTAAAATCCTTTGCACTGAAGCTAGTTTAGGCACACAGGCTTGCAAGGCTTCATAAGGGATTAGAAATGTATCCCTTGGCTACTTTTTTCTTCCAGATAAAGGGATGGTCTTCTTCAGCTTTAGGATGCCCTGGTTGGACCATTTGTGCTTCTGACCCTGAGTGTCATTTGGGACATTTAAAAAGCTGTGAATTCAGACCTTAAAAAGAAGCAAAAGTTACGGAGCTAGTAATGGGACAGGAAGATGTAGAAACCTACAGCACCATCTGCACTGAAGACCTTTGTTGTTTTTACTGTAGCTATGCCAGTGCAACCCTTGCAGGTTAATGGACCATTGCCTGGTGCCATTGTTACTCCAGTAACCTACAAGAGCAGTTTGCAGCCTTGGAAGTCTTGTTTTGCCCCTTGGTGAAATACATCTATAGACAAGGTTTGTGTTAAGGCTAGCTTCACAAATAGGCAGGGGTGATGCTGGTTTGGTATTTGGGCTGGGTCATCTCCTACCTTAAGGCTCCCTGTCTGTAGAATACATTTTGTGTTTTAAACTTGCAATTACCTGTTGAATATGGGAGAAGAAAGCAAATGGGAACTCACCTGGTCTACTTCCAGCATTACTCATTTTGCAGTCTAAACAAGATAAAACTTGAATATTACAATATTACAATGAAATATACTTACCAAATTGGGCAAGACATGTATGCTTGTGTAGGAATAAGGATGGATACCCCACTGCACCTCACTCTCACTTCAGAGCTGCACACTGAGTTCTGATGAACCGTAGTAACACGGATAACAGGGGGAAATAATGTTTGGGACAAAATGCTGACCTTGATAGCACATGCTGCTTTCTGACATATCTATGCATAGAGATCTGTTTTAATATTTAGCTACCATTTTAGTGTGTTTTACATCCACAAAAGATGTTCATAATGGAGCTGCGTTCTGTTAGATATTATCCATGCATATGTAAAGAATTTCTGCCCCAAAAGAGTTATAAATTGGTAATTCTAGTTCAGTTTAAACAGAAGTTATTTAGCAAGCAAAGCCTTTAGAAACCTGTTTCCCACTTATTCTATAATGACTTCTGTATTTTTTTACATACTGGGAAAGGAATTGCCTGAGCTAAAATGAAGCTTGATCTGAACAAGCTACTGACCTGCTTGTCTGAGAGCTGTTGGATGTATTTAGTTCCCAGTGACCAAGATCTGTTTCACTTGGGACTGGAAGTTCAGGGGCTTGCAAGGCTGGTGCCTGTGTTCCCGTTAGCAGAGCTCCACTAGCTCACAAAGAGAGCTCTTGTGAAAGTCAGACTGCATCATCAAGTTTCACCCTTGCTATCCAAGCCACCATCAAATTCATTTAGAGACAAGAAAGATCTTGTCTATGGTGAGGAGTGGGAGATTTTTCTGTGAGTAATTTTAAATGGGCTTAGTGTTGGGGATTTTTTTTTTTTTCTTTTAAGAAACTGTCCCATGGTCTTTGTTTTTAGAAAATTCCCTTTGTTATTTGATCTAATTTTTCCTTTACTGAGCTTCATTGTAATGTCTGTACCAATAACATCTGTGTATGAAATGACAGTAAAGCACCTTTTCTGCAGTTTATTTTCAAACAGAGTACTTGAAAAATAGATTTGGAGCCTACATACAATCAACTTAGCTGATTTTATTATTGAAATCCTAGAACTATTAAAATTAGTAGCAGCTCCTCATGACTTTAACAGGTCCAGAATTTTATCTTTGTAAGGAAGATATTAGTGTTTTTTTTTCCTCTACGATCTTTAGAACTCGCTGACACTTAAATAATGCAATTGCAGCACAGATTGTGTAGAAAAGTGCGGAGAACATTAGCAAAGATCAAGGGAAAGCTTGCTCAACTTCTGGTAAGAAGACATTTTGCTACCAGATGTGTTCATAGTCTTTGTAAATGTACTTTGAGAGCTTACTGAATATTGCTTGCTTTAGAATGATCTAATATTATGTTTTATGAACTCCTGAAACACAGATTTCCTTTAACAGGGCTTAAGGTCTGTTTCAGGAGAGGTGCAGTGGTCTCTATGACCTTCTATGAACTTATGATATGCAAGCTTCCCACCAAAGTGGGGATGGCTCCTGTCACAGAAATACAGTCTGGCATAAAAAGGTAAGCCAGCTCTGATTTCCTCTGTCCTTAATACAGCAGGCTATATAATATGTTGGTTCAGTATTTGTGAACTGGACCACTGAACTGTCACTGTAGTGAGGATTATTTGGACGCATGGGGCTGGGAATTGCTGTAGGCCCGTGGTGCAGCAGAATCCCGAAACGTTGCGACTGTGTTGCCTCTACTGGGCAGCAAGGAATATGACTACAGAAGTACCAAACTACTAAAAGCGATAAATCTCAGAAAAAACTTTGCTATGGCTAGGACTGTAGGGTCTAATGGCTTATCATAACCTCTCTGGAAGACTTCCCCTCAGGAACTGTTTTGGATGCTTTTTGTGAACAGGTGCTCTGCAGGAATTTTGTTTCCAATGTTAAGAATAGCACACATTTTATTTTTGAGGTGTTGAGATGTTTCTGCATTTGTTTTTTAATAAAGCCAGAAAGTGTGGAGAAAACTGGAAGTTAAACAGACATAGTATGTAAACCTTCCTCTCTTGCCACACTATAAAAATAGCTATTTCAAATCAATCATAGAATCATGGAATCGTATAATTGTTTAGGTTGGAAAAGACCTTTAAGATCATCCAGTCCAACCATTAACCTACACTACCAAGTCCACACTTAACCAATTAAGAGTAGACTAGACTAAACCATGTCCCAAAGTGCCACATGTACCCATTTTTTGAACACTTCCAGGGATGATGACTCCACCACCTCTCTGGGCAGCCTGTTCCAATGCTTGACTACTCTTTCTGTGAAGAAATTTTCCCTAATATCCAACCTAAACCTCCCCTGGCGCAGCTTGAGCCCATTTCCTCTCGTCCTATTGCTAGCTACCTGGGAGAAGAGACCAACACCCACCTCACTACAACCTCCTTTCAGGTAGTTGTAGAGAGCAATAAGGTCTCCCCTCAGCCTCCTCTTCTCAAGTTACAAATGATCCTTTAAGACAGATTATTAATTCAAATGTGCTCTCTCAACCCTATTAAACTGTCCTCTTATCTAGAGTGGGGATAGGCACAAATCAAATGCACAGATCAGAATGACCCTGGTCACTGAGCAGGAGTTGAAAACTCATCTGATGGAGCATTCGTGAATGACCTTTTGCTTTGTACCAGGCTGCATCAAACCCTCCAATCAAATACCCACTCAATTCCTAAGCGTCCTTAATCTAGTGCAGGTGAAGTAGTTGTTTACATGCAAAATGCTAAACACATGTGCAAGCCTCCATTCTCAGCCTGTCGCCAACTGTGCTCTGGCAAAGCCTTGAGCTGCAATTAGCCGGCGCATCGCTAGAGGCCGTGGTGGGGGAAGCGCTTCACAGCCGGTGGCGTGGGATATCCAGAAAATGTTCTTTCTGTTTTCCTCCTGCCTTTGGCTCCTCAGTTAGATCTGTATGCGTTACGCTGCTAATGTGAAACTTGGATTTGTTTCAGAACCTCCGAAATACTTTTTTTTTTATGACATTAACAGTATAAATAAATTCTGCATGAAGTTCTTCTCATGTTTAGCTTTTCAGAGAATAGCCGATGAGTCACAGGTTTCTGAAGCATCTTGCTCCTGGCATTATACTTCTCAGACATTAATTACAAAACATCAGAACAATAACAACATTTGCCCTGCTGCTTTTGGAAGAAAAAAAAAAATGAATCAAATTAGTCTGAATAATTCTGGTATTGAATAATTGTATTGGTCACAGGTTTTATTTTCTCCTTGCTGCCGCATTTTGTAAAGTCAAGTCAAGTTGAAACAATAGGAAGACGGAAGGAACAAAGTAGCGTGATATCCTGTGAACAACAGCAGTACCATTATCTTCTCTTTGTTTTCAGAAATAACCTAATGAAAAGGCTCCTTCAAAAGCTAAATGCCTTTGTTGAATCCTTTCTCTTCTCCTGAAGCTATTTACCAGCACAAAAGGCTTCAGCCTAAGAATCAACACAAAACCCTGAAGAACAAGGATCAATGGAACAAATGTTCTGCCCATCTAGTGCTATAACCCAGCATAACTGTTAATTTCTGCACAGCCATGGGCTGAGGTTTTTGTGTTCCTAAAGGTTAGGATTTTGGTACTTTCTGAAGTTCTGAAGACCTGTTTCTGATCCCTTTATTTAGCACATACTAGGAAGTGATAAATCTGTATAATTGGCTTTAGAAGTACTAGTACACTTCTAAAGCACTCTGAAAACATTTAACTTCTCAGCAAATTAACTGAATGACATTTCTACTTCTCTTCGTGAAATTCTTCCCTGCAATTAAAGGACTGTATTTATTTTATGTGACCTCTCTAGAGTTTGTGCTTTTGTTGCTTTTAGACAAGCTCTTAAGACAACAGTAGCCTGGGCCTTATATCTTCCATCAAACTTCTGACTACACTATAAAAATACGAATTTCTACTAATGCTGACAGTGGGATCCATGTGCATTTTTCAGGTGGCAATATTAACAGTCCCTGCAGAGGTGACATTGCAAATTCAAAGCCAGATTTTCAAATTCTGCTGTTGTACCTATACTGTCTGCATTATTTGTTCTTCTTCCACCCTAATTCACAGCGATGGTGAACAGATGCAATATGCTTCTTGTGAGTGGTGATTTCCTGTCCTCAAAGGACCTTGTGAAATTGCCTCTGCTTCCCATTTCCAGATGCTCATTCAGAGGTTAAATTGAATTAGGTTTCAAAAACACTGTCTAAACATTATCTTATTCTGTTCCCTGGGAATATGGTTTTCTTACCTTTATGAGAAGGGCTTGCAATGTGTGCATGCAGCCCAGAAAGCCAGCTGTATCCTGGGCTGCATCAAAAGAAGCGTGGCCAGCAGGTTGAGGGAGGTGATTCTGCCCCTCTGCTCTGGTGAGACCTCACCTGCAGTACTGCGTCCAGCTCTGGAACCCTCAGCATAAGAAGGACATGGACCTGTTGGAGTGGGTCCAGAGGAGGGCCACAAAAATGATCAGAGGAGTGGAACACTTGCCCTATAAAGAAAGGCTGAGAGTTGGAGTTGTTCAGCCTGGAGAAGAGAAGGCTCCGGGGACACCTTATTGCAGCCTTTCAGTACTTAAAGGGGGCCTGTAGGAAGGATGGGGACAAACTTTTTAGCAGGGCCTGTTGTGATAAGACAAGGAATAATGGTTTTAAACTAAAAGAGGGTAGATTTAGACTAGACAGAAGAAATTTTTTACGATGAGGGTGGTGAAACACTGGAACAGACTGTTCAGAGAGGTGGTAGATGCCCCATCCCTGGAAACATTCAAGGTCAGGTTGGATGGGGCTCTGAGCAACCTGATCTAGTTGAAGATGTCTCTGCTCATTGCAGAGGGGTTGGGCTAGGTGATCTGTAAAGGTCCCTTCCAACCCAAACTATTCTATGATTCTATGATTCATCTGAGCACAGGCCATAGTTGCCTGGGACTGGGGTGGCACCACATCCAAGTTGTCCTTGAAATCTACCCGATACTTTTGTGGCCAGATTGGTCATAAATGATCTAGAAATGTAGAAGTTATAAGAGTGTCTTTTTGCTTCAGGCAACTTTATCTTACCATATCTCTCAGGGTGTTCAATTCTCCTGTCACAATCTAATGGATATCTGTGTGCTGAAGCTTTGGCATCATTTTAGTAGCAGTAGATCTAAGACATATACATTTGGGTTGTCCAATGGTTTGTTTTGCACAGTGATTTGGAGAAAGTGCCAGCAGCAGCACCCAGTGGATTGTCCACTGGTAAGAATGTCACCAGCTATCAGTTTTCTATATTTCTTGTCCACACAGTTTTCCAGTTTTCCAGAGAAAGTTTGAGATGTGGGTCACAAGAATTGACTTTTTTGACAGGCGTCCTCTTGATGTTCTTCAAATGTGGAGAAGTACAGAGGTTTCTGTTTCTCAAAATATTTCCATGGATCATGTTCTGATTAAAAATATATGCATCTTGCTATATGCATGAGCTGCCTCCCCTGAGATGTGAAAATTGTGACCTACTTTGAAAACTACACTAAGTGCAAAGTTTCCCAACTTCTGCTGGACTCTCTTTCTTATTATTTGCACCAATGTCCTGCCATATGTTGGAGTCTGCTTTGGATGTGACCTGCAGCCCACAGTAACTCCTGCTGTCATCCATCTTTATGTTGGCAAGCTTCCATTTTATGCCAGCATTCCTGCAAGAACAACTGAAGAACAACACTGAATCATGTCAAGTCAGTGTAATCCTTTCTCAGTTAAAGAGATTTATTTTGATAACCTGGGGCTCTGGACTCTGTGGAGCATCTGGATGACTAGACCCCTGTTGCCCTGGCCTTTGGTAGCTGGCAGCAGATGATTTCACAAATCTGATACAAAGTTGAGCTCATATATCTTACTCTTCCTTGTGTACAAGGTTTGAATTGCTTTGTGCTACTTTGCACTCCCATTAAAATCTTCTCTCCATTTTTCTGTCACGTGCAAACTATCAGAGTACTTCTGGAGGGAGCGTGATGCTGGCTTCTACTGCCCTTGTTATAACAATGTGCCTACTGAAAGAGGTGTCTGTCTCCCTTCTCTTAAAAGGAGTGGAGTCTGCCTGCCTAGATGCTTAAGTGACTGGATGGTTATTTCTGTATGTGCAAATAAACCGTATCAGGGATATAGAAGAGTGTGAATGGGGCAAGAGGAAGCCTGGGGAGAGGTTTAACAGAATACAGGAAGACTGGGGAGAGAGGGGATGTGAGGAGTTAGGAGTGGACCAAGGATGAGTAAGCGTTCAAAAAACGGGTAGACGTGGCACTTTGGGACATGGTTTAGTGGGCATGGTGGTGGTGGGTTGATGATTGGAATGATGATCTTAGAGGTCCTTTCCAATCTTAATGATTCCTAGTTTTTACTTTCATTAGAAATAATCCAGCCACCAGGCCAGGAAACATGAAATTGCTACTCTACCCTTAATTGGTTTAGTGGTGGACTTGGTAATGTTAGGTTAATGGTTGGACTGGATGATCTTAAAGGTCTTTTCCAACCTAAACAATTCTATGATTCTATGATTCTAAGTAGAAAGCCTGGAGGTGTGGTGTGGGAGTATAATCACAGGGAAAGAGAAGGATGAGGAGCTAGTCTGAAATGGAGAGATTTTTTTGGTGAAAAAGACGGCCAGAAGTAGGTGCAAATCAGCAGTAGAAGTGAGGGAAAGGAATGGTGCGTAGACAATGATAAGGTACAGGAATCATCAGACTACATGGGCACAAGGAAGAAGATCCCCTCTGTTTCTAACCTCTCCCTGGACAGGAGATGGTTCTAGAGTCCGTGTCGCCCCAGTCAGGTAGAGGAGGAAGACTGCCCTTGTGTGCACATGTTATTCTGCATGTCTAGACCTAAAAATTGACTATGATATGATCTTATAGTGGGGAAGTGGGGGCCTTTAATTTTAAAAGTTTACTGTTAAAACATGGTGCAATGTGATGATTTTGTTTCCATCAGAAATTGGCAGCCACAGCCTGGTTTACTTCACAATGCTTGCAACTTTTTGATGTGCATCTGCGGGAGAAAGACATTTTGCACCTATGTACCCTTCATGAGTTTAAATTAAATTCATTAGGCTCTCCAAAGCTGATTAATGAGAGTCTTCCATGCTTAACAGGGCTTTATAACTTGGGCCCCCAAACACATGATTATATTAGTTAAGATCTTTTGATTAGACTTGGCCTTCAGTTTAATCATAGGCTCCTTTGAGAAAAATAGCTGTAGTTGAAGAGTTTAATTTAATACTGAGAACACAGTCTGTCAGTTTTATGATAAAAAATTCTATGTGTACCATAAATTTTACTATCCCTAATAAAATATAATAATAAAATATTATGACCTTAGCCTACAGTTGATCATATCCAACCCAACACAAAATTATTACGTTCTTGTAGATAATTATTTCCAGTGAAAAACTCTGCTGATGAAATGCAAAAGAGATAATAATTTATCTTCTTTGCACGAATAGTGCAGGTTTCATCACACTTGTGTTATTTAGAGTTTTAGCCACAGTAAAGTATTGTTCAAATATCCTGCTAGAAAAGAATTAGTCTCTTTGTGGAAGGGGACAAAGCTACTGTGTTGGAAATAATATTTTTTCTTACATATGCTTATGAATTATATATGTAAGGAAAAATTATGGAGATCTATTGTTTCCAGCAGCCATGCCATAAAATGTTTTGCATCTCTTCACCTGGATTGCAAGAAATGCTTTCAATTTAAGGTACCTTTTGTGAAAGGTCTCATTTTCTGTTCAGTATAGCAATGAAGAAATCCACACTAAATGCATCTCCTAAAATATATAGTTGTTTGTAAATTCACTATTTAAATTCATAGTTCATAATTTGTTCCAGGAAATAGAGTGTTAAATATTATAGATATTGTGTCTACAGACATATCTTGAACCATGGGGTTTTGAGTTTTGTTTAAGAATGATGAAATTCTTACAGGTTCAGCTGTGTTTCTACATCAAATATTTCAAGCTTTTTTGCTTTTACAGGCTAAAAAATCAGAGAATTTTAGGGGAATTTACCAATAAAGATTCATTTGTTGGTGTGGGAAAATAATGTTATTCTGCCTATTAGAGAAGAATCACCTATACAGAGTAGTTCAGGTTTGAATTTGAGGTGAAGGAGTGTTTGTATGTGTGTGAATTTATAGTTCTTTTAGATGGACCAAATAAGTTTTCATGTTATCTCTATCCCAGAAGATGTCTATTAGCACTAGCACGCCACTGAGCTCCCGCTCATATGGCTGCTGAGTGAATGGGATGTTAAAGCACTAAACTTTAAGATTGAAGCAGTAAAATCCACTTATGAACATCATTGTTGTGTCACACACATTTATCCCAAAATAATAGAAGCAAAGAAATTCTGTCTAGTGTAGCAGCATGAACGCGCTGTTCCTTCACTGGGTAGCCAGTTATCTCCTGCCACTATCTCTGCCGTATGCTTTCAGCCACATTTTGCAACTATAACTCTGCTGATTTTCCACAGCTTCCACCACAGCAACCCTCCAAGCATGCTGCAGAGCTTCAGATGACTAACAGTGTACACGTGGGGACAACAGAGTGAATGGGTCAGCAGAGGGAAATTTGAGGAATGTTTGGTAAACTGGTGCAAGAACGTAGACATTTCTAGGAGACAGACTTCAGATTGGTCTTCAGGTCTGGTCTGCGGTGAGCAGTGGCCATATGTTTGCTTGGGTTGGAAGATGAGAAAACACGCACTGTTGGATTGCTTAAATTCTTGTTTTATTGCTTTCACAAAGGTTATGCATAGTAGAAACCTTAGAAGCTCAACAGAAATGTTTCTTATGTATAGGTATTCAAAATTTTCTCACAATCTGCATTACCTAATAGTCTTATAAATTGTTTGGGATATTATATAGATGTTCTAGGTTACAGAAGAACTGGTTTTGGCATTTCCTAGAAAACAGAGACTTTTTATTGTTGCTGAGAGTCACTGGAAACTGTGTGCCTTACACAGACAGAAGTTTACTTGTAGGTAGTAAAGAAAATGAAATTTACTGCCAGTGCTGTACACAACAAACTCCCTGGTTCATCCAACAGACCTCATCCTTACCATGCCATTGCCAGCACTAGTGCATTGGTTCTTATTTGAAAGAGAGTGAGGGAAAGAGCTATTTGCCCACTGTCATCTGGATGAAAACCAACAAAGCAGACCCTGCTTCCCCAGGTGAGACTTAGCAAAAAGTCTGTGGCTGTGGCACAACGGTTACTTATTAAAGGCTTCTGCCCAAGTAGGTGAACTGACAGCCCAGCGAGCAAGGTGTTAGGAAAGAAAAGTGCTGCTGTGTCAAACCATTCAATCTGAGAGATGAAGACGTGCAGGACAAGGGACCCAAAGAGGTGCAGGACAAGTTTGCGAAGACACAATTTATCTGACCGCACAGCAGTAGTACTAGAGCAGTATTCAATACTGGAAAGAAAAAAGATGAGGCATTTTTCCAGCACAGCACATGGTCAGATGGGACTGTGGCCTTTCACCCTGACATTCTCAGCAAAAGTTGCACTTTGTGTAAGTGGCTTATAAGACATGCCAGCTTCAGTAGTTAGGAAACGTGTTTGTGCCCTTTGGCATCGTTAGAAACCAATAACCAGAGCAGTAAACAGACTACAAATTTTTGGCATTTTGGGTAAAGTTGCTTTTAAAACGTTCTTCTGTATTTGAAAGGAGGAGATGACTCAGTTAGTGGAGTTACATTATCAATGCTGGATTGAAAGCGTCCCATAAAGGCTCTTTTCATTACAGGCTCTCTGCTCGCAGGGGCTAGAAAGAGTACACCCTGCCACTCAGACCTGTTGTCCTTTCTTCCCCCTGTTAAAGCAATGCTTTGATGCTGGCATAGAGACAGCTGCAAACTTAGTATGGCTAAACACCAGTTTTCCCTGATTAGATTCTTTGCCAGGGTTTTTGCATATCAGCTCTCAATAGACCCGCAGGAAAAGGTCTCTGGAACAACATGAGTTATTAGTACCAGTCGCCTGCTATTAGTAACAGTTACACTGTTATTGTCACTTTAGAGCACAGTAATGGGTTTGCCAAGGATGGAGAGAAGTAACATCTCTGGGTTTTTTGTTCAGTAATCACATAAAAATACAACTTAAAGCTATAAAAAAATCTACAGGATCAAAATGAAGGTCTTTAATGAAAGCCTTTTGGTGGCCAGTTTCTGACCCAGTACAGTTCTTAGTTCCTATCTATATACCTGTGTTGCTGGGGACTGCAAACTCCTCTGGCTTTTCATGTGGAGGAGTAAGACTCATCTCCACTTTGCTCTACCAATATATTTAAAGGCTTAGATTTAGAGGAGCTGAGCACTTGAAGCAGGCCCTAAATAACACTCAGTGGTCTTCACATTTGCAGTGACATTTTCCTGCTTTGAAAACCTAATCTTTTAAATTGTCTTTGAACTGTCAGATTACTTTATTGAATTTATGTCATTAGGAAAATGGTTCTGAAAATGACCTTCAGTGACAAGACTAGAGATTGTGGTGGAAAGCAATGGGCAAAACATCCACAAAGGAGGATCAATATTACCATGCATTTGAGGTGAAAATTGCTAGGATCTGGAATTGAAACACATGCTATTTACTGCAAATCAATAGTTATACTAGAGATACCACAAAGAACAGAGCTAAGACAGTTTTCCCTATCTAAGGTAAACCCAATACAATTAGCAAAGTAAAATTTGTGTGTTTCATTTAAATGGCCAATACTGAAGAGAAGCAACAAATTATTTCAGAAAATGCACACAAGTTTATATGTGTAATGTAACTGTAGAACCTAATGAGATAAAAAAAAAGCACTAATCAAAAATGATTAGCAATATGTCAACATAATAAATCAATTTTGAATCACATGGGCAAAATTTCCTGAGCAAAATTTCTTACGTATGATTTGTATTCCCAAACTATGATAATTTCTAACCAGATGCAGTGTTATTGATGATGATATGAATAACTAGTAAGCCCTTTGAGGGAATATGGCAATAATACAGTTAAGAGGAAAGGAATGATTTACAGTGTGTACAAATATGAAATTTGGGGGGTTTTCTGTTCAACTCTGCTCTTAAGACTAGCTAGAGGTTTTGATGAAGGTTCAGATATCACCAAACTGATGTAACTATTCCCACTAAGATTCAACATTGAAGGGAAAGAACAAATGTCATTTCTGATATTTTTTTGCCTATGTTCAGAACAGCTTTAATGATAATCATGCAGCATTGCTGCTTGTAATGTTGTAGCAGTAAGAAAATTAGGAAAATATTTGTGATGTAAATATTTTAAAAGTGTGCCTCCCCTTGTTGTACCTACCTTGGAGATAGGCATTATGGAAACATTTGGTTTAATTTCAGCAAGCATTCAGGCAAGGGCTTGAAAAATTTCAGTACCAGAGACCACGCTTATGTGTCTTGACTCTTTGCTTGAACAACCACCTTATTTTAGAGGGGATATCATAGATGTATTGATATTTTCCATTGGCTGTTTGGCTGCAGAATCAACTTCCTTCTATGAGTCCTGATCAAAAATAAATCAAGTCTGCAGGTCTTTGAGGCATACTGTAGGATAGCTTGAGCAACTGCAGAGTATGGAACCTGGGTAAGAGCTGTACGAATGCACAATGCTTCAGAAAGCTTCTGAAGGGACTGTTCTGAGGGGGGTTGAATTACCTTAGTTCTTACAGGGTTATCTTTTTTCCTTTCCCTTTTCCCTTAGCCTGATGCATTTCTAAACAGAGATAGATAAAATATTTTTAATTTTGAAGTTGACCTCTTTCTCTTATAGCACATAAGTAAGTACTATACTGAGTTGTGCAAGGCATCTGTAGTATATTAAGAATCTGGATAAAGGTGACAAACTGGGCTTATATAAATATATCATCTTTACTGATTGTCTACATGAAACTGATTAAAAATCCCAAAGTCCTGAAATGTGGTTTTGGACGTTTCATAAAACCTTGAAATGACAATACTGTAAGCAATTTCAAAGTTAGGCACAAAACCAGAATATTTCTAGTCCAGGTACAGAGTTTTGTTGGCTATTTGATTTACTGAATGAAATATCTGTTTATGCTGTTGTTCTTTGGCATAGTGGATATACACCTTTACAAAATATCTACAACCGAATGCCCTTTTTAATTAAAAAAAAAAAAGCACATTTTATATTTCACTCAACTCAATTGATATTTCACTCTCATTAAGCTGAAACAACACACACCTCTCTCTTCTAAAGATATAAAAAAGTGAATTGTAAATTTTGAGAAACAAAATATATAAAATATGGAGGAAGGAAACAGTCTATAAAGAAGGTGGTATTAAAAAGTATGTCATCAATAAATATAATGTATATGATCAATTAATATAATGTAGTTGAAAACTCAGTTCTCTAGTGTTAGATTCTTGTTTGCCCTTGGTTTTCTAGTGACTTTTTGGTTACAACGACTGAAATACAGCCTGATGCAAATCAAAACCTGAATTTACCCAAGATTCTCCAATAAAAATTGTATTGGTAGAATTAAATGAGAACATGGTCTGAAATGTTGCTTGAAAACAAATAAGACTGGATAAAACTTCTTTCCCTTCTCTGGAAGAAGATTGCCCAATTAGGATACGTGTTGAGTAATACCAAGTGTGTTATGGAAGCTCAAAGTAAGTCATTGGTTCCAGCTAAGGTTCATTCTGAGCTTCTGGCTTGCTTTGAATGCTGATGTCAAAGTGAAACTCAAAGGCCTCATACCATGGTGAAGCCAAAACAAGAAATATGTTTCTTCAGACCTAGAAGAACTGAAACTGCTAGTTCTCATACAGCTGCTTCACCAATCTGAGTTAGTTGTTTTGCTAATTTGATAAACAAAGATGGGAACTGATTCTCTTTGGGCACTTCTGTGCCCAAACAGACAGAAAACTGTCTGTTTTCTCATTTGTCCCAAACAATTTTTCTCTACTGATTTTCTTATTTTCCTCATGTTTTCACTTAGCAACATGTGTAGCAATCAGGCAAGGAAAAGGACAATGTATGGGGCAGGGTACTGGATCAGCTGGGACCTGGCCTGTTATTGAGTGACCAGGGACTGCATGGTGCCTGCTGGCACTGCTCCCATCTGGAACTGGGGCTGCTTAGGAGACTGGTGAAAGTCATTCCAGTTTGGCCCCAACTGAGTGGAAGATTTTGACATTTAGTGTGTCACCCACCACAAGACTATTTGTTTTGCCAACAGCTGTTGAAAGGGAAACACGGATCCTCTAAACTCGTTTCTTGGTCAGCAAAGGGAAAGATACTTATGACTGACTTTATTTTCAAGGGTAGTTAGCTAGGCATTCACACACCGCTGTTTTGGACATTAAAAAGCTCCACTGTGTTCTGCTGTTTCATTTAGCCATGCTGTTAACACATTTTATTGTGCTTTCTCACTCACTCTGTGTTTACTGGAGGCATGAACTCTGCCTTATGAACTTGCCCTTAAAGCCCACCAGAAGGTAGTGTGGTCAGAGAACACCAAAATGGGACCTTTCTGTATCACTAGAGACTGACCGTAGCTTCAGTACATATCAGCTCTTGTCTTGCTGCCTCTTATGTTGAAAGTGGGAACACAGTAGCTGTCTGTCAGGAAAATGCTGCAGCTTATGACAGGAATTAATAAAAGTGAATACTGTGCTGGAGGCACTGAGTGCGATCTAGCTAATGCATTTGTCAGTGAAATCTTTTGTTTCACATCTAGAAGAGTTATATATGAAGCAGCAGACTTGTTTCTCTGTAGATTAAAAAATAATTTTACAACCAAGGAACTGCATGAAAATCAAGTGAATGGCAACTTGTGCTTGTTAATTAACTTGCAGCACTTGGAATAATAGTAAGGATATTAGCTTTGACCTAGCAAAATGCCAGGTTACACACCTGCTTTTCTTTTTAGGGAAGTTGTTACATATCTTGCTAAAAACTGTTGTCTACTGCTACTGAAAGTATGCCCTGTTTCACTCCTCACAATGTTGCATTTCATTGGGACAATAATGTACTAATACATGCCTTCAATCATAGTTTTCATTTAGATAGTGCCCATAGCACATTATAAAGCTAAACTGATATGAAAACTGTAAGGAAGATCCATTCCCACAAGAAACATATATGCTTTTGAGGTTAAAGCCCACAACAGCTGAGCAATTTACAACATTTTGCAGTAGGAAACAAGCAAAATCGATTCCACATGAACCATTATAAAAAATGCCAAAACTCATTGTTAAAAGTGGTCTCTTGGAATTAAGGTGACAATTTGCTAATTAGTATTCACATGATTCAAGGAAAGTCCTCTTCTTTTGATTTGATTCCTCTAATGGTGAAGAATATATGAAACAGAAACACCTATCACCACCAAAACTCGACTCCCCGAGGAAGCGCTGAGCTGGTCATGCCTTCTCATGCCATCATGTTTCTGTAAGTAAAGGTCAGAAGCAGCAAGACGTCTTTGAGATTACATGCTGAACTGAGCTATAAAAACATTTCCTGGTTGCTTAGCCATGAACTCTTTATTGTAAACAGAGCTAAGTTGTCTCAATTCTTGGCAGCAAGGCTGCATTAGTGCTCCAGTATGAGCTGGTAGCAACCATATAACTAGGAGATCTCTTGATAACCGGGTGAGCAGGCACCCTGGTTTAGGCATGCAGTTCTGACTGCAGAGTAGCCTTACGTGTGCCATGGTAAGTTATTGCTCTTGCATAGCCCTGTGGGTTCATGTCTGGAAGTATCCACCATACTTCCTTGGTCACCTAGCAGATTTAAGAAAGTCCCACAGATGAACTGTGGGAGAAGGTCATGAGAAACAACCCCAAACTCCCAACCACCCACCAAGCCTTAAACAAAACACAAAAAATCCCTTGAAATTGTCTGAGAAGGTCCTGTGGGCACTGGCATTATTTGCACATGCTTCTCTTGCTAACAGACCAGATGAATAGTAAACACCTGGGTTTGGAGGTGATTTTTTGTTTGTTTGTTTTTTGGGTTTTTTTGTGAATGGGAACATTTGCTTCTAGAATGGCTTTATATCAGTCTCAAGCTATCCAAGATAGCCATGCAACCATTTCTTACTGTTATTGTGTTTGTTCAGGTAATTTTACTATGCACAAAGACATTTTGCAACCAGGATATACATTGCTTAAGAGTATCAATTAATTATTTATTGGCCAGTCAGTCATCAGTCAAGTGGGGAAGAGTTGGCCTGTATTGCTCCTTGGAACTGCCTGGTCCTTACTGTTGCTGAGTTGCCATCTGCCAGTGCTCTGCTTTCTTTTCTTAGGGTTTTATATTGGTTCACTATTTTTCCTCTCAAATACTAGAGTTGCTAGCTATTACCAATTATTATTCAACAATTACAGTTCTGCCTGTGTTTTCATCTTGCATTTTTTCTTTTTTTTTTTATTTTCCTCTTTAGCTCATGTACTTTTTAAAACTTTAACAATTTTGCCAATAAAACTAAACTGAGGTCATACAGCCTGGCTGCATCAAGCTGTACTTGGGATAATAGATGGCTGAACACTGGGGCCACAGGTTTCAGCTGCAGCAAGCTCTTTGTGGGTTTTGCAGAGCTGCCTGCACAGCAATATCTGATGATTAATTTTATAGTCTTCTCTATGATTCCATGCTTTACCTGAACAAGATGCTTATTGGAACCTATTTATTTTTGGTCTGGATACATCTACATCATAGAGTTATCCTTTGGGTCTGGTATGCTCAGCAGTGGTTATATACTTTCAGAATGAAGATGTTCTATAGCTTTTAGCTTTACAGTAAACAATATCAAAAAGCACCAAAAAGAAAGAATAGTGTTGTTTATTCTGCTGAAGGTAACCTTCCATCTTCAGAAGCTGATCTTGAGTTAGAGTTGAAAAGATGAAGGAGAGTGATATGCTCATGGCTGTGTGATGCTGATAATATTAAAAAGGACAAGGAAGTGCTCTTGGCATCAAAGAGATTGAAGTGCCAGAGAATCAGAGAAAGTTTAATCCTGGACACTTCAGTGGTAACTGATGAAGCTTGTCTTGCCTACATCCCCTTCCAGAAGAGATGAGAAATCTACCCATCGGTGATACAAAGCATAATGGTCATGGTGGTAGCTATGAAGATGGAAGGCAGGTGATGCTGGTGCTATGCAGTTCTGGAAAACTGAAACGAAAATTGACATATTTGATATCTTAATATTAATAAAGCTGACACTACTGAGTCAGCAGTGGGCCATTCCAGAGGCGATGCTTAAACACCTGCTGAAGTTCTATTAACAGAACTGTGGCCAGTAGGCTGAAGGCTGCGATCATTCCCCTCTACTCAGTGCTCATGAGGCTACTGTATGGAGTATGGTGTCTGACTTTGGGGTCTCTGGTACAAAAGGGATGCCAAGGAACTGTAGAGAGTCTGAAGAAGTCCCATTCAGATGGTCAGGGAGCTGGTGCATGTGGCGTAGAAAGGTTCACTGAATAAAATGGGTTTTTCTAGCATGGAGGTGAGAAGGACAAGGGGGCTTCAGTTGCTGCCTCCCACTACCTAGAGGGGAGGTGCACAGAAAGCAGAGACAGGCTCCTCTTAGAGGTACACAATGAAAGGACAAGATGCCATGGCAGAAAGTTGTAGCAAGACAAATTTTGTCTGGATATACAGAAAAAAGTGTTCACTATGAGAGATTGTAATAGGTGGCAAAGAAAGACTTCGGAATTTTCCTCCTTAGAGCTTTTCAGAATTTGACTGGACAAGACCCTGGGGAACCGATTTATTACTTGAGTTAGTTCAGCTTTGAGTAAGAAGTTGGAAGAGAGATCTCCACAGATCCCTCCCAACTTGTATTTTTTCCTTTGATTCTCTGCTGGTAGATTACTTATATTACCTCAGTGTCTTTTCATTTGGTGTCCTTGACTGAGGTGTTGAGCATGAAGTTAAAAGGTAGTGGATAATTCATCATTCTTCCCAAAACTGGGAAGGGCAAGAAACAATCCAAAATAAAACTAATCCTTCAGACCGTCAGACATCAAAGTGCTGGACTGATTCCAGCTGTTGAATCCTGCAGTCTGATTCAAGCAACCTATGTATATGTACGTATTAGAGTTCCTATAAATTAATATTGGCGATGCAGAACTAGATTATCTAATTAAAGTTTAATCCCACTATGATAAATTGGCTTATTTTTTAAAGCCATCTGTGTTACAGAAACACAGATGTTAAATGATTTAAAAAAATAATTTTTGTCCTAACTTTGATTTAAATCTTTAAACCTTAAAATGTCTTCCTTGACTAGCATGACTACCACTCCCATTGTAAAGCTGGGCACGTCTCAGAAGATTTTAAGTAGTTGATTTGAAAAAATGTTCCCCATGTGCATGTTCACCAGTGTGTTTTGCTATACACATGTAGATTAAATTTATTTTTTGCACTCTACTAAATGGACATTTTGTGGTGCAGATTTGACTGACAGACCCATTTGACTGACAGGGTGCGTCTCAGTCCGGAGTGAGGCAAATCCACCGGGTTTCCAGGATAGAGTGTTAACATGTGTGGAGGTTTAGAAGAGTCTGATGGTCTCTTTTATTCCTTTTCTAATCGCTACCTCAACTGCTGTTTAAACTAATAGAGATTAATATTTATGTGTTGGCATCTCAAAGAGAGCATAATTATGACAACATTTTTTTTTTCGTATTTTATGTGAGCAACTGGAATATAAGAACTTCATTTTTACATCATATAATCTTGGTGTTGCCAATGATATCAAGCTTATAGTCTTCACCTCTTCTCACATCTTCTCACATGTTTTCTATTTAGGATACCTAGCCTAATTTGGAGGTGTGATTTTAGTGTATGTTGTGAGAAAAGTACTAACTAGAATAAACCAGTCTTTGTCACCTGAATATAAGGGTAACATGTTAGTGCAGACTATGCATTTTGCACCACTTATCAACAGTGAATGGTTTTGAAACAAATTATAATTGCACATTAATTCTGTGGAAATCCACGCTTTACAGGTGAGAATAAGATTTTAGTTGTTATGATGTTTCTATTTGATGTTCTAGAGCCCAGGGAAAATTAACATTGACTTAACTAGACTTAGTACTACACTCAGTCGGAGGGATCTCACCTAAATGCAGAGCTCTGAAATGAATTAGACACATAGTATAAGCTGATCATTTAGGTTCACTTTCTAGTCAATATGAAGGCAAATGCACCTCCAGAAGCAGATTCAGACAGCTGGTTTATATCTGTTTTGTGGGTAGAATTCATCACACTAGCTGAACACCTTCTCCTTATGTATAATGAACTGTACATTTTCTTATCTGAACAATATCTACATTATCCTTCCTTTTGGGCATCTGCTTTTGTTTTCATCTTTGTCAGCATCACTTCAGAGAGAGAAGGAAGTTTGCACTACTATAAACTAATGACAAATTTTGTCCAAAGCCTGATTTATTCACTTGTGGTAGTGCATGCCTAAACAGCCCCTTCACTGGACTGAATGGCAGACCCAACCAGACATGATAATGCCACACTTTACCTACTAATTCTATGTTCTTCTATAAGTTTAAATCCATATAAGCATATTTTCCCTGCTTTTTGTACATTTTCTAGGAGCACACAGATTGTACTCCAGTACCTAGCTTCATTTCCTTCCTGAAAGTCTCTCCTGCATTTTTGTTTGATGTGGGCTAGTGCCTGTCCCCTCCAGGAAGCATTTGCACTGTCTGCATTACTCTCCTCTATGTGTACAGAAGGTTCTGGATGTGTACAGTGACCCCACGTATACACCTACTGAGGAGCAGCCTGTGGGGGATCCCTGACCACAGACCCCTCTCCAGATCCAACTCCTGGCACTACTGCAGTGTTCCTGTATGGTCACGTACTAACAGGGCAGCCTTGTGCATTAAAAGCTCATTCATAAGCCTTGCGGTTTGCCCCACAGTGTAAGAATACACTGTGTGGAAAAGAGCAACCAAGTCCACATAGGGACGTAAACTAAATAGAATCGTGAGTCCTAAGGCAGTAATGCTAAACTCAGAAAACCAAGAGGGTAATCAGTGGAAAGTAAACCCAGAGGAAGGAATTCATTATGAACAGTGGAGTTGGTGTGGGTTGCTGATATGTTATCTTTGCTGGTCGTCCTGACTCACCAGCATGCTGAGTCTGTCTAAATGACTTCAGATGTGTTCGACTTGCCTTGTGCCCACAATCAGTCTCTCCAAAAGCATTCTCAGACAGCGTGAGAAAAGCGTGACCTGACTCACGCAGAGCATGGCTACTCCCAGGAAACTTGAGTGCTCCAAAATCCTACCCTAGCTGGGAGCACTGCTATTGTCTTGGAGCTGAGGGGTGCCAGGAGGACCTGGAGCAATCTAGTGAGGAGTTAATTAAAAGAAAACAAGTTACAGTTTCATCTCATTTGCTGAAGAATATGGTTAACTCTTTGTTGTAGCAGGCTGCCAGTGATTTGCTGTGCTGGGATGAAAGCCCATCCTCTTCAATCACTCCCCAGCAGAACAAAATTACTGGTGTCAGGAAAACTCATTTTGTGGCATTAATCAGAATGGATTAAAATGGAACAGTTTCTGAGCTGCCCTGCGAGAATAGCTGTGGGACATCAAAGAAAGCCCATGATCCACAAAACCAGAAGACTGTGTCCTCTGCTTTGAAATACTGTAGTCAGCCAAACATTTATTGGAATGACATGTTAATTGCATTGTGTTTAAAAGCACTTCAGTGTTTAATCACTTGTGTCCTATCTCCTCCATTGTAATATAATCAGGTAAGTAATCAGCTGGTGTATTCAGGTGCTTTTGTTGGAGGAGTTTGAAGATCCATTTAAAATCTCAGACTGCTTCTTGATTTTAAGTGTTCGGTAGCAACGGATAATAGACTACCACAGAGTCCACTCGATCCATTAGGAATAAATCCATCACTATATATGTTATAGCTGCATGCAGTCCTTGTAAACAAGAATGTTTCCTTGGCTGCTTTGGAAAGTATTTTTCTTCTTCTAAGGAAAGAAAAAACAGACTTTGTGTAGAATTGTGATATTTTATAATCCAAAAGTTTTCTTGCCTTGAAAATATGTTTTAGATAATGTATTTGAATTTGCTACATAGCAACATGTTTGACAAGAGGAAAAAGGCTTTCTTATAAAACCAGAAATCTGGATTATCTGTGGAACTTGGAAAAGGTACATGAACTAGCTTTTCAAAATGTCTCATGTGTTTTAAGAAGAATAAAGTAGAGTAGAAGAGACACAGGAGACATGTTTTCGGTCTTTTACTCCAGAGATACTTTCCTGCAGTGTCAGAGCAGCAGTTCTGTGACAATGTCTCACAAAGTTCAGGGTAATACTGGAAAGATATTTTTGAACTCAACAAGATTTCACAGTTTGTTTGGTTTTGTCTCCATCCAAGTAGGATCTGCACATAGTATGAAGGGATATATCATGAGAGAGGCAAGGAAAAAGATCTTAAACAACCCTACACAGGGTGGTGAAAAAGTTCTTTTCCTTTGAATGAGGCCTGAACTTCTAGCTGTGCAAGTTTTAGAGACAAATTCAAGCATCAAGTTTCAGGAATGCCAAACTACATATCTCTATCACTATTACATTTAGAAATAGCCCTTCCTTTGCCCTTGCCAGAGTCCCTGGAAGACTTTTGTTTACACTAGAACATTTTAGTACATCACAAGTTAATTTATGGTTCAATTCTGTCACATTAATTCACCCTGATCTGTACCTTTCCCTGCAAGTGGGAGGTGCGAGCAAGGTGGCTGGCAGACTTTGACCCTGAGATTTTTTTATTCAAACCAACTTAACTTCAGGGCTAGACTGTGGTATGTCCTCATGTGAAGCAACGAGAGTGACTCCCTGGACCGTTTCCTAACAACTGGGCTGTGCTGCATCTCTAAATCTAAAAAATATTTCCATAGCGCCAAGCAGGGTGGGTGAGTCAGATCCCTTCTGGAATTGTTTCTCTGGAAAATTATCACACTGCTTAGAGACTCATTCATCTGAGGTATCCCATATGCATGTGTTATGCCTTTCAAATCGCTGCAGAAAATCAGCATTTAATATCACGATTAACACCTGTCCTCTGTAGCTGACTCTTTACAAGCTGTGTCTTTATTGTGCCATTTTGCATCAGGATACAGAATTAGTGACCCAATGTCTGCACATAGGAATTGCATGAATAAAACAGTGGGAGAGCTCCCAGCTTCATCTGCACCAGATTATGTATCTAACCAAGTCATATTTAGCTGCAAGCTATCACTTGATTACTGAAACTGTGGTGCTAGCAGCTCAGTTTATACAGAACAGCTAATTACTTCAGTTTCCAAGGTGTTCAGTCAGATCCTTCCTCTAAACATTTATCAATAGTTCAAGAAAAAAAAAATTCAGTCTGTTTTTGTGGGACTGGACTCTCCGTTTTATCCTCAGGAAAAAAAATGCATTTTAGAGGATACATTTCACACTTCCCCTGCTCTGAGTCAGAATCATTCAAGGAAAGGATGACTCAGAAAGCCAAAATGATTTTTGAAGACACAACTACACCTTAAGAGGGACGACTTGTTACTGTAACCCTCATGCTCAGAGGTGGTTTCCCACAGAGGCGTATGGAAGGGATGAATACCACCCACTGATTTTGGACAGTGCCAACCCCTAAATGTACATATACATTGAAGTGGCTGCTGTGACTGTAACTTCTGTAAATGGCCCTGACCCCAAAGCTACATAAAAGAGGGAGCTTGCTGGCTGCCTGCTCTGGTTGCTGTGCCAGCAAAGTGCTCAGCGAGAGGCTGCCACCCTGCTTAGGGTGGGCGTTGTAGCCTGCACTCTGAACCAGCACAGTCCTATGGCTGCCAGGATCCAAGGTAGTGCGGTTTTGGTGCATTCCTGCCAGCCTCTGTGTCTCAGTGAAGCAGGACAGTGTTTTGTACAGAGCCTGTCTGTAAGGCCTTCGCTGCAAGAATGCTGTGGCAAGTGGCATTGAGTGCTGAGCAGACAGATGCCCTTTGGAGTTAATGCTTTTCTGACACTGCTGCATGCTATAGGACACTGTGTTCCTCTTCTCCATTACATTTTTTGAAAGAGAATCCATTTTTTGATCCCAGAGGAAACCCAGGGGATTGTCCATAGAATAAAACATTCTCCCACTTCAGGATAATTTTAATTATGCCAGGCATACATGAGCAAATTTATTAGTAGAAGGGACTGTTGGCTGAAGCCTGAAGCATAATCCTAAGTGAGGAAGGATGTCCAAGTGGCTCTGGAGCTCTCTGAGACAAGAAAAAATAGATTTATTTCTCTGCTCTGTTGCAGCATTTGTGCATGTGCCGTAGAAATAATTTGGGTTGGGATTTGTGAAAGTACTGGCTGCCAAAGGATGCAGAGTGCAGACTGCCCTCCATGTCGAGTACTTTGATGGCTGGTAGAATGAAATTTGGCACAGGCAGCTGTGGCCAGTGGGAGTGGGGACAGGGGACTGTAAAAAGAGGCAGGAGAACTGCCAGCTTCTGTCTCATTCACACGTGTACACTGAAGGTCTACCATGGATTAGCAAAGATGCACCTAGCCTGGCCACTCTTCTAGCCCAGAGGGGGTCACAGGGAGGAGAGGAGGAACAGAGAAAGGTAGCATGGATACTTCCCAGAACTGTCTCCCAACTGGCACTGATTCATGCCTTAAAGGCTGTCAGAAAGTTGAGCACTCGGTGAAATGTCAAACATCCCGCCACACCCTAAAGTTTGCAGGAATCTTACCCATGCCCTTCATTATTTCAGAGTGCTGCCCACAAAGTCTATGTTAAAGATTTTTTCTGTAGAAATACACAAAATAGACATGCGGCATCCTGCCAGCCTGTGGCTGCGAAGCTGATTAAAACTAAAGGAGCTTGTTTTGACATAGTCATACAGTCATCTCCCAGGCAGTGCTTATCAATAGTGAGGACAGGACTTAACTGGGATGATTTCTATGGACAGGTACAGTAAGAACATACTAGGGTTTATTGGTGGTGCTGAAAGGATGAAGCGCACCTCGATAAAGGAGCTTTGTCAGTGCCTGACACTGGTAAATGAGTGACCAGTGTAGCTGTGGTGCCTTTTAATAAATAAACCATTTGACTAGAAGAAAAATGACACTGAAACACACTTACCCACTGCACTTTCAGGACCATTGCATGCCTTCTTCAGAAATTATTTGTCGATCTCTTGATTCTGTTATTTATTCACAAAAAAGGAGCAGTAAACATTTTGGTCTCTTCAAATCTAAAGAGATTTCTGTATTTGCCATATGCTAGCCCAGGCTTTTGCTGCGTGCCACTCACACCAGTTGCAATAAGCTGAGAGATTCAGGAGGGTATTTCTTGTTTACCTCCCTGGAAACACAAATACAGTGTTTAAAAAAGCTCTGGCTCTCGAGTGTAGGGCTCCTAATTTCAACCCACAAACAAAACACTCCACAGCTGCTTGGATGACAAACCGCGGGCAAATGCAGCATCTGACAGCCTGGTACATCTGCCTCAACATGGGTTTTGAGCAGCTTGCCAGAAACGATGGCTCCAATGGCAGGGAATGGGCGTAAGAGCTTCCCACAGCTCTTGGGATACAGTTAAGCAGAGCTGAGGTGAGGAGCTCCACGAGGTCGCTTGCTTGGTGAGTGGGGTGTGACATCTCCTCCGACCTCACTCACCAGCAGGGTTTCGGACCAGACTGACCTGGCAACAGGCTTCCTTGTTCCAGAATTGCTGCCCAGGATTTTAAAATCTTCCTATTTGGGGCTTTCACTGAAGCAAAGGTGAAGCCTTTCAGCTTTTTTGCCAAATGCATTTTTCAGGGGAAAAATCTGCCCAATAGCTTTTTCCTCTGTTCCCATGCTCTGTTATTGCGGGCAGGACTTCAGGCTTCAGCCTGAAGAAGGCTGGAGGCAGGAGCAGAGGTGGTTCCCTTACGCCGAGGCCAGCACACGGCTGATGCAGAGCACAGTGAGAGGGAGCCTGTGCTGCTGTAGGTCCTCTTTTTGGAAAATACACAAAACTGTGACATAACACTGTGCATGTTTGTGCACGCACAGCCGCACAGCCACACAACCACCCTTGTCTAAGTGGGAAAGTAGCCTGTTTCTCACTTTAGTGGGTATGAAGACCTACCTTAAGAGGACAAGAAAGTGTAATTTAATGCAGAGACCTCGCTTTCTCTATAATCTGATTTTTTCAGAGGGGAGCTTTCAAATGGGCACACTCGCTTCTCTCTTTTCTATCACAAAATGAAATGTAGAAGCAACAACAGCAAGATCTGCAACTTTTGAACTGACATTATTCCTCTGATGGGAAGCATCAGCCCTCATAGTCTATAAAGTATAGTACAGGGATATTGCACTTGCTTTAATAACAGAAAATTAAGATTTCTCAAATTACTTGCAGATGAAGAGAATTTGCAGGGCAAGTCTTAGAAAAAGACAAAGACTGTGGGATTGATCTTGCTGACCAAAGATGATTAGTAAATGCAGAAGTACCTGTATTAAACAAAGCCAGACAAATGATTGATGAGAAAAAAACTGACAAACTTTTTCCCCTTACTGTTGAATCATCTGTGAATTTATTGTATTTCTTCCCTATTCAGAATTTGTTTGCTTAGTGATTTCTGAAGCTAATCTTTCTTTTATGTTTTCTTAATAAGAAGAATTCATTGCATCAGTGGTTTCCAGCCTCTTCTGGGTGAGTCTCCCACCCACAGTCTCATCTTCTTCCCTGCCCCCTCCATTCCCAGCAGCACTGTAGGTCTGGGAGATGAAAGAAGGGGGAGGTTTGTACCATAAACCATCTGGCAGCACTTCTTTTTGTTGTCTTCTGTCACTCCCTTCCCCTCTGCTATTACCTGGGATCCAGGAGGGAGTCTGACAGCGGTGCCCGGGCCTCTGTGCTTCCCATCCTCAGCTGCACAGCACTGCGGGGGGAGGCAACGCGCAGCTCAGGCTCCCTGCTTCGCCCGCCCTGGAGCCAGCTCTTGCCCAGCGCTTCAGTGCTGAGGAGTCGGTGTGCCTCTGTATGGAGGGACCAGGGGAATATTCTGGTTTACAGTGGTTTACAATGCTACCTCTCCTGTGCTGCAGCTCGCAGCTCAGCAGGGAGGTGAGGTGCTGCCTCTGCACAAGTCCATAATATTCTATTCAACATCAGTGTTTGGACTAATTCCATAGCTGCATAAGTAGCTTTTGATTTTAGCAGTAGACTGGGATCTAGATGTTGGAATTTATTTTGTTTGTGACTATCATGGAAATTATTTCTTGTTCTTTTAAGTAGAATACTCATTTTAATATGAGTATTGTCCTTCCTCTCTTATTCCCTTTGCCTGACACATGTCTTGGGCTTGTAGACTTTTTATGGGTCCCGGACTGTCTTGCCTTCTGTTTGTTTACTAACACCACTGAGCCAAAACTGGATAGGAATTTGCTAAGTGCAACCATAGTGCAAATATTAGAGTAATGGTCATAGCAAACTAATTTGCTACAAGAGCTGTAGAAACAGAACATAACAAGAAAATGCAGCTTTAACTTGTTTTATGTGTGCGTTAAAATGGTTGAATAGCTTTTTGCAGGTTTTGTGCAAGTCGAACTCAGATATTACATTTCAGGTAGACTATGGAGTGAATCAGATAACAGTTGGGGAGGGGACTGACGCTGTACTAATGAATTATGCTGTTGGGTGGTTATACAGAAAGGAATTACCAACCTCATGAATTTTATACAGTGTGATTGATTGCCTGACAATTTAAATTGGATTGAAGTCACTGAATAGTCAGCCTCCCAGATGTTTTTTCTCTCCTCTTACATCTCTATTTAGATATACTTTATCTCTTTCTTTTTATATGATTTTTTCCATTTACATTTTCTTCAGCAAAGAATTCTTTCCTCCTCCTAACTCCTTTTAATTCATTCCCAAGTTTAAATGACAAATAAAAAATGTTAGATTCAAAAACTCTGGCAAGCTGCAAGACGACTGACAAAAACCAAGTGCACGATGTCTTCCACGCACTGTGAGGCACTGGAAGCCAACTGCTTATAACCTACCATCAGTTTATAAGATGCATATAGGTCATAATCCTAAAAACGTTTATGCCTTTATGTGAGTTTATGTGCCTGGGTAATTCCAGTGAAGTAAATGAAAGTATACACAGAAGTAAAGTACCTCAGACTAAACTTACATACAGGCTATGTCTATATTAGACTTAAGCAGGGAGAGGTCATGGGCTCACGCACAAGGTCACAGTTGTCTTTATTGCCAGTTTATTAGGATGCTCCCCAGTGTCAGTCAGGGGCAGACCAGCCAGCACTTGCTCTGCACCCAGGCAGTGTGGATGAAGCCCCTTGTGGGAAGGTAGGAAAGCTTAATAATATGGATATGGTCAAACCATGCCACTTGCCTTCATGGCAAGAGACCAAATTCTGACACTGTTTGCTGTACTAGAACAAATGTAGCCTTAGAGGACACTACTGTTAAGGGAAAAGCTGCATAGAGTGCAGGATCCATGAAGTTCTGTGTCCACGGTTGGGTCAGATGCCTGTCTTGAGTAGTTGAAGCAATACTCTACTTAGGTAAATTTTTCAAATGTGGCTTTCTGGAGCTTCTTGAAGTTGTCCTCATCCCTTCCCGCACATGGGCTTCATGAGTTCCAGAAGCCCCAGCTAGTTCCCTGAGTGTGGCTTCCTCTGTTGATTTTCCAGCTCAGATATAGAGAACAATCAGGCAGCTTGGTACAGTCTGAATTTTCAGATATATGTTGTGATGCAAGGCTGTTGGACTGAGCTGGAGGGATTAGGTTAGCAGTGACAATTCCGACCCACTTCTCAGGAGAAGAATGGACAAACTGTTCTCTTTGCTGAAATTATTTATGAACTAATGTCTGTTTACAGAGAATGGACCTTTTTTTTTTTCTGTTCCACCTTTCCTGGAAATGTCATAAAGAGTCATATTCATTAATGCTCCACAATAAATACAAAAAATGAATTCAAGCTTCTTATTACAGGAAGAAGTGCATGGTATACTTGTAGAGTCACAGGATTTATTAATTGCCTTCCTGTAGTGCATTAAATCCTTACCAGTTTGGAAAATACAGCAGTCATGTTGGATACTGCAAAAAATACCATTAAGATTAGGGGTTTTTAATAAAGTACATGCCAAATAAGCCTGAAAGAAAGACACTTGCAGAAGTAGAGCCTAGAATTGCTCTTCTGAGTTAATAAAGAGCAAAATTACATTCTTGAGAGCAGTGAAAGATCTGGCTCAATATTTGTAGCATCTCAGTTGCTTAGTGTTTGAAAAATATTTGTCTGCAATACCTGTTACATTTGTTGCCAAGCAGTCTCAAAATCCATTTTGATGCTGATGCATGCTTTAGAATGAGGCTATAGCCCCCCAGGGAAGTAAGGTCCTTTCCAGGTACTTTGGAAGATATCTAACAGCTGCTCTGGCTCCATAAACTGAGGAAGAGTCTGAAACTTTTTGAATTATTCTCTGAAGAGAGACAGAGCCATCAGCCTTTTTTTACTCCTCTTTGTTAGTGAATGGGCTTATTGCTCTGTTGAAAGGCCAATACGGGCAGAAGTATTATGAGGAGGTCATATATCCTCTCAAAACTAATAACATGATGAGCTGGAAAATGAGTTGTGACACTAAGAAAGATGATCTGTGCTGCTCTGAAGAGAATTCCGGTCCAAACCTGTGAAGAGTCAATGCTGAGGGCTAAGGTAATTTTTACTGAGGTTGTTTGCTTCTATTAATTAGTACTCTCATACTGTTCATTGCCATTTTCTTTTCTTTATTCCTTTTCTCAAAGTAACATCAGATCGCATGGATAAAGTGATGAAGAAGGTTTGCTTGTAATACAGTGCATTGATAGTAGTCTGTCAGCTTTAGTGTGGTACATTTCTGGCAGGGCCTGTAAAAATACAAACCAAAAGGTGATAGTAAAATAAAATGATACAGGGAACTTTTAAAGAAGGAGCTAGCAAAACTTTGCATCTCAGTGTTGTTCCCTTTTGATATCAACAGGAGTAGAGGAGTCTTCCTAGTAAAAAGGTTATGGGACTATGGCTGCATGAATATCTAAGAAAGAAATGTAAAAAAGGGAGAAATGGATACTACAACTGGCAAGGATATTTCCGAGAAGTGGTAATATAAAGGAAGAGGTGGTAATTTAGCATAGCGTATCATAGGATGAAAAAGAACAATGATTTGAAATAAATTATTTTGGGCTAAGGAGGATGTCTTAACTATAATTTTGTTCTATTTTATATAATTTGCAGTACTTCCTACAAAAAGGATTTGCATATCTCTTTGTGGTGTCTTTGACATGACTGACATATTTCATATATAGGGTTTTTTCCTTTCATTCTCCTCAGTGGTAATCAGTCAATGGTGGCAAAGACACTGTCATTGCTATTCTTTTAATGGAGCTGTCACATAAAATACAATAGTCGGTGCAGGAAACTCCCTATTCTTTGAAAGCTCCAAATTCCATTTTTTTTTACAGAAGACAAACTCTTCCATACCTGGGGCTGTTAGTGCATACCCAGTTCACAAAGCATGAATTTACTGATACACATCATACATGGAACTTTCCTTTCATAGTACAGACAGTCCTAAACAACCAAACACATAAATTTCACACTGAAGAACAGTGTTAGTTTCCTCTAAATTTAATCTGGAGTGCAAAAGTGCTTTTATAATGAACTGAAAACACCACAATGAAATGAGAGAAGCATATTCAAGAACAGAATATGTTAACGTTAGCCCCAAGAAAACACAATTCCAGACTACTAAATTTGAATGACACCTCATTTTCATCTAAAAATTGTTTACTGATCTGATTCTGATCAAAGCTTAAGTTAAAAGATGTGAAGCACCATTTGCAAGAAATTCCAGGTAATTTTTCTGTGTGTTTGAAGCCATAAGACTAGGTGATAGGGACAATATAGCTTAAAACTGACTTTCCATTAAAAAAAAAAAAAAAATCATCAAAATTGTATTGGAACATGGGGAGAAACTTATCTCCTAGAACATGTGATTTCAAGATCTTAGTCTTTCAAAGGATGCTAATCACTCTCCCAAAGGCGGCTCTGCCTGAGAAGGCTCACAGGCTTTCAGAAGGAACACTCATTAGCGATGGGGTTGGATTCCTCATCGAGGCACTTCTTTCCCTCCATTAATTGCTGATGGACTCATATAATTCCCATCTGAATCCACTGAATCTCTGAAAAATCAAGAATAGATAGAGAATAGCTTGGAGAAGAGAGTCAATGTTACGAGATGGACCCAGTGTTACTAGCTCCTGTCTGATACATTGTAAGTCACCATCCAAGGGTGAGGGATATTGTAACTAGGTGAATCAATTACATTTTCTGTTATGCTCCCAGTAATACAAATGCAACTTATATCCTGGGGCTCCCATCCTGCTTAATTTGCAGAACATTCCTGCAGAGGTATTCACTGTTGGCCCTGTGTGTCTTGCTCACAGCAACGTGAGGGGCAGGGACAGTGGATGGGCAGGGTGCCTGCCTACAGACTAGGAAAGCTGGCACGAGAAAGGCTGTCAGTGCTTTGGGTGTAAATAGCTAGGAGGGACTCAGATACTGTGGCGATAGGGATAATAAAAATTCCTGGATAGAGACAATACTGGCCACTAAAGATAAAAACATTTACAAGTATTAGTTCAGATTTAGTACTTTAGGTTGTACACAAGCGCTCTTCCTAGAACATCTCTAAAAAGCTAAAGCTAGAGTGATTTCCATCTCCACCTGCTTCTTGTTGCTTATGTGAACACTCCCTAGGCCATTTCCAGTAAAATGAGCTGGATTAAATGGTTTTAAGTAACTCAGCTCATTCTGATGGAGACAGGTCAGAGAGTGATCACATAAGGGTATCTGCTAACAGCTATGGGGGGTGGTGGGTAACCTCCAGCAGGATGCCAGCGATCAGCTGGGCATGGGCTGGGAGGGGCAGCACGCTGGTTAGAAGAGGGCTTGTGTCCACAGCTTCAGATGCTGTGACAATTCCTTTTCCTACTTTTTCTGGAGAACAGTGATATCTTCTTAGGCGTTGCTGCACTGTAACTGTTGGAAATTTGGACATCTATAGCAGGCACAGGAAGTGAAAGAAGACCAGTTTGCAGCTCATCTGTTGAAAATTGCTGAGAGTGGATGGAAAAGAGTTTACACCAGACACCAAACTTTCAAACTGAAGAAATATTTTAATTTTCCTGTTGTCTGTTCCCAGTCCTAAACTATTCATTGCACTAAGATCTCATGTCCACTGTTATTTCTTCTGGATGTTCTGGTTGACTTTTCTTATTGAGTGAATGCACTGGGGTAAGGATATTCTCTATTCAAGAACCTTGTCTTTAAGTATTAGTAACTTTGATAAAGCATCTTTATAACTGACCCACTGTAGTTTGAAAGTCCCTAGAAAAGGACCCAGCACTTAAAACAGGATGTCTGAAATCCTACCACATGCAAAATTACCCACTGTGTCCCCATTCAAAGAGAGAAAAAATACATGACCCTGATGGAGCAAAATTGGCATGCCATGCCTCACCAGGCCATGCCAATCATACACTGAAGGGGATACCAGTACTGCAGTAAACTCACATTTTGTTTCCCAAGCTGTGAAAAGTGGCTAAAATTTCTATTGCCCAAGTAAAAGTGGATGAACTCCATTCACCTTCAACTGCACAATTGCTTTTGGCAGGAACTCTGGAAAGTTTTAATGGAAAAAGGCTAGCATAGCTGCAGGATCAAGAGGTGAACGTCTATCTGTTCTTTCTGCAGATAACTGAAAACATGTCCCCAAGATGACAGACTTGTCTTGAGTATTGTTATTTTAGCTTGCTTAAGTGGAAAAGTAAAATAATGGCCATTAACATACATTGGCTATATATTGTAGGGAAACAGACCCCTCATTTTGGATTCCTGCCTCTTCAAAATTAATATTCCACAAACGTGAGACAGTGAATTTCACCAGGAAATGAACTCAGTTATAATCTTAAGATGCAGTTAACCTTTTTTTTTAAAAAAAAAAAAAAAGTTTCCATGGAAAAACATTTTGAAAAAGTTAAAAAAGAAGAGAAAACGAGATTTTGGGGAGCAAACTACATGGAAGAAAATTTGTTTTAATGAAGTTAGTTAATTTAATTAGTTTTAACGAATCATAAAATCAGAGGTTTGTTTTCAATTTAAAACAGGGATGAAAGGATATTCAAGGAGTTACAGGTGATGATACTTCTCTCACCTGCTATTAAACTGGTAAGCAACTTTTTCATAGTTCCAGCTGGGGCACTAAAATATTATTATAATACAGATGAGAGTTTCTTTTGTCATGTTATAGCAGTAGTGCAAAGAAAACATAAATATCTCACTTCCACTCAAAAAGTGCTATAAGATCTGAGCTCTAGGAGCATTGTTTTGAGTTGTGTTTTCAACTCGGTTTTACAATGAAGGTTTCTTCCAGCAGGGAGCAGGTGCATTTTAATCATCCTAATTTATTTTTATTTGCAAGTATGGGTAGTAATCAACAGTAGAAAAACATCAGGAGTATAAATGAAGTTTTGAAATGTATTTTGGAAGAATTTTCAGAGATCAAGCTATGGTACTCCTTATGCAGTTGTATTTTGGAGAGGCCATCCAAACCTTTTGAGCCCTGCCTGTTGCTAATAGACATCCTGGTGAAGTATTTTGCTCTCAAGGCCCAGAACTTCTGCTTTTTTTCTCAGTGCTTTTATGCCATTAAAGTTCTTGCCCTTGACAGTCCTTGAGTGAACATAATCCAAGACACACCACACTTTCTGACAGCCTCTTTTAACAGGCATTCCAATGCATTTTTCATACTTCATCCTTCATACAGCCTTAATCATCTTCCTTTGAAAGAGAAATGATACTGCTCACCTACAGTATTTCTAAGTATACACTTCTTTGTTTAAGTTCTCACTTTTTTAGACTGACAGTGAATTTCTAAGGAGGTAATCGAGTTCTAGTTATGTAAGTTTTCTGTTATTTTTTAGGATGTTTCGTTTGGGGTTTTTTTATGAGTTTTGCAGTTACATAACTTTTTGATATTTTTAGGAGATTTGGTTTTGATTTTGTGGGAATTTTGCAGACTATCTACCAGTTCTGCTTTGCAGTTATATGATATAGTGTTACAAAAAGTACCCTAATAATGTTTTTGAAAGCTACAGAGAGAGTCAATTAATTCTGTTTATAAAATGAGTCAACGCATTGTTTCATAAGGAACCGGCATCAGAAATCATGCTATAAAGATTTGCCTGGTATCAGCTAAGCATTAGTTTTGTTGTTGTGCTGGATGGAGTGGTACTCAGATGTGTAACATTCACGAGCCATGTTGTTCTCACAGCACTAGTACCACGAAGGAATTTAAATGTACAGTTTCTCTACAGTGCTGACTCTGGGCTTTGAGCTGTTGTTCCAAGAGCACTTTGAACTATCAAAACCTGCCTCTGTCTGATGAAAGAAGTGGTCCCTTCTTGGCTCCTTGCCTGCTCATTTCTGCTCTGGGGTTGTCTAACCACTGAGCTAGCACAGGTCTCTCTGGCCTTACAGTGAACTGGACTGCTGAAGCACTCCAGGTAAAATTAACCTGTCCAAAAAGCTGTTTGGAAGCAGCTCTGGTGAATCGGGTGAATTAAGTGAATAATCTCATTTGCCTCACCCTATTAAGTGCAGCAGGTATGGTCATTTCTAGAGGAGCTCTTGTAGCTCTGATGATTGAATGTGACATTATGAAAGGGCTAATGCAAAACTGCAAACACTGGCCCCTGTTACAGCTGTGTGCGCTAGGGCCATAACAAGAGGGAAGGGAACCAGGGGAGCAAGTGCCCCCGGAAACACTGTTGATCGACACAGAGGCCCTCACGACGCTGATGCCTGCACGATGCTACCAGCGCGCTCAATGAACAGCACTTGCTGCACTGGTTCAACAAGAGTAACTTCCCTCACTTTTATTCAAGTGCTGTTAAGCTGCACAGGAGGAAGGAGGAGCCAGGCTTTGGCTTTTCTCCATTCCAGCATTATCACTTGGAGTCCTGCAGCAATCCTCTGAGGTGTGGCAAGCCCACTGCCTTCCACGCCGCAGGCGCGCTGATGGCGACGTGCCACCGGGGCTGGTTCTGCCAGGGCAGGGAAGGGGCTTGGTTCACACACGCTTCCTCAGACGTATTTGTTATGATGGCCCTAATGTATTCATCCAGGGGTTCTGCCAACACTAGTTCCTTCCTAGCTACAGCTAGACCTGTGTTTCGGGGAACAGGCAATGAGGATAGTTAAAATATCTTCTACTAATTTTCTGAGAACTGAGCTTCTCTCGCTTCCAGCAGTGTGCTCTGCTAGAAGAGGTGCCAGCTGAAATTGCAAATGTCTTCCCTATGGCTGAAAAGCTAAAAGAAATCATTCTGTCTTGGTATTGTCTTTCTGCTCCTTAGGAACATGAGAAGTTTTCAGGGCTGGCAGGCCACTAAGGCAAAACCTTATGGTATCCCAGCACATGCACCTGCATAAAGCAGATCCCTCAGTCGGTTTTGTTTGTGTGTGTGTGTGTGTGTGTGTTTGTCCTGTAAACCTGCCCACCCTCTCACCTATACTGTTTTGAGGAAAGCTTGTCCTTTTGCCTGAGTGCACTGCCTTTGGATGAAGAGGTCCTCCTGCCTGGTCACGGGCTGGACTGGCAGACACCCACGTCCCAGACAGCTCTCGCAGGGCATCTTGTAGGCAGCGGTGGCTTTGTGGTGTGGGAAGGGACTGTAGCCCTTCCCGTCACAGCCACACGGGGAGGCATTAGCACCCAGCTCTGAGTCTAGGCGTCTTCACAGCTGCGTGGCCTAGAAATGCAGGGCTTACGCAGACTTATCATATCCACTGAGTTCAGAGGTAGTTACTAACATCTTGCTTTGTATTGAATATGATTTCTCTCCACCATGTTTGTAACTTGCTACTGCTCTGAATTTCAGAAACCTTACTTTACTTCCTTGGAACAAATAATAAAAACAATCAGTCTCCATTAAGATACAGCGATTCAACATCCTGACATTTATGAGCTCCCAGTAGGAGTTTAATTAGTTAAGGATGATTCTGCATTCTTCACAAGGAAGATTGGCTTTTTTGTTTACATTGTCATAAATAGTCTCATATGTTGGAACACTTTGGAAAATACCAAGGAAATATGCTTCCCTCCCACTTTGAAAATATTCTCCCTCAGCATTTTCATGTGTTGTTTTCATTATCTTCACCTCCAGTAAAAACCCTAAGATAGGCATGATTTTCAAGGAGAAGGCTTCTGTACAAACAGCCTTCAGTACATGTTAACAGATTTAACAAAAGATTAAAAGGAAGAAGGAGATTAATACGAAGTATGAAAATAAAAAGTAAGGCTAAATCAATCCTGCCAATATTCTTAGATCCAAGTTTTTGCTTCCCTCACAATAAAAGTAAATTTCCCAATGTATTGCATCCTGCCAGATATCTTTAGTTTTAAAAAGTACCTCAGTGTAAAAAAATATCCTGTTCAATATAAAACATTGCTGCCTTTGAAGTTCTGTTTTAAAAAGGGGGAGTGACAATGAAAAGTCTGTATCACAGTTGAGATCGGGTCTGTAGGAGTGTGAGCAGGACAATAATCTCTGGTGACAGGAGAGAAAGAACAGGATAATGCAGCAAGAATTCAGATTCCAAGATTGTGGATTTGGGCCCACAAGCCCTCTGATCCTGTTAGCATCATAGCACTGGAGCGGAGCAGGAACAAGGACTATAGGATTCTTTCCAAAGCCCAGACATCCTTTCCAGATCCAGCCTGGTGAACAAAGCCTCTTCTCTTCCCGCTCAGTGTAGCAGAGAAACTCTCCAGCCAAACACAGTGAAGCTGAAGAGCCCTGCCGGGTTTAATCTACCTGCCTTTGTTTGTAACTCATGTAGCTCTCGCGCACAGTGCGCCTGATTAACCTAGCGTTTGAGGGAAAGTGCTAGGAAGTGAAGTGCAGAATGCTATTGGTTTTCAAGAAATTTAGAAAAAAGAAAGAGCCCTGAAAACTGGAAGTGAAACTTCCAGTGAAACTTCCAGTTTTGCAGCAGAGTCAACAACTTCATCCATATTTGTGGGTGTGTAGAAATCAGAGAAATAAGAAGCACCATCTTCTAACATAACAAGTCCACATCCTGCCCACTGTGTCTCTGTCTATTCTCCCAGTAGAGATAAAGAGCTTGATACTTGGAAAGATGCAAGGCTGGCACAGAGGTGTCTTGGAGGGATGCATGGAACATCTACTGTGTGCAAGGAGCACGTCTCAGGAGCACAGCAGAGTGTGTCTCAGCAAGATAAATGAGTATGCCCTGAGCACTGTGCTGGCAGGAGGGCTGCTACCAGTACCTGCAAGAGCACATTTTACACCAGCTTAGACGTGTCCAAGCAGCTTTATAGTCACTGCAACTGCACTGTTACTAGTGTTAAGCTGAGGCAAGCAGCCCCATAGTTTTACAGGCCGGAAACTTCTTTCTGATAGGAAACCTTGACACCGCAGCCCCTGTGTGCACCTGAGACCTGGGGCCAGAAGGAGAGCAAGCAAGAAGGAGCATGACTTGGCAGCCCAGTAGATACAACACTTACCTCAGGAAGGTGTTTTGGGTTCCTATCTCTAGCCTCAGGATTCTTTGTGGTTTTATACCTTGAGCATCCAAAATAAGTCATAGCCCATCCCAAGCAAGGGACACAAGTTTCTGGTGATGAGACACCCTCAGGCCGGCTCTCCTCCAGGTCCCATGGCTTTTGAGGTCCTGGCACAGCAGCCCAGCTGCATTCGGAGGATCCTTCTACCTCCTTCTTCTGTAGCCTCATGGTAATGTGGCTTGTATGGAAGATACAAGATGTGAATGCGAATTCTACTTGGCCAGGGGATGCAATTAGCTGTCTTGGACAATTAAGGTGAAAATGATTTCAGGAGACAGGTTACCTGATCTAACAGATGAACACCACCGAGAGGCAGAAGATCACTTGCTTCTACTGCTGACTTTATGCCAAACCCCGCAGTCATTGGGCAGCCTGTGAACCCGTAAATTCACTAATCCATGAGATGAGATGAGACACCCCAGATAACTTCCTGCTGGATAAATGAATTAAATTGTCTGGCAGACAGGTCTGAGAAATGGAAGGGGTGGAAAGGACCACCATGCATCTGGGAAGAAGGTGAAGACCTTCCCTTTCAGTAACAGTGGGTCACTGGATTAGCCCCACAGCTGTCTCACATTTCCGAGGCATCCAGGAGGCACACATGAGCCACCACTGGCATTTGGTAAACTTCCAGGCAGAGCAGCAAGCTTAGTGTCAAAGAGCTAAAGAAGATGCAGAAGCTTCATTTTTTTGGCCTTACACAATTAAACTTTGTCTACATCCCATTTTAGACATCAAAATATGCCTTATTTCTGCATTTGTCTCGTCTCATCTCAGCTTTGAGACATTGATTCTTATGCTTCTGCTGCTAAATTAAAGACTCCCCTAGTTCCTGTATAGCTACTTTTTGATAAACTAAATAATTTGATCCCTTTAAGTGTCTTACTGTAAGGCATTTTCTCCATTTCTTTTGAAGCTCTTTTTTTGTGGCTTTTCCAATTCAATACAATTTTCATCCTAAGTCTGCTCAGGACAATTGCAAATTATTTTGTTGTTTATTAAAAATTCAGCAAAAACCCAGTGCATCCCTGGAGCAACTTTTTACTCTGCGACTGACAAGGCACTAGTCTGAATCAAATATGCTTTCCTATTAAACATATGCAAAGTCTTTCTGTCCCCATACCCCAGTACATATGAGTAACCCAGAAGTAAAATAGCAGTCTGGAAAAATCTTTGCCTCACAGAGCGGATCTTACAGAAGTTCATATGCATAGTGATTTTCCAGGTGTTGCCTGGAAGCTGCTTTTAAATATACTTTTGGGAGAGGCACTACTTTTGATTATGGCAAATTAGTATAGTTAGACAAAATGATACATATGTCTAGAGGATTAATAGCTGTGTGGAAATTAGCTTTTTACCTTTTATTGCTTATTCTTGGTAAGACCAAATTATTTTTCACAAAGTCTTTTTTATTTAATAATAAAAATCCTGCTATTAAAGAAAATGAAAAATGACACCATCATGACAGCATACAGATATCTCTTTAAGCTAGTAACTCATATATTTACGTACAAATGTCTGTATTCAGATAAAAAATGGAAGTGTAGCACAAAGCCTTACAGCACAGACAGGATCCCATTTCCAGAATATGCTGACAGTGTCTTGGCATTCCAGGAGCAAACCCCATAAAGTAAAATTTTCTGTTCTCATCCTTACACATTAAGGAGATGGACAGGTTGCTCTCACTTTCTTCTTCACTGCTCCTTAGTATTTTCTTCCATTAAAAGCATTACACAATATGGTCAAGACATTTCTCAGTCTTTCTCACTATCTAAACAATGTTGAGCTTTTTGTCACGCCCTCTTGGTATTCTGTGTTTCAAGATGATATGCCGGGGCTTGCAAAAGTCTCCAGATACTTTGCATTGCCATTAGTAGAGCTGGAGGCGGCCGCTCAGCTGCAACAGAATTTCCTGACTTCCCTGGGGTGGAGATAGCAACAGGAATTAGCTATAATGCAGCTTTGGGAGAGCTTAGCTTCTGCAACTAAACTCCAGGAGATCTGAATTGCAGGCTGACTTACTGACTGTGGCTGCACTTCTGTAATTAAATGAAACTTCATTGGGTCTCTTATGCTTCCCTGCCTGCCAGAAGCACCTCTGTTCTTGTTCAGCTTAGCTTTGACTTACTGTCAAGTGTGACTTACACTGTGTACATGTAATCTACATAACCTCCATGTCAATAAAAGCCAGACATAAGTGCCCTCTCTGCAGCCTGCACATAACAGGCTGCAGCACTGCCTGCTAAGGCACTTCCCTAATGCCATTACAACGTGGTTTTGACTGTGAATGTAGACAGATCAGTTTCTGTGTGTTATCCTCGACTCGGCTAAAATCCACACATATGTTCAAATCCACATCAAGCCCTGCTTAGTTGTCTCCACACTAAATCTTAGCTATGTTTTTGCCAGGTGAGAGGGACACATACTGGAATCTCTTTAACTTGTTTGGTTTTGATATGGTATGAGACCTGATTTAGATTGGTGCCTCTTACAGTGGCCCACTAATTCAAGGCACTTAAAACTGGGAATGTTTATGTGCTGAAAAGCCAAAACAGACACTTTTAGTTGGAAGACTTACTAACTGGCATAAATTAAGCTAGGCTGATCCCATTACCTGGTCCTGTGTTCATTATAGGTCTTTCCTAGGTCACATCTCATTCGGTGACAAATCTGGCTAAACACAGTGTGTTTACATTATTACATTATTTACACTATTTACAGCCAGACCCACAAATGAGAAATTCTGGCTCTATCTCACATATTCATCTGACCAGCAAGCCTCTAAAACCAGCTCTGCCAGCCAGCCAGCCATCTGGAACAAGCAAAGTTCATTTCCAAAGTGTACCGACAGAGCAGACTCCACGCATCATCTCTGGAGCGCTGGCTCACAGCCAACAATAACTTCTATGAAATGTATTGCGAAATATTTGCCATTTTGTACTGACGTTTCTTTCTATTCTTTTTCTCTAAAGTCCTAGTCAGCTATCTCCTTGGTTGGTGAGGATTTAGCCCACCTCTGTAGAACATTAGTTGCATGCAATAAAATGCTTATCTTGGTTGCTTATCTGGTACTGCTTGTCTTTTTACAAGATGAGTCCACTAGTGATCTATATCAACTGATTTACTGTCTGAAACAAATGTACAGGATTGAGTAATTAAAATATTGAATGGTTCTACTGTTCAGCACTATCAGAAGGGGTAAAATTGCAGCCAAGATTAATTTTGTTCAGCATTTCTCTTGGTACATTTGCTTTTTTTTCTGCAGAGACTTGAAATCTTAGCACCAAATTGTCTGAAGCATTTATCTCTTGCCAATAACATTATCTGTTCAGACCTACTAAAACATGTTCATGCTTTTCCAACATAAGCACTATGTACTTTATGAAGTCTAAATTAGGTTCTTTATGAAATCAGCATTAGTTATATAACCACTGTGCAGTTTCATTAAATATGGATTATTATCAAGAACATTCTTTTTGGAGAATTTTGCAGGCTCCTTTCCAAGGATAGCAGAGAAAATATTTCAATCTGACACACTGGAAGGAAGGAAATAGTTGTTGATTTTTCATATTTAAGTGCAGTGCATTTCTGCTTGGGTCATGTTTCATTTGAACCTGTCTGTCTTCAGATGATGTTAAAGAGGATACTTTAGGATAAGTTTACCTGAATATCCCATAAATGCATTCCTGGGCAGCTTTTTAAAAGACCGGAACTCTCTAATATATCTGATTATTTTATAGCTCTTTCTGCACTTAAGTTTCTGGGTAACGTTTGTATAGTCTGGTCTCAGGCCTGTTCCTTGCAGTCCCAAAGGTTGCTGTGCTCCAAGGTCACACGTAAGCTCTGTGTACAAAACCAATAACTTTTTCTAGTAAATAATGTAGTAAAGTTTTTTACTCCAAAGCACTCCTCAAAATTTATAGGCTGACAGTTCACACCCCTAATAGGCAGTGGCTTGTCTTCCCATTCTTTTCAAGCTTGTGCTTGGTGGGTTTGGATTTTTTTTAATTTAGTTATTTGATTTTCTATAGCTAGATCAGTACCAAACTTCCTGCCACTGCTTTGAAATGCATTTGTAAAACAATAGTCCTTGAATATTTATGACCCATAGGGATTAATGGCCTCTATAAAAAGATGTTTACAGAGGATACAGGGAGCAGAGATATTGGGCTGCTTGGTGTATAAGCTGTGCATCACCGAGGTATTTTGCTTTTGCTACTAAGAGATTTCTCACTTGATGCCATTTTTGTTAGGACTTTCACTTCTGGCAAGGTCCAGCTTCACAGCAATAACAGGTTTTTAATATTGACTTTCCTGCCCTTAAAAGCCATCTGCTGCACAGCAGTGCAATGATAGGAGTGTTGCCATAGGCTGTTTGAAGGATTCCCAGCAGACTTGGTTTTGTAGGTGAATACATGGCTGTCATAAATCCAGGTATGTCACAAGAAGGATGGGTGAGAACAAGGGTAGCAATGGTTTACATCATTATGACATCATAATGTCACTGAAGAAAGAGTTCACCGAGCTCAGCTCAACATACAGAAGGGGAAAGGGAGAAGGGAGAGGGAAGACATCCAAGGAAAAGAGGAGCTGCAACCTGAATTATAACAGCTCACAATTGTTCACAAGCACAAAATAATATTATATTTACACTATCAGCAGTACTGGATTTAATGGTTGTTCCCTATATAAATCTTCTTTTCATGAGTAACTGACTTTTTATGGATACACTAATGATCAAGTAGAAACACTTAGTCTGAACACACTTCAGGTGCCATTTCATAGCAAACAGCTAAAACTATTTTTATTGTGTTGTATTAATCCTATGACCCTCAAGGAATGGCAGCAGCAAGGTGTCAGTTCCAAAACCACATAAGGCCTACCCCCATAAATCATATCAAATTTTTAGCATATACCGACATGTTTGGTATATTTATGTGGTTCACAGTGGTGGTTTTCAGAATGTAAGCTTTTAGTTGGGACAGGAAGAGGGCCGAGTAACTCTCTAACAATTATTTTTAAAGTATCTCAGATAAACTGGTATAATCCAGTGCAGCACAACCACTCCACCCCTCAGAAATGTGTTATGTCTACAGATACCTACTGATAAACCTAAAGGGTCAGATTTTTTAAAAGCATGGTGGCAAGGAAGAACAAAAAAGTACTTACCTACATGCATAAGTTTGTTGTAACGAATTGTAAGAAATGGAATATGTAAGTGAAATACTATTACAACTACTGGATCGTCAGTGTGACACAAATAGCTCTAAACCAAGAAAAAAATCCTCCACATGGCCTGTGTATATTCCTTACTGTGTGAAGTTGTAGTCACTCTTAGTTATATTAACCTTTTCAGGCTATCGTACAACAGCCTATATTTTGTGAGGCAGAGGGGATCTGCTGTGGACTGAGCATAACATATCACCATAATTTTATACTCTTTATGTTCAATAAGAATATAGCCCAGCAAGAGATGTAATTTAGAAATGGATGGAGAGACAGCAAGGAAACAGAGGAGCTCGTAATTGTTTATAGAAAAGACTTTACATTACTTTAGCAATGTAAAGGGTCTTTAAGCAGTTCTAATGGCAATGAAAGGCAGTCTGGAAGCTGGAATAAGTTGTGGTGCAAAAAACTCTTCCTGTAAATTACAATTAAGACCTGTGTGTTTTCAACAGCGTTGAATTTGTGCTTCCAGGACTTCCATAGGATATGACACTGCCATATTGTGTAAGAAGAACATGGTTTGAAAGAACAAACGAGAACTTCAGAGCTGAGGGGGAACCCCTAATAAGAACATGTTAAAGAGCAAAAAAATGGATGGGTCAGCCAGTGTTCGGAGAACAAAGTGAGAGATTTGTCATGTGTGGGTGGAAAAGAGAGGCCCACTGCCCTTCTCACCAGTGCCTTTGCACTGTAACCCTGACTTTCCCATGTTTGATCCTTGCTCCCTGTACAGATTTAAATCTGTGGCAAGGTTGGTGACAAACACATGTCTTATTCAGCCATGCAGAACATTTCCGTCATACAGCATTACAGTGACCCAAATTCAGCATAAAACAGAGAAATCAAAGCAAAGGATGATCAACTCTATTCTAAAACTCTGTCTATATGAAAAACAGGATGCAGCTCAACCCCCCTCAACCTCATCCTAGCCTGAAGGTCACTTGAGTGGCAAACAAGGTTTTCAGTTTTCACCCAAACCACTGCTGTTTTCCTATGGGTACAAGAGGACACCCAAGAGCTTGGAATTTTCCAGAAGTGAAAAGCTATTATTGACTGAGAAACTACACCCTATCCAAAGGGGGCCTACACTCCCCCAAAATCCTCTGTGTACATGGGTGAGCATTTCCACCTATCTTGCTGATGCCCACAAATGCCCAAGAATTAAGAGTACAGAAGTGAAAGTTTGTGTCTCAGACATGCATTTTCAGACTCCCATTTCAAGTAGTCACAATTTGCAGTGTGTTAGGACAAGTGGTCTTTCAGAGATTTCGTGATGAGATAATAATTTGAAATTTTCTGTATCCAGTATGCTGCCACATGCAGACTTCTAACACTTAAACCAAGGCCTTGCAAAGTCTTAGAACTGGTTTATTTGCCTTTTAGTCTATATTCCCTCTTTGAATGCTTACAATAAATTTTGTGAAGGGTGGGGAGGTTATATTTGGGCCCATGACATCATCACATATTCTTTGCTGGGTACACAATGTGATATGTACTGTTTGCTGATCTGGGATAAGACTTACTTGGCAGAATGATTGCTCTTTCAGGCTGCCGAGTCTTTGATGTGCTTTCAGTTTATGCAGTGCTAGATGACTTTGGAGGATATTGCTGCTGAGAATTGAGCATCTGGTCTTGCAAAGTAAGGGTACACCATCAGAAGATGCTGAGACCTAACAACTTTTGTGGCAGTCAAAGGCATATTTTGCATTTTTGCAGTTTTGGAGTAAAATTACTGTAGTAATAACATATTAGTCATCCTAGTTCTCTTCATTTTCTTATTTTTTTTTTTTAAACTACAGACTTTCTGAGACAAGAGAAGGCTCAGTATAAAGGGTTTTCAAGCTTTTTTGTCTTGGGCAACCTCAATGTTTTCCACCAACAGTACAGAGCCTTCCATAGGGAACATATATTCCTGTTGACAGTAGCATGGGTGCAATTTCACATTACATCTAACCTTCAGTAACTACAGAGTTTCTTAAAATAGTCTAACCTCTTCCCACCTTTCTTTCTCTCTTGCTCCATTTCCTGTTTGTTTCTTTTGAGTCGGATCTAGGAGTCATTTCCATCACAAAGTGAATTTGCTTTCCAGTTGCGTAAGTGAGCTGAACTGACCTGCCCTACAGCTCCCCAGTTGCTGGCCTGCTTCTGGCACCAGAAAGGCAGTGGAGCTTGTGGCAGGGACAGTCAGGCAGCCAATTGCAGTGATTGCCTTGGGATTGTATTGGTTTGGTGTAATATGAGACTCTCCCAGAGCTGTCCTTTCCAAATTCTTTAGAAGTAGTCCCTTGATCCTCGGGGATCTGTAAACCACAGAGGAAAACCACTGCTTAACTAATCGGATTATCAGCTAGCTCACTTGCATGTAATACATATCTAAACACTGCTTAATTTGAGATATTAATTACAGCCTGCACTGAAGGAATATGCATAAGTCTTTAGTTACGTGGAAAGATGTTAGATCTTCAAATCTGTGGCCAGAACTTTTGTTCCAAGGGTTTAAGAAGCTGGTAATTGCTTGTGATAACCATTTTACTCTGTAAAATGGTTTTGACCATGTACTGGCAAAGTACTGGCTGCTCTGGGTCATGTTACCAAATGCCATCCAGATCAAATCCAAAACTAGACTTGAATTTCGTAAATTTTGTATTTTCTCATAATGCTGCAACATTGTCCCAGTTGTTTGCTGTCTTACATATCTGACTGACTGTGAGTGAACTCAGGCTTAAGGGTTTTTTTTCCTCTAAATTGTCTTTATTATAACTTCATGTTGTGCAACCTGTAATGTGAATCCCTTTAAATTCCAGGCTTAATCAACAAGAGGCTGTGCACAGAAAATACCAATGTGTTTAGTGCATGAAAATAAATACTGTATGTCCCATGACTGGCTTCTTATCAAACAGCACCTATATATCTACAGCACTGATGTATTTATTAATCCCATTTGTAACCCCATTATCTGTCAATGGATGCTAATACAATTCTGACATATGAAAGTGCATCATTTTCAGAACAAATAATGGCAGTTTTGGGGGAATCTCTGAAATGGTTCCTTTGCTAGCTCCTGAACTAATTTGTCACACAGAGTGCTTGCATATTTAGCAAAGCTGAAACAAAAGGTAGGGATGGAGAGATCTTTTTATAATTCAGTTTTCTGTGGAGGATTGATCCCACTTCAAATATCCTTAGATAAATCCTTAGAAGTTATTTAAAGAATATTATTTGGAGGGTGAGAAACAGTGGAAAACTTCCCTTGGCATAAAATAATTCAAACAAGATTAAATCTTGCCTCTCAGCCTTTCTGAAGACTTTTTTTGGCAGTTTGTAACATTAATTTGAAGAAAAAAGTTAAATGCCCTTAAAACTATTTAGAACTTCCTTGAAGCAAAATTCTGATATGGATCCAATGGGAAGCACATAAATACACAGAGCAGAGAGACAATCGCAAGCCTGGCTAAGGTTGTGCCTGGAGCTTGAAACTCTTAGCAGGATGCATATTCTAAAATGAATCTGGTGAACCTCATGGTGAAGGGATAGTGCCGACATAATTGCATTTTTTACATAGCTTCTCACGAAAGCTTTGCAGGAGGGACTTTTGTAGCAGGTTTGTTCACAAAAGAAGGTCATTCTGAACTATATCTGATGCATTGGTGATAGCTTCCGTGTGGGGATTATTCAATTCTGTAAGTTTGTTCATCGAATTAGTAGTGAGTATCTGTAATAAATACAATGAAATTTAGCACTCAGCTGCTTTCTAGTTAAAAAAAACAGACTAGTTTGCTTCCAGATCTGTGAATCTTCTCATTTCAGTAGTATGTTGGATTAATTCAGTACTAATTCATGAAACTAATTTTAAAAAATTTGAATTATGAATCTGATAATCAGTAATAAATTTGATTCAAACCTGATGTCACACAGTCTGCAAGTGTAAGAAAAATTGCAATGCTCACAGAATATCAATCTAGTTTTTATGGCTGCCTGCAATTGTTCAACCTTCATCAATTTACTACAATCATCAATTCAGTCCATCTAGAATATTATAAACATTTCACTGTTTACTGCTGTACTTCACTGTATTGCTCCAACATGCTACAAAACTCTCTCAGCTGAGGAAAATCCTATAGTAAATGTCACACAAACGACATAGAATCAGAGAATCATAGAATCGTTTAGGTCAGAAAAGACCTTTAAGATCATCAAGTCCAACCATTGACCTAACACTACCAAGGCCACCACTAAACCAGTTAAGGGTAGAATAATAATTAATTTCATGTTTCCTGGCTTGGTGGCTGGATTATTTTTTAATGAAAGTAAAACTAGGAATCATTAAGGTTGGAAAGGACCTCCCAGATCATCAGTCCAACCATCAACTCGGTATCACCATGCCTACTAAACCACATCCCAAAGTGCCATGTCTACACGTTTTTTGAACACCTCCAGGGATGGTGACTCCACCACCTCTCTGGGCAGCCTGTTACAATGCTTGGCCACTCTTTCAGTAAAGAAATTTTTCCTAATATCCAATGTAAACCTCCCCTGGAGCAGCTTGAGGCCATTTCCTCTTGTCCTATTGCTAACTACTTGGGAGAAGAGACCAACACCCACCTCACTACAACCTCCTTTCAGGTAGCTGTAGAGAGCGATAAGGTCTCCCCTCAGCCTCCTCTTCTCCAGACTAAACAACCCCAGATCCCTCAGCCGCTCCTCATAAGGCCTGTGCTCCAGACCCTTCACCAGCCTTGTTGCCCTTCTCTGAACACACTCCAGCACCTCAATGTCTTTCTTGTAGTGAGGGGCCCAAAACTGGACACAGTATTCCAGGTGTGGCCCCACCAGCGCCGAATACAGGGGGACAATCACCTCCCTGCTCCTGCTGGCCACACTATTCCTGATCCAAGCCAGGATGCTGTTGGCCCTCTTGGCCACCTGGGCACACTGCTGGCTCATATTCAGCTGGCTGTCAACCAACAGCCCCAGGTCCTTTTCCACCAGGCAGCTTTCCAGGCACTCTTCCCCAAGTCTGCAGTGTTGCATGGGGTTGTTGTGACCCAAGTGCAGGACTTGGCACTTGGCCTTGCTAAACCTCATACAATTGGCCTCGGCCCATCGATCCAGCCTGTCCAGATCCCTCTGTAGAGCCTTTCTACCCTCCAGCAGATTGACACTCCCACCCAATTTGGTGTCATCTGCAATCTTACTGAGAGCGCGCTCAATTTAATTAGTAACGAGAGCTAGAAAGAACCCTGTGCAGACTAATTCTTCATTGCTGCCCTCTCCAATTTTTACTTTAATATTTGGCAGTAAAGAAATGCAAGTACCGTTAGGACTGTAAACTGGTCATAACTGCCTGCTTAACCCCTGACAACAATACACTCATAAAGAAATCTCTCTGATGGCATCCTAGAAGCAGTGAACTCCTGTGATTCTCAGGTAGCCTTCCATGAGGCCAGGGGTGGCAAGCTCAGCAGGGGAGGCAGAATAAAATGGGTTTCTACCAATGATCATAGAAATTTTTCAGCCAGTTCAAAATCTACAGAGAACTGATGTTTTCTCTGAGGCAAGAAACAATTAGTTTCAGCCTTGTCATAAATTGAGCACCTTTTCAAAATGCAGGATAGCTCAGACTGAGAAGCCTACAAGTTCTACATTTACCACTAAGTCTTTTATCAGTAATTTCAAAGCAGTTGACTTCACACTGTAAGCCACCCTCTATTGGTATAGTTTGTATATGCTGCCAGAAGGGAAACAAAGAAGCCCCAGCTGAACCACAGGTTTTAAAAAGAAGCAATGCAAATTAGCCTGTGTTACAGTACCACAATTACATGGTTTCCAGTATCTGGTGTAGCTTCTGAGCACTTTTAAGTTAATGTGAATGCATCTGTCCTACACTGTCCGTGTAATGTAGATACTCCCACAGCCCCTGGAACTTCTCTTTGAGAGTCTTCTGGGAAGCTTTCCTCCTGTAGCAATTATCTGAACAGGACTATTTCTAAAGAATCAGGAAGGCTGGAAGGGATCTCTGGGACGCCTGGAGGTCTCTAGTCCAACCTCCCGCTCAAAGTACCTCCTGTGAGAGCAGGTTGCTCAGGGCCTTGTCCTGTGAACTTTTGAATATCTTTGAAGATGGATGTTCTGCCTCTGTGTGCAACTCAAATCCACATGGTAAAAAACGTTTTCTCTCTATTGAGTCAGAATTTCTCATGTTGCACCTTGTATCCATTGCTTCTTGTCCTTCTACTGTGCACCTTTCAGAAGAATCTGGGTCTGTCTTTTCTGCAGTCTCCCATTAGGTAGTTGAAGACAGCACTAAATACTCTTCTTAGTTGTACCACACAAAACAGAAAGAGCACCTTCTTTTTTGGACCTCAAGAACCTTAAACTTCCAACCTGGGGTCGGAAGAGTCATCAAGGAAGGGAGGCCCAGGTCAGCCTGAAGGTATTCAAACCCACAGCTCAACATCCTAGGACATAGCCTGAGATCAGGTGGGAATGGGAATTACTCTTCAGAACTTCTGCCCAATGTTGAAGCCATTGTGCAGAAAAGACTGAAGACTTCAGAAACCCAGAGAAAGGGAAGAAACAGTGGGGAGCTTAGCTTTGTGTCTCTTTTCCATTCTGTTTTTCACAGCAGGAACAGATTATGCATTTTGCACTGAAAAATCATTGTGTGAAATATATTAGTGGTACTGGGAGCAGAGACTTGTAAGCTGTAGGACCATTAAGATGTACAAGCAGGCTCCTTCCTTTTGCTCTCTCTCTGTGGCCCCATGAATCTTTTCATCACTTCACCTCTGTTCAATGGCCCAGCTAGTGAGAAAGGTAGCTAACCACCATAAGGATTAGTTGGTTAAAGTGTTTGCAAAAACGCTTTGAAAAAAAAGGTGGTCTAGTTAATGTTTTACACACTGCTGTGTAACAGAAATGTGTTATTAATCATGTTTATTGTGAGATGGATGAAACAGTAAACTTGAAGGATTGTTGTTGTGCTAGACACTACAAATGGAGAATGGCAGACAGCCCTGCTCAGCCTCATTGGTTTAGAAAAGAAATAGACATTAAAGATAGGACTCATCTGGCCAAAGGCAGATAGATGTCTGCTAGACATCATAAAAATTAATTTCCTCCTAGAAATGTCTTTTTCTCACTAGTGACAGGGGACCTCAGATAGTGACATCTGAAATGAAGCTCATGCCATGAGAGAGGCAGTACTGAAGGGTAGAGCTCACAATGAGTCTGCAGCAAAAAACATCCATGTTGCCTTACTTAGGGGGGATGAAACAGCTGAAGAGGTTAGTGAAAGAAGGGATAACATGGAGGGGGCCAGTACAGAGGAGAGAGAAGCTCTAGGAGGTGTAAAGACAGGGAGGCTGTGATGCTGGGATGAGAGAGGAAAAGCAGAAAGAGACTAGCTGTTCAATGGAAGAAGTACAGAGTTCCCTGGATGTTCAAAGATTTCTGCTTTGGGATCTTTGCAGGCTGTCCCTCCTGCCTTGAGCTTTGAAGGTAAAGCTTCCCAGCAGGGTGTGAGCTTGGCTGGAGGGCATTGCCACCGCTCCCAGTGCCTCCCAGTGGGTCCCTCTGCCTGCATAGTTCTTGCCCATGTGGTGATATCTTTGGCTGGGTCCATTCTTTTTCCCTGTTGCCTTGGCTGGTCCTGTAGCTGCCTCTGCCAGCTGCTACATTATGGTCCTGTTTAGCACCTGTGACTCCATCAGATACCTGGTATCAGTTTTTTTCCTTCCACTGCATTTTGATAGTAGCCTGCCTTCTGTGTGAAAAGGACAGGGAGATGTCTCTTTAGTTTTAGATGTTGCTTCCCACATTTAGGTGCTGCAGTGCTGGCAGCATGTGGGATTTCTCCCTTACATCTTTTGTATCTCCAGCCAGGTAGACTTCAGACTGGGATATCTAGTTCACCCAGTACTGAGGTATCATTAAATGACTCCTTGTTCAACGCACATATGACTTAAGGTGATAGGATGTTTTGCTTCAAGACAAACTAGCAATTACTTTGAGCTGCCTGGAGGTACACACCATTTCCAAACTAACATTTAAATCTTACCCAAGGAGGGAATTTAAAAACACATGTCAGTGCACTGTATTTTAAAAGAATCCCTGTGAAAGAAACAGTTGAAATACAGAGCTCAGTACTTAACCCCTGATATGTCAGACTCAAAATGCCTCAATAAATCAGAAAACTGTTCTAAAGACACAAGGAAAGAAGCTGACGGTCGATCCTGAATAAATGTAGTTGGTAGGCAAGAAGTAGGGGAGTAAATGGCTGTGCCACAGGTGCAATAGGGCATCACTGCTCAGTCTTCCCTCGCTGCAGATGATGGAGAACAGAGGTTCACCAGGGCTGAAATAGTCCCTGGTTAGCCCTGGATCAGGAGAGCATCATGGTTGCTTTAGAGCTCCTTGGCCCTCTGAGCTCTTCAGATATCCCAGGGGTAAACCTAGCATAGCTGTGTATCATACAGGGTTCATATCATTTAGATTCCTAGAGTCCCAAAGGGAGATCTGAGCTGCCTGTTCTGCACTGTCTAATCCCTAGCGGATTTCTCCAGGGTCTCAAAAAAGATTGTAAGCGCATAAAGTTAGCCTGGAGAATTCAAACTGAATACACTGAATGTACATATTGTCTTAAAAGAACAAATTCAACTTTTCCTGTGGCCAAATGTGTGCTTAGTGCGTATTTTTTTTAGAACAGTGGATTTGACAACGCTGGATTTCATGTTTTTTCTCCAAGCCTTTGACAGTTCACTGTAAGCTTTGAAGTCTGCTTTACATAACCACAAGATGATTCATGTCAGCTAATTTCAGAATTAAAGATTCACTTAAGGGCCTCAAGGGCCAGAGTTTAGCACCAAAATCAGCAGTCCATCAGAGCTCCTCACAGCAGGACATTTAACACTTTCTCCTTGACTTTTGTGCCATGGTTTGTGTTTTTCACAGATGGCCAGACTGTACTTGCTCTTTGCATTGGTGTATAGGGAGGTGGGTTTCCCTTCCCCATCTGTATTATCCCTGCTTCTCACGTGCGCACCTTTTGGAGTTGCAGTCCTTGTCCCTTGGTATGTTCTTCATCGGTCAGTTTGTATAACACATTTTTTCTATTGTGCCTTTTATTGTGGAATTACAGGACTATAAACCACCTCAGAGGATTTGTGGAATCTAATGTGCTAAGTGTGAGGCTCACATAATTGTCTCTGGTTTTCTACTCTGCTGCATCTATGCATTTGTAGTTCCACCACAGCCTCTCCTGTTCTGTGGCCCTGCATGCCCGATGCAGATGATCTGTGGTCCAGCAACCTCCTGCCTCTTGCCTAGGAAGCACCAAGCAGCAGAGAGGAGCTGAGCTTTGCCCCACTTTGGGATCTGCTCCTGAGTAGGGTGCCAATGGATAATGGACTGCAGCTCAGAGACATGATCTGCAGGCTCCGTGCTGCTGTGTGACCAGCCTCCCATGCTCCCACCTTCACAGCTTTAGCAGGGACTTAACACTGATGTGTTGCGTCTCTCCTAGGCCATACATTTTTTTTTCCACTCACAGAAAAAGCTAAATAACATTAGTGAGGCTGAGCAATGGTACGATACAAGTTTAGAAGATTTACTTGTCATTTTGTTTTCTTTTGTAATTATAGTAATTACATTGTCCATGTCACACTGCCATCTCAGAAACAGTTCAGAAGACCTGAACTGCAGAGTTGTCTGCATTTGAAATACTGCCGTATGTGGAATAGACCATCTCCTGGAATGAACTTCCACCCATATTGCTATTTATGCATAGTTCATAAAGGGAAGATGTTTGCAGGATGCTGATCTCTCCTTCCTCACAGCTTGTTCTGAGCAGGGCTGGAGCACGGGGGTGCAAAGCGCTTGTTATTGTTGATTACCTGATGCCAAGCATGCAAGTGGGGAATCTGTTCCTCTGTAATCAAGACCAGAGGAAAAGCTCCCCAACCTGCAGATGTCTGAAAAAAACAGTTTGTTCTCATTCCATGCTGTACCTTGCAGGCAGTTGTAATGATTTGCCCAGAAGTCTACTGCTGCTCTGTGTATAATCAGGTAACTTCACTGAACCTGAAATTAGACATTTAGAATATCATCCACCCTGAGCACCTTTATTACTTTTAATAGCTGGGTTCCTATGTCTAACCAAAATGTCTTTAACTGATAACTTAATTCAAGTTATCTTCAATTCAGAGTAAGAAAGCCAGCTCTCCATATGTTAGCTTTCTGCAATCCGTGTAGGACTTTCACGTTGTGTTTCTTTGTAGCCACTTTCCCTCTGGAAGTGTGGGGTGTAACATAAAGTGTTTTAAGAGGAAAAAGCTGTTTTCTCATGTACCTTCACATCTCACAGATGCGGCAGTTCCGGAATGAAGCAGTTACTGAGAGCCAAAGAGGTTATGGAGGGTCACAAATACCCGTGGTACATTATTAGGTGTCAATATTATGTCAGATCATGGTTTGTCAGTAGATGTGAGGAATGCAAGTATTTTTGGCTCTTAGCTACTGAGAAGAGGAGATGCTTGGCTTGTACCTATCCAGGCCCTGGAAGGGCTGTTCCTCATGTGATTGCTTTCTGCCTGGTTTGATGTGACACCGGTCTGCCCAGCCAGGGTTCTCAGTCCCCTCCGGCAGTTCCCAGTTCACTTCTAGGGCCAGAGTGCAGCTTGCTCTGCCTGAGACTTTGCAGGTGTTCGCCAAAATTTGCACCTCCAGGGGCTGAGAATCAGACAGACTGTATTACAGAGAGACCATGTGCCTTTTCCTCCGGTATTCCTACATCAGTGGGAGTAATAAGACCGTAAAATCTAAAACAATCCACAAGGAGCTGGATAATTAAAATAATGCAGCGTTACTGGACTGGCTGGCTCAAGCCACTGCTTCAGATAAAGCCAGCACTCTGAGTGACAACCTTTTTCATACCTTTGCCTGGCTCCAGGGCAAAGGAAAACACAAGGGAATGCCTTTCAGCCCTTCCCTGTAATTTTTTCCAGTTGCTGCTGGATTTTGCATGGGTTTCTTGGGGCTTCTGCTTGAGATGACACATGATGAGTGTCACGTCCCTGGGATGTAGGTCTGCAGTATGCAATGAACGATTGCACTTCAGCAGATGAGGTGGAAGTGTCATTGGTCATTGAAGAAAGATGTCCACTCATCAGAGTGACAGGCCAGTGACTGTATCAGCATGTCATCTCAGCATCACTGAGCTTAGAGGGCCTTTCCAAGCCTGGCTGCCACTCCTGGGCAGCAGGGGTGTACTTGAGCTGCCACTACTGGCATTATTTTTGCTTTCTAGATGAGATAAATAAAGAATTTGACTCTCTGGCACAGTTAAGTTTGATACTTCTGACAAGTGCTAAATTCTTTCATTATTTATTGTTGTTGCTTATTATTTGTGAAGAGCTGACTTTGTACTCAGCATTTTAATGAATTCTGACTCCTGTCTCCATTGAGTCTTTCAGAAATACGATAAAATGGAAAGCAAGGATTTTTGTTAGTGAAGATTAAAAGATGCTGTGAAGCAAGATGAAAGGACTGTTGTCACCCACCATTTCCATTTAAAACATGCAGTGTTTGGATTTAAAATGTGATGCCAAAGAAGCATTTCCATTAGTATGAATACCCATTTGGGGACAGTACTGACTATGCTACCTGGTAAGAAGGACCCAGTCAGGCAGTCATAGGTGCTTTGGAAATTTCTGATTGCCTGACTACCTCAGGGCAGACAGATGAATTTTGAGGGGAAAAGACCATGCAGCCCATTTCTCAAGTTGTCAGTAGGAGTCTGTTTCCCATTTATCCTACCCCCTAATTTCCATTTCTTGATTCTTAGAGAGGGCCATTCTGGAAATACAGGTCAATGAGGAATGCAGACTCTAGGGGCATGAGACCAACCTGATGGTTGCCTGTGACACTGCTTGTGCCTTTCCAATGGATCTGTGTTAGTGCCGAAAAGCTTTCCTGTGAATGTATCATCAGCATCACTTACTTTCCTCAGCAGCCATGTTGCACCTTCTGGCTTTCTTGGCTTGTTACATCTCTCTCTTTGCCATTTTTTAAAGTATGACAATTTTGCCCAACAAAGTAACATACCTATATGAATAGAGAAGATGCTGTAGTGGTACATTTGCTTCAGCTCCATTCATGTCTTGTGGAATAGAAAATAATATGGAAATTGCCCATGAAGCACTAATTAACTGTCTACACTTATTTTACTGACGCTGAGACTAGTTTCTGCCTAGCTCCAGACTGTGGAGGAGCTAACAAGATGACTGTGGATTTTGATTCTGATCTCCCAAGTGGTTTCTAGCTCAAAGCCCTCTTTTGAGTCAGCCATGGTCTTTCAGCACATCATCATCTAGATGCAGGTTTTGCATCTTTAATCCCTGTAAGCATAATTAGGCAGGCCTGGATTTACCAGAAACACCAAAGAGGTGTTAATCCCCACCCACTTGCTCCTGCCACTTCTGAATCCCCTCCCAGAGCCTCACACTGGGGGCACAAGTGACACCCAGGCAGGAACAGGTGGGATCTGAGAGTTCATGAGGAAGCCCAAAGCCTCCCCTCATGGCTAAGGCAGTCTTGAGCAGCTCTTCTATCTCCAGGAGCGTAGCACATGCTAGAAACCACAGACCCAAAGACAAGTGAGGTGTTTCTCCTGGCCCTGTGTTGGGAGTGGCTCAGTGCCCTGTGGTTTGGGATTCTACCGGATTGCAAAGGAAAACTGGTATTCAGCTAGCAGAGTCCCTGTTACATCTGGGTCCTGAACATGCCTTGTGCCCATCGTAGTATCTAGCAGATTCAGGGCTGCACTGACTCTCCTCATTGACCTGGCTGCTTCTCCTTTGTCTTCAGCAGATTTTTAGGTTCTGCCTCATTGCACATTAAAAGACCTATATCCTCCTTTCACTGACCCAGGCTTGCCCTCATTTGCCCAGGGGCCCTTTCCAAGAGTTTGGGGAAGGAAACCTGTGTTTGGAAGTTGATGTCTCCCCATGGCTGACGGCAGCATTGGCATATGTGTCTGTCTGTGGCAAGCCTTATTTATCTTTCATATTGTTTGCTTTCTCTTCAGCTTAGTTTAGTGTGTGTTCATGAAGATTTTGAGGATACTTCTTGCCTAAAGGTGACTATATGCATGCACACTTAAGGAAGGGAAAGAGAGCAAACACAGCTGCCCTCTGGACCCAACCGCTCCCTTGCTCAGTGTGCAAATGCTGCCTGCAGCACTGATGAGGGTGGGGAAGAAGCGGTGACTTCTGCTCCTTGCAAGTGTCCTTCTGTCAGCTTGCAGCACTACAGAGGGAATACGCTAAGGAAAGCATGGAGAAGGTTAGGGGAGGTAGAAAGAACAAGGTTTCAGCCTGCTTTTCCTGTAATTTCCTGCTGCTGAAGCCCAGTTTCCAGAGAGGTAGCTGTGCTTGCAAAAGTGTATTCCAATGTATGTCACTGTGGTGTTGCCATTTGGATGACTGTATTTGTTGGCGTACATAACCAGAACTGAAACATATATCTATGCACTGATGTAAAAAAGTGGGGAAGAGTCTTATACTAAATTATTTGCAAAAGGAAATAGCTCCATGACTGCCCTTCCTTTGAGTTGCTCTATGTCCCCCGTTTTGACCAAGTACACTGCCCTGTCAGTAAGGGTAGGTGGGGAAGAAGCGCATTTCAAGAACGGGTTACTTTGTGCCCGAGAAATGTTTTGCATGGGTTTGAAAGGGCAGCATTGTCAAGAACCCTTCATCCCATGGAAAGGCCTAGAGGCCCGGTCCAGCTCAGAGGTCAGGGTTTCGTACAAACAGGAAAGAGGTTAGCTGGTGAACCCCACACCCTTTCCCTTTCTAGGCAGAACCAAGTGTCATGTTTTCTGAAATCGGCAAATATCAGCAAGAAATTCAGGCTATTTATGTGCAAAGTAATAAAACTTTATTTTGAAATATGCCATTTGTCCTAGTTCAAAAGAAGCAGGGGTATTTCTATTTTAAAAATGAGTACATTAACTTTATTCTAGTTGTTTAATTTAGAACCTATGGAGTCTCAGAGGGTGATAATTCAGTCCTTTTAAACTGACCTTTTTAAAGTCTCAGAGGAATCCTAAGCATATATAATGTTCACTATATATAACAGATCTGTGTACTTTTACCTGTCATCATCCTCCTACTTGTATTGCTATTTGTTTACTTAAAACCAAAACACAAGTCTCTGGGGAAACCATTGCCGTAAGCAAATTATGGGTGGTTTGCTCTACATCATGGTCTCTTCTCAAAGGGGCCTGAGCAGTGTAAATTCTCATCCCTGCCGGTAAACACTCTGGGGTGTGCTAAGAAAGCCAAAGTAAATGGCACTAAGCTTAGGGTTTTAAAAAAAACTCTTTTAAAACAAAGGTGCCTTTTCTCCCCCTTTCAGTAACATGCTTCCCTACAAAAACATTGTTTTCTGTGCAGTTTCCTGTGACTTTATAAAAAGCTTGTGCTAAGCTCTTCGTTCAGAAAACTGCCTCTTCTACAAATGGAGAAAATAATGCTTTTAGGAGGCTGAAGTCCTGTGTCAACTGACATTTGGCTGCTGGTTGTAGCACCAGCCTGGTTATAATCCGACAGCCACTGTACTTGACTCACTGACAACTAAACGTGTTGCGTGATGTGACCGACGCTAGGAGCCGTGACTGCTACTTAGCAAAAGGGTGAAAATGTCACAAGGGCCCCTGCGGCTCAGAGAACAATTCAGGCAAAAATCTGGAGTGAGCTTTGCAAAGGCTGAGCCGAGCCATGGTTTTTGTGAGCAGGGATAAGCAGAGAGGCGGGCAGCTTCAGCTGCTTGCAGAGGGGCGGAAGATAAAACCCTGATGGGATACGCTCCACAGATCACAAATGGGAGGATGCGCTGGCATTGCTGACCTTACGGAGCTACAGAGGGTGAGTTTCCAGAGGACCAGCAGGACAGCAGCGCTGTCTTCACATTGGTGCTGTTACCAAACTCCGCAGGGGTCATCGCCTCTACTAAACTTTTATGACCTCTAAGTGGTTTTGCTTCACCTTCCTTAATAGACTAACATTTCCACAGCTCCCGTCAACAAAGTAATCAAGTACCTCCACGTAGGAGTAAATGTCTTCTAAATAACACAGTCGATTTAATTTGATTTTGGACTTGCTGAGTGCACTCACACAGCAGGATGTTAGTACAGGTATGAATGGTAAATACAACACCCACAGTGTGTCACCAATGTCAAAGTAAACAGGTTTCTGTTCTGAACAAGAGACCACTTTGTTCCCCACACCCACTCCTGCCCTCAAGTGCCAACAGATGAGTTGTGGCTCTGGGGTACCCAGCCATCGATGTTGCCTTGCCTTGCCAGGCTCCAGGGCCAGACAACTTGGGAGGCCAGCTCCTCACCCCCAACTGACAGCTGAGGGTGGAAAAGAAAATGTGACAGAGCCAGTGCAGTAAACTCCAAAATAGCCATCAGCAAGCAAGGTATGTTCAGAATAATATGGTCCTGGCAATCCAGAAAAAAAAAGAAAAATTCTTTACTGATTTTTTTGGCATCCTGGCAGTGTTGTGGATGGAGTGGATGACTGCTGTACTGAAGTTGTACTGAAGTTTTCCTGCAGTTCTGAGGTTCAAAGACTTCTCAGGGTAGGTCTAAACCACTCTTCTCCTTTGGTCCCAACAGGCCTCTAACCATTTAGGCTGCAGATCAGCATATGAAGTACCATGCAAAAAGCTCTGTATTTCTTGCCCTGGCAAACAGATAAGACCAAAGTTCGACAAACTCAGATTCAGCTGAAGCAAGGAAGAGTGAATTCCAGTGCCGAGGGCTCTCCAGTCTGTGCCTGGCTCCAGCTGCCAGGCATTTAAACCCACAGGCTGTGAGCAAGAGATGGCATGTAAAATATGAGAAGTGGCCAAGTTTATTTAATATGTTGGCTTTTCCACTGCTCTTAGCACTGTTATCAGAACACTTAATTTAGTTACATGGAGCAACATGGAAAAATACTGGTGAGCATAAAATGAAAAAACTACTTCCAAGTAGCTTCCAAATTAACTATTAGTCCTTTTGCATTGCTGGAAATCTAATAAGGCACTGATTACATGTAGGACTGATGAGTTTTAAAATATGCTCAGCTTCAGCTTTTATATACATATTGCTCAAAAAGCCTTGGGGCAGGAAAATATGAAGTCAGCTTGTCAGGACCTCAGTGCTGATACCAGTAGGTCTTTTGAGATGGCTGCTCAAAGGCTTTCCTTTCTCTCCGTTCCCACATGGCAGCTGAGAAATGGCCAACTCTGTGTGCTTGAGAGTCATTTTTCTCAGTCATTCTTTTGGGATGGGACCACTGTAGCTGGAAGATGAGCTAATCAGCTCTCCAGTAGAGGATAGCCCAGCTAACGGGAAATCCCAAATAAGGCAGGTCATGTGGAAAGCCCTGGGGAGCGTGACAGCAGCCACCAGCTGGGGTCCGTAGAGCTCACCAGAGCTGCAGGCTCTGCCAGGGTTTGCTCTCCTGACTGGCATTCCCAGGAGCCTGGGAGCCAGGCTTATCCATGTGCTTTGCCAAAAAGCAAAGCTTGCTGTGTAGAGGAGAGAGCTTATTGAATGGGGACTTAAACAGGCAAATTAGAGATGCTTTTCACAGCCACACATCACCCTTTCCTCCTGTGGCTGCTTGAAGAGAGTGCTGGGGACCTGTGGGCTCATGCCAAAACTGCCTAGAACATGAGAGTGAGCAATGGTCAACTCCTTGCTCCCATGTTGGCTTAAACCTGTATATAACCAGGATGGGAAAACAGCTACTCACTGGAACTGTCTCAGACTACAGCATCATGTACAGACACAGACAGCATGATTTGCTACCTTCACTGTATCTGCAGCTTTTAGACCATTTGTGCCCTGCCCTGCATTCTGGCCTCTATTAGGGTGTGTTTTGTATCACTGAAAGAATAAAATCCAGCTTCTTTACCCTTTATTCCTCCCACTTTTCTTCACCATGTATCCCTGCTGCTCACCTTGTTGCCAGCTCTGGCACTGCTCTGATGACAGAATAAGCTGATTCAACTCACTAAAACGGCAGAGAATTAAATCAGGAAGACAAGTTAATAGGGAGAGCAGCAGTTGTGTTAGTCTTTTTTGGGGACTCTCCAGCATGAGTAAACCTAGCAGGTCCTGGCACAATTCCTTCCAGAGGCTACTGGTGGAGCTGGTATCACAGCTTGGACTACATGCAGGTATATCACGTGTTTAAAGAACAATGTTCTGGTTCTGACTGATTGATTGACTGATGCTGTGTCACAAGAAGGCTGAGCTCAGGAAAGCATCCAGCTTCCAGCTGAATACTTTTCATCCAGAAGATTCATGACTAGAGGAGGAAATTCAAAACTGTGAGGCAAGGCAGCATGCAAACTGTTCTTTCAACTTGCTGGGCCAGCTGAGCATGAGACTTGAACACTAGTATTTGAAGACCTTTGAAGGGATTTTTCTTTTTAGAAAGTGAACTACCTACCTACCTCAAAAGATTATTCCTTCGTGTAATCAGGACATTTAGAAAGTAATTTGAAGTCACTCCCACAAGCGTTCAGCCCTCTTTGAAACACGGCTGGCTACGGCAACCTGTGCAGTGCAAAAGCCAGCAAGGGAGGAGGCAGAATGTCAGCCTACAGGTATTTGCTACAAAAATATAAGTAAAAAAGAGCTGACATTCCCCAAAAGCTTCTGAAGCAAAGCCAGGGGTGACTGCACCAGCCTGCTATGGTACGCTGGCACTATAGACTGATATTTGACACTCCCCGAGTTTCCTTCCTCCTCTGCGCAGGTGTATTGCATCAGCGGGTGAGTGCCACCAGGGAGGGGGAGATGATGTCAGCGTACCAGGGCTGGGGTGGGAGCTGGTGTAGGCTTGCAAGCAAAGCAGTCAAGAATCACAAGGCGACTTCATAAATCAGAAGGCAGGAATTCAAATGAATGTTCAAAGGCCCGATGGAAGGAGAAAATGTCATCTTCCGCTGTTTTTTCCTAATTTTTCTCCTACCAGAGTTCTCTGACAGTGCGTCCAGGTACAAGCATCGCATTGTCTGAACAGACTCATTGGTGGCTCAAAGCTCTCAGGGCCCTGAAGGGCAAAGGAGCTGCACAGTAGCTTTAAACAAATTAACACTTTCATGGGAGTTGTTCCTGTCTATGTCAAGAAAGAGCTTTTCCTTGAGAGGAGATGAAAGGTCTCCGGCATTGTGCAAACCATCCATCTATACTCACCACTGCTTGTAAAGTATGTTCTGGGACAGATCTCGGGCTCAGCTAGGAAACAGCAAAACCAGCTATTGTTAACGTGGGGCTGCAGCTGACCCATGTTAAGATGTTATTGTTCACTGAGCACTTCTTCCCCTTCCTTCCCATCAGGAAGCACCCCAACCTGGTCCTGGTTCAAGACTGCATGCTGTGAATGCTCTGTCACTCCTGCATGAGCCAGTTCATCTCACAGGCTGTAGAAAATCAAAAAGGAAAAAAAAAAAAAAAAGAACCAATTTCTGTCAGCTGAGCGAGCTGAATTGGCCCATCAAAGTGTCAGAGGAGCAGCAGAGCTGGCATTAGGTGGAGGTGAAGACCACTGCCCAGAAGGGAGAGAGGAGACTTGTTGCCCTGTTTCAGTGGTAACAAGCCATTAACTAAGGCATGCACCTTGTGCAACCTCGCTCTCTGATGCAGTGATACAATTGCTCATGCCACTCCCTGGCAGAGTTCTGTGAAAATGATCTGGACTAGCCTCAGTGATTTCCATAGGAGATTTTTTCCAGATCATTTTGAGACTGGGGGGGGGGACAAAACGTTGCCAGATCTGAGGAGACAGTAATCTTCAGGGAAGTGTGGGAGGGATAAAGAAATAACCTCTTAACCCTGTTCATCTGTGGCTTGGACAAGATCCCTGGTTGTGGCCTAAGGGTACAGCCAGGCAGTATATTTAAGCTGGGCTAAAATATAACTACTGCCAAAAAGCGCCAGGCAGCCCCTCTCCCCTTCCCATTTGGACACCCTCCTGCCATTTGCCTTGGGGCAGCACTGATGCTTGCCTTGACTCCATGTGAGCAGGTCAGCGAGTTAATACCGGGTAAAACAATCCAACAGGAAGAAAATGAAGATTTTTCTGCTCAGTGAGTAAGATAAATCAGCCGGTGGTGGAGCCAGACAAATGCCGGCTCCAGCATAAAGAGATGGGAAGAGGACAGCCTTCTCAATGGCAGCTGCGGTTAGGGTGGCACAGCTTCATCGGCAAGAGCAAAGACATCGCACTTGTGCTCCAGTTTGAACACACAGCATCCACCTCTTCAGGCATAGAGTATCTATTTGCTGTAGCTGATACATCCACCACTGTGATATTTAGGGCCCAGATTCAATAAAGTTCAATAAGGTGATGCCAAGGTACTTTCCAGAACACCGTGCCGAACAGGGGTACATGTACAAATTTTAGAAAGCTTGAGCAAGTGAAACAGCCACAAAATGAGCTCGGTTCATTGATCTGGTTTGTGTAAGGGGCATCCCTTCAAAGTGAAGAGGAATTTTATCTTTAGTATTTGTAAGAGCGAACCACAAACTTTCTTGGTTTGTTTGCTGTGTGCTTTTATTCCGGGTTTTACCTTTTAAATTTGCCTCAGTATTTTGTGGCCTTTTATGGAGAAGGCCTTTCAGACTGCATCCTGCTGGACTGAGTAGGATCCGAAGGAAATGATTCTCTAAAACCCAATTTATGGTCGGACTGCCCAGGAGGTCAGCCCTGAAACGGAAAGGAGTTCCCAGCCCCAGCTCTGACAATCTGCTAATCCTTTCAGACACTTTTGAAATGATATTTGAGAATCCCATTGCTGGATGTAACTAACTCAGTATTACATTTTATAGGATAGTTCAAGGACGCCTATAGAAAGGTCATGATTTGCATTAAGGGCTGTGTAGTTTCCTGTGTTCTCCCTGCTTTGTTTTGTTCCCCATGGCTAAGGCAGTACCCGAACTTCCCCACCCCACCGTGCGGCCCCCACCCAATAGGTCCTTGGCGCACATAGCAATGTAAATAGATGCCGAATACGTGGCCTGAATAATTAAGCTTTAAAAATCTAGCTGAAAATCCATTGTCACACAAAATGGACCATACAGATAAGAAGCAGGTAATTGAGAAGAGTCTTTTACTATCTGCACTTAGCCATAAACGCTGGCCAGAATTCAGGAAGGATTAGGTGTTTCTACAGGAACCAGAGCATTTGCAAGCATAGCACTAAGCAGCTGCTAATGCTTTGTGCTTGCAGCTCTGGGCCAGAGCCCATTGCTTGTGCTCCTTCACTCCTTTGCTTTCTAAAACACCATTACAAAAGGACACAGGACTTTTCTGCCATCTCATCAGTACAGCGGTTCATCTGCAATAGCAGTCCTAGCCACTGTGCTTGTGCACTGCTGTCTCATGAAGTCCTGTGGATGATGTTGCCCAGTTGCTACAATTCTAAATTATCGATGTATGCTAGAACAGTCTAATTGTGATATAATTTCTGAGGAAACAGTTCAAGCAGGATATCATCACTATTTGGTCAGAAACAGATTCAGAAAAATGAGCTAACCAATCTTAGCACAAACTATATTGTGTATGTTTACCAGGAAAGGTATTTCTAGAGTCCTGCTAAAAATAACTTACAGGCTGTATATCACTGTTGTTCGTTTGGTTTTTGGGGGTCTTTTTTGTTCTGTTCGTTGTCCATGCCCCCCCCCCCCCCCCCAGTTAATAGCTTATTTAATGGAAACTGGGCTCAGTTTCCAAAGAGCAGAGAGATTTTAGTACTTATATTCTTGCTAACAGCAGAGTATTTGGTAGGTAGGTACAGTGTACAACAATAAATTTGGTTTACTTCTTGTATATTTTATAATTTTTTACTAGATGATAATATGTTATTCTAAGCTGAGTTTTTGAGTTTGTGATGACTGATTTTATATGTCATGTGCAGAAGACCACAAGGTACTTGTCACCTGAACCAGACTTTCTGAGCTCAGCTAACTGATATTCCTCAGGTACCTGCATGGCTGCAATGCAATAGCATTTCAGGGGCTTACAATCTGTAGGATAAGGGAAGAGTACTGCCCCATTTGACTGAGAGAGTGGAGGCATGAAAAGGCTTAGAATGAAATTTAATATTACGTATAATCAAGTCTAACTGGGGGCTTCAGTCCCGCTGCACTGCCCACTCACCTGCCTGCGCTCCCTGACTGCATCTAGCAGTTGCACAACTGTAGCTAGGTCAGCTTAATGAACCGGTGAAATGGAAAATGACGGCTTTTGGGGTTTCAAGTGGATCAGCTTACTTAAATGGCTGCCCCAGTGGCCCCAGCAGAGGCACGGTGCAAGGCAAACACAGACTGCGGCAGGGGATGCAAGGAAAAGATGTGGGTGACACTCATCTTGTGCCTGTAGCTCACAGCTACCAGCTGATTAGGTGCAGTGTCAAACTGAGCTCAACAGCAAATCCAAGGAAGCCCTGGCCAGAAGCGGAGCTCCCACGCATCACCTGGGTGCCAGCAGAGCTACAAACACATTTCTGTTGTTCCATGGGCTTCACTGGACTCTTCGGGGAGCCAGGGCAGGGGGCTAGTGGTCCACCCTTTTGGAGTTGCTTTAAAATATTTTTAAAACTTAACCAAACTTTGTATACTGAAAATATTTTGTCTTCACATACCCAGTAAGTGTAAATTGCACAGCAGCATGGGTTTGTGCCATGGCTTTTTAAGCTTCACAATACCTACCAGATTCTTAAAACATTTACAATATTTAAAAAAACACATCCTATTGGTATCAGGTCAGGATGTTAGCTGATGATAGTTCAAGAAATATAATGATGCTGGAACTGATGCTGGAACTATATTTCAGAATTGATCCTTTAAAACGTTTAATGAAACCTCCCCAAATAGATAAGACTTCCAAAATCACGAGTTGTGAATGCACATTTAGACTTTGTCTTTTCTGTCTCTCTTCCCAAGAATTTTCCCATTAAAATGACAGTTCAGGAAATGACTAATGATTCTCAGCTACACTATGGCAAAAAGATATAGATGAAGAACTTCTCTGACTTTTTTTTTTTTTTTGGGGGGGGGGGAATGTTGTGAGGAAGATGAGGATGCCTGGCTGTTGGGGGAAAGGTTCTAGTCACTTGTAATGAATCTCAAGATTGGAGGAAAAGAAGTTATAGCTTCCAAAATGCTAGATCTCTCACTCTTCATTCAGCTCTGCTCATTCCAAGCTTAAAAACATATTTAAGTCTGCTCAAAGACAAGTTTTCCTTAGGAAATTATACAGAATTATGCCTTTAAAGAAATCTGTAAAAAAAGGCAGTTTTTATAAGGCGACATTGAGTTAAAACACTGAAACGTTGCTTGTAAACCTCTCTTCAACTCCAAGTATCAAGGTTCGGGTTTTGTTACTTTACCCCCACCCCCACCCGTTTAGCAACCGGGGTCAAAAAGGCCCTGTAGGGCAGCATGGTTTTGCACATGCTGCCAGTCTGCTCCCACAGCCTGAATTACCAGGAAAAGGGCTAGAAATCGGAATGCAGATCTGTGTACGGTGGCTGCAGTTTGGGTGAGGGGATGCATTAAAACCCATTAAAACCCATGTGATCCCTGCGGCGCAATTCTCTTTTATCTCTCTCCTCTCCACGGCCAGAGGCTGAAGAGTGCATCTCCACAGGGCTCATCTCCATAGGACTGGGGAAGCAGAGTCTTCCACAGGCTTTACTTGGTTTTGACCTTCTACTATTTCTCCAGTATGTTGTGGCTTTATAAACTTTACTGGGAACTTTTAAGATGTTTCAAGCATCTTTGGAGGAGTCCGAGAAATATATGTGAATAAGTCAGAGAAAAATACAAAACGTTTCGGGATGTCTTTAAAAGTTCCTAAAGCTTTATTTCACTTACACATTAGAAATGAGCTGTTTAGCTGAATAACGGATTTTTTTTTCCTTTTCCTTGGAAATACACTTACTTCAAAGAGTTGTGGAACTCCTTATTATTAACTGCTGTAATGAAACAGCCCCTTGGTCTGGGTGTGAAGTCTCCGGTGTATAAACATTCACTCTTTATTTCTTCCTTAGACAAATCAAACCACGTAAACCAGCCCGCTGCAGGCTGGATAAATCTTTCTCACAGCGAATTGTTTAATGCAGATGGCTTCTGAGAGGGGGGGCAAAAACTTAAACGTGGTTACTATGTCAACAAACGAGGGGATTTAGGCATTTTTCTCAAGGACCTACGTCTGCAGAAGGCTGAGGGAAAATTTATGGAGCGTGTTGTGCTGACATTCTCCCAGCCGTTCCTCCCCCTGAGCGCCGGGGAGGCAGAGGGACGGCTCCGGGGGGCTGGGGCTCCTCACGGAGGGTAACCTGGGCTGCTCAGAGGGGGCTCGGGGCCTTTCGGGGGGAAACTAGAGCACCCCTGCTTTGCTTTTCTTTCTGCTGAGATCCTTAGCTGGGTTTGGGGGAAGATCGCTACTCGCAAGCGTCCGCTGCGCTTTCTGAGGGGTCCGCAGAGAGGTAAGGCGTATTTTCCCTAACGCGTTTCCTTTCCTGCCGTTTTCCCCTTCCCTCCCTAAGTTAGGAGCCCTCCCCAGCGCCCTGGTCCTGTTACATCCCCGAGCCTCCGAGCGCCTCTGCGCGACGGCCGCCGCCGCGTCCCGGGCTGGCTCCTGCGGTGCCCCGGGGGGGGGTGCTCCGGGGGGCGGGGGGGGGGCTCCGGGGGGCAGGGGCGGCTCCTGCGGTGCCCCGGGGGGGGGGCTTCGGGGGGCGGGGGGGGGGCTCCGGGGGGCAGGGGCGGCTCCTGCGGTGCCCCGGGGGGCGGGGGGGGGCTCCGGGGGGCAGGGGCGGCTCCTGCGGTGCCCCGGGGGGGGGCTTCGGGGGGCGGGGGGGGGCTCCGGGGGGCAGGGGCGGCGGCTCCGGGGGGCAGGCAGACTCGCCCCCCGAAACCTGAGGCTCGGCCGCAGTGACGGGGGTCTGCAGCTCTGGGGTCCCGTGCGACCACGGCCCTCGGAAACCTGTGAAACGTGATCCACGGTCGAGTGATGCTACCCCCAGCTGGGGGTTATTTTGGGGTCACGAGCGCTTGTGGGTTTTGTTATTGCATGAATCAGGTCTTGTATCTACATGAGGTCGTTCCTGTTCGTGTCTGATCTGGTAAATTTAGTTAAGATGAGTGAGGAACGGTAGAGGTTGCCGAGGGGAATTCAGCGCTGCCTGGGACGTGAGGAGATGTGCTGGGAGCTGCCCGTGTGTGGCTGGGGTCGCTCCCTGCGGATGCTCCACCGCCCTCCTCCTGTGCAGCTGCCCACTCCCACCCCGCCTTTTCCAGCACAGGTCTCTTGCAATTCCCCGGCTCCATCCTCCTGTATCACAGCAAGTCTCATTTGGGCTAGTTTGCTCACGGGATTTCGGAATTCATCACACAAGCACATTTTTTTACAGTGAAAGTGAAGCCAGTGTGTAGCATTTTCTGCTTCCTTTACACCCACAAACTCTGGGTCTTAAAAAGCTGCTGCCTCCTCGACTGCTCTTACTGGCATCAGCAAACTCACTTTGACAGAGACGCACGGGGCCTCATGTATCGGGCCGCTGAAAATCCATCTCCGTGCTCCTGTAGGAAAAGAACAGCTGTGTGGAAAGATCAATAAACACGACCAGTTGCTCCAAGAGTCATAAAATGTAAAGACTCCACAAAATAAAACGTGTGGCAGGGGACCCTGGCTCCAGACGCTGCAGGAGAAGTCCTGGGAAACGCAGTCATTAATGGGAAGCCTTAGACTTGTTTTCTTTCGGTGGTTCCACACATAAAAATATTTGTTTTAGGAGAGGAAATCACAGGGGTAGGAAGAAATACTTACCTATGCGAAAGGAAAGCTTGTTTACGCTTAATCCACTGGAGAAATTGTTCATGAATGGTTTATCTATGTGAAAATAAAACACCCGCAGTGCTGCCAAGGCCAGAGAGACCTCAGGTGAGCTGCGTAATTGCTGGCTCGCCCTCTGAGCTTAAAGTGTCTGGGGCTGCTTTGGTTTTATTCACTCTCTTCATACACAGAAGAACAAAAAAAAAAAACCCCAAACCCCCCTGTGAAAATGGTATGAAAACTGTTTGAGTGAAATTTTCTTCTTTCTACCTGCCTTTTCCGTGTTACTGTAGCTCTTTGCTCCTTTGTTTAATCTGTGGATTTCCCCAAGTTTTTGCTGAGGAGGGAGGAATCCCTTGGGAACTCTCCATCACCAGCCAGAGGCCCCTCTGCCCTCTTTGCAGCTCTCGCCTCCCACCCCCTTGCTCTCCCCAGACTCTTCTGGCATGGGGGTCCTTCCCCACAGCTCTCACATCTCCCCCAGCCTGGTCCGCTCCTGCTCTCCTACCCGTATCCCACTGCTGCTTTCAGGCGTGCTCATGCTCACCAGCCTGTGCCACCCCTCCTTCTTGCTCTTCCACCACTTTGGGGACCGTTGTTTCTCCCCCACACACCCTGAGCCTTCCCTGCAAGCACCCTGTCATGACAAGTTTCCTAAGGAACGCCTCAAGCTCCACAGCAATGTCATGTAGAAGGGAAAAGAGCTGCCTGGGGTTGTAGCTTTGCTCCAGGGCAGGCTATGCAGGATTTGTACAGAGCTCTGAGCGCATTTCCTCCACGCAAGCAGCTGTAGAAGTGGCCAGTGGTTCCCCTGCCTGTACAAAGCCTAACGTATGGAGGGTTGGTTTTTTTCCCCTTCCCTTTGACATTTCTTCTTGGAGCTTTTTGACAGCTGTGTGCCCATGAACTCAGATCTTGAGGTGTGATTGATAAACTAATTAAGCTTTCTAAATGGTTTTAAAGCTAAATCCTAAAATTAGAATAATTTGTGTTGTATAGGGGTTTGTATATGTGTGAAAACTTATCAGTAAAACTATGGCAGTAATTTATACCTCTTCAGCTGAAGCAGGGATTTGCAAGGGGAGCGGAGGAGTGGGTGAGAGCCTACAACCCCTCTTGGTGCAGCTCATGCTCTGTGCTGTGTGCCAGGGCCATCTGTCCCTCCTGCCATGTCCTCCCCCAGCTGCGCATCTGCATTCAGGCCCCTAATTCATCACATGGAAACCTGCAGTCCACCAGAGATGTCCACGTAGTGTGTTGTGTCACTACAACTGCATTAATAGTAGAATGATCCTGGCTAGCTTTCCTATACAGGCAAAGGCCAGCAGTCTGCTTTAAGTCTGACTTCTGCAACCTTTTGCCTGTATGGGAGATCATCCAAAGCCCACTGAATTCCCATTCATCTCGGTGGGCTTCCGCTCTGCCTCACTGCAGCTAATCTCACTGCTAAGAGCTCCAGGATCAGGTTCTTTGATCCTGCCTCAAATGAGCGTTAAATTCTCCTAAAATAAACCTTACTGCTAGGCAGTATCTTCACTGTTGGATTCACTTTGGGGCTGAGCCATTCTTGGATATGTGCCATCATGATTAGATTCTTCCCCCTCTGCAACAAGAATGTCCCACGTCACAACGGGGGCGTTGCAGTGACACGCTGCGGGGCACCGTATCGGTGTATGGGCTTGACTGAATCAAAAGGTCTTTTAAATCCGTGTGCTGCAAACTGCCTGTCTTCCTACAAGGTGGACGAATGGGCAATGTTATCTGAGCCCTATGTGGTTTGACCCCCAAATGTCTCTTTCCAGCAATGCTTTGCACTGTACTCACACTTGTGGTTTCCAAAGAGACTGGTCCAGTCCTGCTTGGCTTAGAGAGCACCATTTCTGTTCCCTGTTTGTTCTAGATTTACCCTGCCATAGCCTAGAAGCAGAGGAATCACATGAAGTTGTTGATTAAGAATTGCTGCCACTGATGCCATTCATGGATGAAGACTCAGGTTCTGTGTTTAATCAAACGTGGTTAGAAACACCGTAGGAACAGTCACTTTCAGTTGCAAATTGTTTTATACTTTTTTAAGGGATTAGAGAGACCATGTTGCTATTCAACAGGTATTTGCAGCCACTGCACAAGGCCTCCTACTCTGAGCACGGATGTCACAGTTTGTGAATCTGGGGTGAAACAGAAGCGAATTGAGTACACAAATTAGTCTCTCAAGTCCTCAGACTCCAAGAACCCTGCTGCATTTGGGAATGATTTCGAAACCACTCAGGATCAGTTCTGTAAAACCCTGTGGGCAGACCCCAAACTAGACTCAAGAGCCAAAATTCTCTCTCTGAGTTGAAGAAATGAAACATTATTGGTAGAAGTCTGTAACATTACCAACAGGGACAGAATCTACCTTTTATTTGCTCTTTTTTGTTTTTTCAAAATGGGACTATCATGATCTTCACTTGTCAGAAAGTTACAGATAGAGCCCTTGCCTTCCTTCCATAGAGAATGAAGTTACACCCTTCTCTTCTGATATGTAGACAAGACTTTTCTGATGTCAAACCTAAGGGAGACAGACAAACCTGAGGCTAGGATATCTGACGATAAACTGAGATAACTCATAGACCATCAGTGAGAGTAGTTCATGTGTAGCCATGACCAGAATTTTACAATGGTCTTCTTAGAGCCAGCCTTAAAAAAGATGAAGAGATGAAGGTACTGCTTTTCAGATGGGGGCACAACTTTATTTTAATTAATTGACTGACATGTAATTACAAAGCACCATGCTGCCATCTTTCAGAAACAGGAACATGTCTGTGCGGCACATGTAACTAAAGGTGGCATTTTTGGACACTGACCAGTAGACCAGTGTTAGAGCCCACACCAGTGATGGAGACATCCAGACCTAACTGGAAAGAGCATAGTCATAAAACCATGCATGCACTGTGTGGTGTGGATACTTGTCACATTTTGATCTAATTTCCTGGTTGGAGATACAGGAATCCTGGGAAGGTGTAAGACACCCATGTGATTCTGCCCATGAACAGGGACTTTGTCTCACGCACACGATGGGCTATGCTCCCTAAAACTTGGGGGGGTTGCTGTGTGTCCACAATGCACCACATCCTCTGCATGGCAGAGGTCCCGTTGGCTCATTGCAGCCCCTGATGGACTCACTCACTTGTCATCTAGAAATTCTTGGCAAAGGTCAAAATCTTCCTTTTCCAATCAAACTACATTTCTGGATGGAAAAATGTACTATTTGAGCAGGTAAGGCTAACAAGTGAACTCAAAACCATGTTAGTGTTTCCTTGCCCTCCTCTTTCATGCCCTTTGGTGAAGCAAATCAGTGGGTCTAATTTCTGAAGACAGTGCATCAGTTAGATGCCCAGCTTCTCAGGGAGAGCTGGATACCAAGATTTCCTTGTAGCCTCTGTAAATCTCTTCCAAAGCCTTTTGCCTTTCAGTGGCTTAGTACAATCCGCAAGCAAATCTCGAATGAAGAGCAATCAAACATGCTGAAGTTGTGAGTGACTAATTGGTACTTGTCACCATTCTTCCTATTTGCGGTTTCATTCCTGGCGCATTGAGAGTCATCTGTTCTCAGAGGGGCCAAAAATCTTGTTGGAGAATCTTGTTTTTAATTACGTGATTTTGTTTATGCTCTCATAAGAATACTAACATGTTGTCTTGTGAGGTTTGAAAAGAACATCACCAATTTACTGTATCTGTTAGCAGTCCCTGTTTCTTGTGCAGTTTTTGTCATGTAAATATAACTGTCCTTTAGATTTCCTTTAGATTTCAACACACAAGGAACAGTGGGATTTGCCGGTCCTTGATACCACTCTCCATCTGCATATTCCATTTCCAGAGCCCTAGAAGGACATAAGCAAACTCATTTTCAAGAGTTTATGAAGCAGTTCTGATAAACCAAGCCTGTTATTCAGATAAAAAGTTGGTGCCTCTGAACGAGTTGGATGAATATTTTCAGACAGAATACTTGAAGGGAAGGGAACTAGAAACATTTAACATGACTATATCAGCAATATCTATATTTTGTGAGTCTTTTAAAATTGTTATGGTAAGCAAATGAGGATGCATTATTTTTATCTGTTCCCTATTCAATTAATGATTCCAAATCTTGGAATTTCTACCTTTTTTTGGAAGAAAATAATAGTGATACAATTGCTGATCAGCAGACGGGTGATCCTCATTAAATAGTGTCATTGTAGTCTATTCAAAGCAAAAATAAGAGTCAAAGATGTAAGTATTTGTAGGAAGATGAAGTATCTAGGAGACAGACACCGTAAAGCTTTTCCCGTCTTCTGCAATACAGAAGACTGTCACACACCTGTATGTCCCCCAGATGAGGGGAAAAGGTCAAGGTCTGCGAGATGGACTTGAATAAGGCCATAGAGGTTTTTAATTAGAGGATTTTAACAAGCTTCCCAACTAGATGAGAATTACAACTGTTGGTGAGCTCCTGGGGCAGTATAGGGCAGCAGCAGTTATCTTCATATGCTCCGTGGAGTGTGGACGGCTTTTGAATGGCAGCTGTGTAATGAATCAGTGTAGCAGGGGCAGGCTGAAGACCCTTCTCTGCAACTTGCAAAAGCAACCCCATCTTCAAGGAAATTAATCTGTACTTTGCACTGTTGGGGCAGCGGATGGATAGTCTGCTCATAGAGGTCTCTAGTTTTATAAGGCAATATATTCAAAGCTTAGCCAAGACAATGTAAATCTCCACCATGCAAAACTAGTAGCCTAAATTGCACACCCTGAACCATTGAAATGTTATTTTATGTCTTCTTGGTCTGATTTAGATTTAAGCAAAATACCTGGCATAACCGACCAATTAGTGAAGTGAAGCAAAAAGAAAAATCACACAAGTTCTAATCCGCTGATTCAGGTATTTTATTTCTAGATGTGACAGGTTTATCACTCCATGCAGAGCTTTAGTAGCTGGCACCACTTATTAAAACAATATAGATTTCTTTTTTCCTGCAGAAAATTGAAAGACAGTTCTCCCCTAGAATATTGTTGAATTACAAAATACTGAGACAAGTGTGGAGTCAAGGAGTGAACCTGTCTCATGTCATGCATATTTAGGTCTTACACTGTAATAGTCTAAGAATGCTGTGATGGACAATTATATACACAGAAGTGCAAACACACATATATGATTTTAATCATGAATACCAGGTCGATGTACTAGGTAGGTGATGAGAATATGAAGGGTATTATGGTGTGTGTATTGGTTGTAAGTCTTCCTTATATGAGTTCCCAAAGGCAGATTTTTAACAGGTTCTGCCTGTTAAGCCATATGGGTGTAAGGAGAGGTGAGACTGTAGATCTCAGGGCGTTAAGAGTGCCCAGTTGAGTGGCTCTGTGCTGGGCAAGGCAGAGGCTGGAACAGCAGCTGTTTTGGATTTTGGGGTGTATTTGCAACCTTTGCCCATGAACTTTGGGGAAAAAGACAGGACAAATCAATTCTTTGGGCCATCAGCTGAGCCATACTGACCATGAGGGGAAAAAAAAACCCAACAATTTTGGCTCCTCCCCAAGAAAAAAAAACCCAAACCAAAAACAAACAGAGGGAAATCTGTTAGCTTTGGGGATCTCACCTCAGATGAAAATGCCAGACTGAGAAGCTATAGAGCAGAGGACAATTAAAAGCCTTTCTTTGGACAAGAGGTATCTGGTGGTGATGAATGACTAAGTGTTACCTAGGGAAAAAAAGTCCACAGAGAAAAAAAACAGTAAAAGGTGCTAGCTCCCCAAGCAGGGGGTGGTCCATATCAGGAATAAGCAGGCAGGTAAACTGTCTGTGACTCAGAATACATGATCTCTGCAATGCTTTTTTCTGTCTATAAAAAAAGTCACTATATATAAAAAAATTACTCTGTGTTTTCTGTTACTGACTCCTGGTCTATAGCTCCTTACAGAACAGAGCTGTTAAAGTACAAGGCAAGGAGAAGGGGTCACCGTCACCCAGGGGACGGCAGCCCAATGCCCCTGCAGAGGCAAAGGGCTGCATAATTACATGTATAGTGAGTGATGTCCTCAGGCCTTAGTGGTGTTTGCTCTTCCTGCTGCATTCATAAAGAGTCACATCACTTTTTCCTCCTCCTGGATCCCTGGTTGATCCCTGAAATTGCATAACCTTCCTCTTTTCTCTGTGCACAGCTACTGCTCCTGTCTCCTGTCATCTACTTCTTTGTGATACAGGATTCCTCTTCACTTGGGGCAGAGCTCCCCAGCTTTTTCTCAGCCAATCTTGCCTTCAGATTTGGCTGTAAAACCTTGCCAAGTTCAGAGTCAGACTAAAGAGTCCGTTCATTGCCCAGGCAACCCTCCCCCTCTTTTTTAAATATAAGCATCACATTTTCTATTCTTCAGTCACATGGTATCAGTCTGTATTTGAAAAACTCCCTAATCATCCTTGCTAATGCACATGAAATGTCTAATTTCGGTTAGTACTGTTTTTGCGAGAGAGAGAGGGTCCTTTGTATTATTTGGTCTTTTGAGAATTAGGTTTTGCTGCTGTTCTCAAAGTATTAACACTGCATGTAGGTATGTGGTCCTGGAGAAGTTGTTCCACGTGTACTAATTGGATTATTTTAAAGAGAAGGAAAATGGTTTACAGGACTGAACCCCCAATTCGTATCAGTCAAATACAACAGCGGTTCAATAGGAACACAAAACATGGCTTACTTTTGCTTCCCAAATTGTCCTTACGTGAAGCCATGTTAACAGATAATAATATGCATTATTGTGATAAGAAGAGTTACTTGTCACACAATTTCAAGCCAGCTCCAAGTGATATTGGAATACAAATTTCAACAGCCAGTCTGGTGAACAAAGTCCCTAAATCTATATGTACTTACGCTGCTGGCACATACTGCCAAATTAACAAGGAAAACACCTACATTATTAGAAAGAATGGTATGTCTGAGATGCTACATCATTTAAAATTCCTCTGTCTCTTTCCCTTCTTTGTCTCCCTGGTGGGAAACTGGAAGGGAAGAATGTTATACCTCTTGCTAATGAAAAACACCAAAAAGTTTCTGAAAATTCAGCTTTGTCTAAGATCTCCTTTCAGGACACTTAATCTTTGAACCAGTAAAGTTTCTCAGTATTGCTCTCACCAGAGGTTTCATAGCAACATTTGATTTTGAATTAGAATAAATTTTGAACATGTTTTATGGGAAAATTTTGAATCTAAGTAGGGTGACCATAAATGGAGACACAACTGTACTTGAGCTTGGTTTGATTAGTCATTGGGTCTAACAGTCTAACAGAAAACACAGCACTATGCCTGCTACTAGGAAGAAAATTAACTCCCAGCCGAAACCAGGACACAGTCTTATGTTTGAAGGCAATGAGAAGTATTTCCATCGATCTACTACAAATGGGAATCCAGAATATGTTTTGTTTTCTATGCAGACCATGCTGCACTGTTATGAGGATGGCAGCAAGAGATAACTTTCTAGCAGAGTGGGATATGTGAAAGCCAAGTTTAGCAAAATAAATGAAAAGTTGTAGAAGACAATGAAATCCCAGGAAGGGAAAGGACATGACTATTGAGAGCTAAATGGATAGGCTGCAAATGGAAACTGTCCAAAAATCACAACTGGTATGACAGAAGAGCTGAGCTGTTAACCTCTCCTGGAAGGTATCGCCACATTTTCAAGTTCTCAAACCTGCTTTATCAAGGCACCGTGACATAGTGTGTTTAATGCTCTCTATGATTTACAGAGAAATAATTATTAGGTCCTTAGTTAAATTAGACCCAGAAAAGAGTTACTAATAAAAAACAGATTAAACAAAGTATTTTTTCCTTGCCTTAGAGACACATTCATGTCGAAGTATCATTAAACAGAGAACCATTTTTTGCACAGCATTAAAGAAGTCACCAGAGAATTGGAGACTATCCCGCTCTCATAAGTATGTGCAGAAATTTGTATTTCGGAAGTAGAAAGTGAATTGAAGAGCGAGAATGCACCAATTCACTTACATGCTTGACAGATATTTCGTATATTATGGCCTTGATCTTGCAAGGAGTTTGTCCTTATACAGTCTCTTGCAAATCTATAATGATCTTTATAGAAACTGATGAATCAATGAAATTTCATCACAAATGCATTTGCTTCATATATTTTGACAAATGTATTTAGTGTTACCTGCTTATTTTATGCTTTCTAACAGATCTGCATAGCTTTTCTAGTACAATTTGCTGAAGTAATTGAGTCTGAGGTTCAGCTGAAAAGATGAGGGGTACTCAGCACGCAAAAACTGCAGGGAAAGGCTGGTACCTACAGTGCCAGCGGCTCATTTATCCTGGATCCAACCAGGAGTAAATTCAGTTCCTGCTAATACCTGTGGCTTCCTCCAAGCTGCCTGCTGGCTCTGAGCAGGAGTAGGTGAGAGAGATTAACTCTTGGACAGCATTTGTTGTGTCCCAGATCTCTGTCTCTGTGTTATATCTTTCCTCCATATCTGAGAGTCAGTTTGAAAGTGTCTGACCGCAGTTGTAAGGGAGTCTGTGGGACCACTGCTGCTACCTTCAAGGCAAGACTCGTTGATCTCATCCTGGATTTTTCATAGACAGTTGGAATGCCATATTTGACATTTCTGTATTTTTTTGTGTTTCTTTGTGTTATGCAAATGCTTTATGCTCCCTGAAAACATAATGAATTTGATTAATTATGTTAAACAAATTCAAGAGCAGTTTAACTACATCGTAACCTGGCTTTGCTTCTACACAGGGCTCACCTTACATATGTTCCTGGCACCAGCATTGCTTTTTGGAGACCATCTTTCCAACTGCTGTGTGCCCAGGTAGCATCAAGTAAGAGTTAATCTGGTGTGCAAGAACCAGTTGTCTCATATAAAGCCAACTAATTTCTTTCCTTCACCCAAACCATCCTATTGGACTAGGCCATTGAACTCTAGCTAAAAGTGACCTTGATTTGCCTACTAGGCATCAGCTGCATCCTGTTAGATTTAATAAGTAAGTATTTCATTCTTTATCTTGGTCAGATTTGTTCATTTGTTTTCTTGATTAAATTAAGGAGTAGGGATTTTCATAAATTAATCATCCTAGTGGTTTCTATTTTACTTGTATTCTACAGCTCTCGATTAAACTTCCCAGCACTGCTTACATATTTTGAAGTTCTTTTCTTTCATATGTCATCCATTTCCTATGACAAGAAAATAAAGAAGGCTTTTATGCACGTGGGGCAGTAGAAAATAAGAGTCTGTTGTAATGTTCAAAATTCAGATGTTCAACAGCTCACCCAACTACCCACTTGAGGCAGGACAGATACACTGCAGCAGCTGCTGAGCTTAACCCACATATTTTGTCAGATGCTTCCTTCTTTCTAATGAAGGAAACTTCTCTGCAAAAGATCCTGGGTTCATTTTTACCATGCTTAGCATTTCCATGATGAGGAGTGTACTTCCTTATTCTCTTGTATTTTCTACTAGCTCTTAATTATGGTAATTTCTTGTTCTACTTGCATATGGAAGAACTGAAGCTAAGAGCTTCAAATGAAGCCAGGATCTGACCCTGCATTAATATTGTTGCAGAGACTGGATTACAACCAGAATGCTTTTTCTAAGAAGTAGGTAATGCTGTTTCTGGGCAAACCGCATGAGTAAAATGGCTCAGCCAGTTAACAGACTGAATAAACCAGATTCAAACCTTAATAATAATGTTAGGTTGCACCAAAAAGAAAATAAAATCAATGCAAAAGTTTTAAAGACCAATCCTGTACAGAAACCTTGTTTGAAAATAAGTTCCTGTCTGACACCATCAGTTTGGGAATTGGATAACTAATGGGAAGTTTGGCTGTTTATGATACTACGAAACTAATGTTTGAAAGCTGGCTTTTATAGATTACTGGGTTTCTGTAAAGTCCTGTAATAAGACTTCAAATTCACTCAGAACTGAAACAATCTTCTTTTTGTATTTGTCACTTGTTGTCCTTGCTTATGACAAGGGTCAGCATTTTTAAGTACAATGATTTGAAACTGTTTGAAGTAAGCTATTGCCTTGTTCCAGTGCGTTAATCAGGACCTTGTAATTAAAAGTAACCTCCCAACAATGAGCCAAGGGCTCCGTAGCTCCTTGGCATGTGGGGTGGTTTGTTGCTGTGTTGTTAAAAGATTTTTATGTTACTGATGGAACAGCTTAGCTATCCAGGAAGAAAATAGCCAAGTTGGCTAAATACCTTGCTATTACACACTTGTGTAACGCTAGAGAAAAGTTTAATGTGGAACATGATACTTCCTGGTGCACTGGCTGCTGAGAGAGGAACGATGGATTTTGGGGAACTGGTGGCATTCATCAGTAGGACTCTGTCTTTCCAGCTTGTAAAGAAGTTGAGTGAGTTAAATATGTTACTTAAAACCTGTAGCATGTGGAGAAGCTAGAAAAAAAGGATCAAGAAAGCACACTTTTAAGGAATGAATGATTTATTTATGATTTATGTATTACAGTCACTGAGATTGTTAAAAACTAGGAATCCCTTCTTAATGGTACAAGAAGCAAGTAAGACCATAATTTAAATATTCAGGCAATAGTCCAGAAACCTAACTTGCATATCTGCCTATACATCCTCTTACCAAATGCGCTCCCCTATTCTCTCCTGGAAACTCATCCTTCCTATTCGTTACTTCACCCCTCTTTCAGCACCCATGTCTGCGGGGCTGGAGGCACCCAGCTCTCTGCACCCTCTGGCAGGACTAGGTTTTCAAACAGACACAGCATCACCTGGGCAGGAGATTAAAATCAAACCATTTTACCCAGGGTACAAATTAATTATGGGAATTCAGTGAAATATGAGGATGTGGAAATCAATGGATTAGTGAAAAAAAAAAAGGAAGCAGGAAAATTAATGGAAGATTGCCCCAGCAGAACTCAAAAATGGTGTGTTCTGCATGCAATCTCTGATTTAGGAAGACCCTGAACTTTAGATTGTCAGAAGATAGGAAAGTAAAATAGAGGGGAAATCTTTCTACATTCATCTTGTTTCTTGTCCCTCCTTAAGTCACTTGGAGACAAGAGAGTTGGTTTAGATGGCTTTTTGGTCCAATCTAGTTCAGCGGGTCCTACCTAAGAATATAGAATCATAGAATCGTTTAGGTTGGAAAAGACCTTTAAGATCATCCAGTCCAACCATTAACCTAACATTATCAAGTCCACACTAAACCAATTAAGAGTAGAGTAGACTAACTTTCTCTTGAGAATGAGATTCAGAAATCTGGCTCAAAATCTTGTCCTGGATCTTTCACTGTTTATTTCTAGTGTATCTGGTTTTATTTTAAATATTGGCATCTCATCTGGTATCTTTTAAAATAGATACATTTCTTGTATTTTATCAGCTGCACTTTAACTTCAGTGTTAGAAATTCCCTTACTCACCACTGATAGTACTGAAGAGATAATGTCCTTGATGAAGGTTTTACATAGTCTTCCTTATGAAACTTATTACTGAAGAATACACATAATCAGGTTTTGCTTTTATGGATGTCATCTGTCGAGTGTTTTCTGTGTGATGACATGAGAAAGAGAAACAGGGAGAGAGAAAATTGTAGGAACTTTTTCATCTTGTTGCAAAGAAATCAGACTTTCAGGGAAAAGGACAGTGGTGTTTTTTTGTGTACTGACAATAGCAGTATCAAAGCAGTATCACTTCCAAGCCCTACAGAGAATATTTCTGTGCTGAGGACTCAATTAGTACATTGGTTTACCTTAGCAGCAGCGAGGTACTCAGCTCTTGGGCTGAGGAATTAATCTTCTCAAAGGCTTTAAAATATTGTAAAAAATAAACCAGGATCACTTAAAGCATCTTTTCAGGTGGTGGTTGTTAATCTGCTCTCCTCTGCATCTAGTGTCCAGGCCTAATTGCCTTGTATGACCTGGTGATGAATCGGCCTTATGAGTGGTGCTGTGCTTGGATTACTTTGCAACTGCTAACCTAAATATTTGCAGGGAGGATTGCCCTTCTTACAGGGCCTGCTTTGTATTGTGTGGAGCTGTTAAGATTGAGATACCTTAATGTAATTGATACAGCAACATGCAGACGTGCCAACTTTTTTTTTTTTTTTTCAGTTTGTTTCTTTCTTGTTTTTCTGTGTTCTGACCATAGTAAAAGATTTGGCATGAACTGATGGCAAGTGAACTGTTATTCCATTTTTCTATATTTTCAATTTAATTTTGAGCTAACAAAAAGTAGTGGATGAACATCCCTGAAAGCCAACTGTTTTATTTACAGAACATATACAGCTTGGGAAACATGAGTGAGTATTCCTTGCATTGTTTTATTAGCATGCCTAAACTCAGATCACCAGTATGAGCATATTACTCCTAGCAGTGTGTTTAGCATCCAAGCCTTCTGAAGCCTTCTTTGCTTTGGTTGAGACTGCTGGCAGGGGTTGTAAAAAGTAATAGTAGTTTCCAGACAGGGAATGGTCCTCTGAAAATGTGACAGATTTCCAACTAGTAGCAATTAAGGGCAGAAATTCTGCAGCCACCATAAATTTTATCAGATGCTAAACTATCACATGATTGAAATCCTGGTTGTCATGGGGAACTTAAACCATTCCCATACCTGCCTGAGGGACAACACAGTAGGGCACAAGCAATCCAGGAGGTTTCTGGAGTGCATTGAGGATAACTTCCTAACACTGGTGACAGAGAAGCCAATGAGGAAAGGCACTCTGCTGGACCTCCTTATGCTTATAGACAAGAAAGATCTGATTGAGGATGTGAAGGCTTGGAGCAGCTTTGGCTGCAGTGACCAATAGCGATGGAGTACAAGATCCTTAGAGGAGGAAACAGGACAAATAGCAGGATCACAGCCCTGGGCTTCAAGAGAACAGACTCTGGCCTCTTCAGCAATCTACTTGGAAGAAACTCATGGGCAAACATCCTGGAGAGAAGAGACCTGGTTGACTTTCAAAAATCACCTCTTCTTCCAAGCTCAAGAATGGTGCAGTCCAACAAGCAGGAAATCAAGCAAAGATGGCAGGAGGCCTGCATGGATGAACAAGGAGCTCCTGACAGAACTCAAACATCAAATGGAAGCATACATATATTTGGTTTACATGGCAGGGTTTTGGCAGTGGGGGGCTGCAGGGTGGCCTCTGTGAGGAGAGGCTGGGGCTGCCCCATGCCAGACACAGATGGTTCCAGCCAGCTCCACAATGGACCCACTGCGGGACACAGCTGAGCCCATCAGGGAAGCTGGTGGTGCCCCTGGGAAAATGTATTTAAGAAAGGGGCAAAACACTGCACAGACAGTGAGGAGTGAGGGGAAAAAAGTGTGAGAAACAGCCCCATGAGCACCAAGGACAGAGAAGAAGGAGGGGGAGGCAGTGCTCCAGGTGCCAGAGCAGACATTCCCCTGCAGCCCATGGAAAGCCTGTCGTGGAGCAGGTATCCACACTGCAGGCCATGGAGACGACCACCCTGGAGCAAGTGGGTATTTCCTGAAGGAACTGCAGCCCTTTGAGAGCCCACACAGAAGCAGGTTCTCCTAACAGGAACTGTGTGGCCCATGGAGGAACCATGCTGGAGCAAGTTGATCCTGAAGAACTGAAGCCCATGGAAACGACCCATGCTGGAACAGTTCTTGAAGGACTGCAGCCCACAGAAAGGACCCATGCTGGAGCAGGGGAAAAGTGTGAGGAGGAAGGAGCAGCAGAGATGAACTGCAATGGACTGACCAGAACTGACCACAATCCCCCATTCACCTGTGCCACTTGTGCAGGGTGGGATAGAAGAGTGGGGAATGAAGCCAAGCCTGGAAAAAAGGGAGGGATGGGGGGAAGGTGTTGTTTTAATTTGTCTTTGTCTCTCACTATCCAAACATATTTTAATTGGAATAAATTGAATTAATTTTCCCCAAGTGGAGTCGGTTTTGCCCATGACAGTAATTGGTAAGTGATCTCCCTGTCTTTATGTTGACCTACAAGCTTTTTCATCTTATTTTCTCCCCCTACCCTGATAAGGAGATGTAGTGAGAGAGTGGCTGAGTGGGCATCTGGCAGCCAGCCAAGGTCAACCAACCACCAAGAGGTAGAAGCAGGGGCAGGTGATCTGGGAGGAATGCAGAGACACTGTCCAAGCATGCAGGGATGGGATTAGGAAAGGCAAAGCCCACTGGGAATTGGATCTGGTGGGGGACGTAAAGGACAACAAAGAAGGCTTCAGCAAGTGTATCAGCAGTAAAAGGAAGACTAGAGAAAATGTGGGCCTCCTGCTGAATGTGGCAGGGGACCTGGAGACAAAGAACATGGAGAACGCTGAGGTACTCAGTGCTTTCTTCACCTCGGTCTTTACTGGTAATACCAGCCTTCAGCAATCCCAGACCCTGAGTGGGAACACATGGAGAAAGAAGACTTATCCACAGTAAGGATCAGTTCAGGGAACATTTAAATAAAGCTGAATGCACAAGTCCATGGGACTTGATGGGATGCACCTATGAAGGCTGAGGGAGCTGGCTGATGTCACTGCAATGCCAGTCATGATGATCTTTGAAAGGTTGTGGTGACTGGGGAGGTTTCTGAGGACTGGAAGAAAGTAAATGTCACTCCTGTCTTTGAGAAGGGCAACAAGGAGGATCTGGGGAAGTACAGGCTAATCAGCCTCAGCTGAGTCCCCAGGAAGGAGGTGGATCACATCTTCCTGGAAGACATTTCCAAACATATGAAGGACAAGAAAGTGATTGGGAGTAATTAACATGGATTGCAAAGGGGAGATCATGCCTTATCAGCTTGATAGCCTTCTACAACAAAATGAGCAGCTCAGTGGACAAGGGGAGAGCAGTGGATTTTAGCAAGACTTTTGACACTGTCTCTGATAACATGCTTATAGACAAACTGATGAAGTATGAACTAGATAAGAGGATAGTCAGGTGGATTTAAAACTGGCTGAACTGCTGGGTTCTAAGACTTGTGATCAATGGCATGAAGTCCATCTAGAAGCCAGTCACTAGTGGTGTACCTCAGATGTCAGTACTGGGGCCAATACGTTTAACGTCTTCATTAATGACCTGGATGATGGGACCGAGTGCACCCTCAGCAAGTTTGCAGAGGATACAAAACCGGGAGGAGTACTTGATACACCAACTAGAGCATCTGACATGAGAGGCTGAAAGAGCTGGGACTGTTCATCCTGGAGAAGAGAATGCTCAGGAGGATCATAGAATCATAGAATCGTTTAGGTTGGAAAAGACCTTTAAGATCATCCCGTCCAACCATTAACCTAACATTACCAAGTCCATCACTAAACCAGTTAAGGGTAGAGTAGCAATTTCATGTTTCCTGGCGTGGTGGCTGGATTATTTATAATGAAAGTAAAAACTAGGAATCATTAAGGTTGGAAAGGACCTCATGAGTCCAATCATCAACCCACCACCACCATGCCCACTAAACCATGTCCCAAAGTGCCATGTCTACACGTTTTTTGAACACCTCCCAGGATGGTGACTCCACCACCTCTCTGGGCAGCCTGTTCCAATGCTTGACTACCCTTTCCGTGAAGAAATTTTTCCTAATATCTAATCTAAACCTCCCCGGTGCAGCTTGAGGCCATTTCCTCTCGTCCTATTGCTAACTACATGGGAGAAGAGACCAACACCCACCTCACTACAACCTCCTTTCAGGTAGTTGTAGAGAGCGATAAGGTCTCCCCTCAGACTCCTCCAGGCTACACAACCCCAGTTCCCTCAGCCGCTCCTCATAAGGCCTGTGCTCCAGACCCTTCACCAGCCTTGTTGCCCTTCTCTGAACACGCTCCAGCACCTCAATGTCTTTCTTGTATTGTGGGGCCCAAAACTGGACACAGTATTCCAGGTGCAGCTTCACCAGTGCCAAGTACAGGGGAACAATCACCTCCCTGCTCCTGCTGGCCACACTATTCCTGATCCAAGCCAGGAGGATGCTGTTGGCCTTCTTGGCCACCTGGGCACACTGCTGGCTCATGTTCAGCTGGCTGTCAGCCAACACCCCCAGGTCCTTTTCAGCCAGGAAGCTTTCCAGCCACTCTTCCCCAAGCCTATAGCGTTGCATGGGGTTGTTGTGACCGAAGTGCAGGACCCAGCACTTGGCCTTGTTAAACCTCATCCAGTTGGCCTCGGCCCATCGATCCAGCCTATCCGGGTCCCTCTGCAGGGACATCCTACCTTCCAGCAGATCGACACTCCCACCCAATTTGGTGTCATCTGCGAATTTACTGAGGGCGCACTCAATCCCCTCATCCAGATTGTTGATAAAGATATTATACAAGACTGGCCCCAAAATGGAGCCCTGGGGAACACCGCTCGTGAGTGGCCGCCAACTGGACTTAACTCCATTCACCACTACTCTCTGGGCTTGGCCACCCAACCAGTTTTTTACCCAGCAAAGAGTACGCCCGTCCAGCCATGAGCTGCCAGCTTCCTAAGGAGAATGCTATGGGAGACTGTGTCAAGGGCTTTGCTGAAGTCCAGGTAGATGATGTCCACAGCCTTTCCTTCATCCACCAGGCAGGTCACCAGGTCATAAAAGGAGATCAGGTTGGTCAAGCAGGACCTGCCTTTCATGAACCCATCTTATTCATGTGTATAAATACCTGATGGGGGTGAAGGGGTAAAGAAGATAAAGAGCACAGAGGAAGACTCTTTCCAGTGGTATCCAGTAAAAAGACAAGAGACAACGGGTACAAACTGAAATACAGGAAATTTCATTTAAGCAGCAGACAAAATGGTTTTTATGGTGAGAGTGGTCAAACACTGGAACAGGCTGCCCAGAGAGGTTGTGGAGTCTCCATCCTTGGAGACTCCAAAAAACTCTATTAAAAACCTGACGGGACACAGCTCTGAGCAACCTGCTCTAGCTGGCCCTGCTTTGAGCAGCGGGGTTAGACTAGATGATCTCCAGAGATGCCTTCCAACCTTAACCCAAGCTGTTATTCTGTGAGTAGCAGATACTCATATCTAACAGAGAACTCGGCTACACTCTACCCAATTGGACATTTGTTCAGTTTCTGTGCTTAGATCTCAGTAAGCCAGATATTTATATTTCTCTTTATCACAATTTCAGACAGTAAAAATTGTTTTGGGACAGGGAAGTTATTTTCCATTGAGATATATTTGCCCTGTTTCTGCTTTGACTTGTGGAGGTAACATAAGCCCCTAAATCCCACTGATTTTGGAAAAATATGCTTTTGTAGTTTATAGTACAAACCTGGATACAACAGCATAGAGTGGAAGTAGTACGGTGCAGTATTGTACTTCCAAAAATGAGGTCATTAGGCCTGGATGGTTCTGATTTCCTGCTAATTTTGAACGAGGTTATTCTGACTGATTACTGGCCATCTGTAGGTTCCTCTTGCTGTTTTGGTTGCTTCTGTGCTAATCAACTCTTAATATTTGCATTAAATAATTTTTTTTATACGTTTGCTCTGTTGATTGTTCTTTGTTCTGGAGATTGTTCCCTATAATATTCTTCACCAAAAACTGAACACTGCTTTTGTATTTTGACTACTTCACATTTTGGATGTCAGCATCTCAAATCATCAGATCAAAATCTGAAATGCTCAAAATTTAAAGGAAATTTCTGGAAAAAAAATTGCATATGTTATAACAGACTTCATACACGTGAAAGGTTTAACTTACTCTAGTTTGTAAAGTACTTGGAGATTCTGAGATTGCAGGTACAATTCAGGTACAAATATAATGATCCATTGTCCTCTAAGAAGGAACCTCATCAAGATATTTGAGTTACTGAGTTGCTAAAACTGGACTGGACTTTGCTGCTAGTCTTGCCAGAGAGTTAAGCGCCACATAGCTCTCTAAACTTTGGTCTGTCTTCTACAACAGCATTTGATATCCTAAGCATAAGCAAGGTTTCATGGGCAGGAATACCAGAAACTGCAAGAAAAGGCATTTATCACATTTGTGTCTCTGTTGTTTGTTATTTTTATTTTTCCTGTGTGATCTGAATCCCGATCCTTCTCTTTGCACATGTGAAGCACCTGGAGATTGACTTCTGCTATGTAGAATTATTTGCATTTCAGTTTCTCCTAAAATTTCAAACCACAAAGCAAGATGTGGTATTTTCTTCAGTTCCTCCCCCACCAGGACCATGATCAAAATCAACATTCATATGGCAACATCCTAGATGAGAACACTGGTGAGTGATTTGAGACTAAGAAAATTACTTGGACTTAGCCTTTATGATAAGCTTTACTTAAAGCTTTACAGAGGCAGAGGAAAGTCCACTTAACTTTAGTGGACCTCGTATCTGACTCAGAAGGCTTAAAATGGTAAAAGCCCAGCTTTGCATGAGAAGAGTACGGCCATGAGGAGCTTGCTTCCTCCTTTTCACTGAAAGCTTTGAGAGTAAACCAAACATTGTGGAATTGTAGTTCTGTCTTTATACTCTCATATAGTTAATTTTCTTGGTACTGTGATTCCAGCAGAGCTTTCAACTAAAATGAATGTAACTAATAATTGGGAATTCAATAATATTTGAATTTCAAATTATTGCATGAGACATGTATGAAGCCTCATACTTCATTATAAATTATTAATTACATTTTGAAAATGATCTTGGATATGTAAATCTATTATTAAGGAAATCTGTTGGCATTTCTACTTTTAAGACATGAATGTAATATTTCCATTAAAAATTCTCCTTGTGATTATTCACAGAATAACTCCAAGAAATGTAAGACAGAAATTAATTTCTCTTTGAATTAGTGTTCTCTTGCATTCATGATTGCAGTTATTCTCCACATCTTGCTTCTCTAATTCAGAAAAAAATGCAGTTGGAAGTTGCTATTTCTTCTGGGGAGGAAAAGAGAAGATTGAATCACATTCTAGCAGATCTTCTGTTATATACTATTTTGTCTTCTGTCTAGGGGAATGTAGGAGGGAGCCGTACAGGTCCTTCTGACTGGAGAGCACAAAGCCAGGGGTTTTCTACATTTCTGTATGTGATGCCAGGCTCTCGGGATAAATGTGGGTCTCTAGGAGAGTGTAGTTGCTCCCCCTGTACACCAGGCAGCAAAAGCAGGGAAGTGCAGGTCCCATCTTTCTGGCAGGCGTGTATCTGGTTTCCCACGCTGTGTTGTTCTGCCGCTGGGATAACTCGGCTCCCCACCTGCAGTGCCTTCTGCACACCCGGTTACTTCCCTGTGGTGCTTTGCAGCTCTCAAAGATGTAATTATGTCTTTGATTTCTGCCTCTTTCATTTGTTACAGTAAATGACCAGGTATGACCAGGTATGATTTTGGCATTTAGTTCTGCTGCTGACACCTGCAAATACTAGAGCTGGGTGGTAAAGGTTTGATGTTCATTGTTATTTTCATTTTTGCAGATGTATATTTAGCATGTGCCATTCTGGGTCATCCATTTTGTCCACGCTGTCAGGTGCAGGTTGCTCAGATTCCAGCTGATAATAACCAACTCAGTTTGCACAATATTTAACTAGAAGTCTTTGGTTGCAACTTTAGGTTATTTCTGCCGTGACTGCTTAATTTTACTTTCACCAGAACACTCCCCAAACCTTTGCTTTCATATGGTACATGTAAGGATGCTGCATATGAGACTATTCAGCACAAAGATTTTAATAAAATGCGCCTGTAAATATGCTTGCTTCTCTGTTGTTACAGTTATTTTAAGTGTATGTTTAACTTGCTGATATCACACCACTGTGCAGCTGTTTGTTATATATTAACTTAAGACTCAATCCCACAAAGTACTGACTGCTTCTGGATCATGCTGAGTCCCTTTCCCTTCCAGCGGCGTTTAAGGGCTTAGGGGGTGCTCAGCACCTCACAGGACTGAGCCCTGAATCCGGGCAACAACAGGCTCTTTCAAAAACCAATCAGGTTTTCTGGAACAAGGTTCATACTGTAACTGGGCAATATTTTGTGCAATGGATTTTCATGAATTTAGATGAAACCTTATCCAGAACAACAGATCTCATAGTTAATGGCTGCTGGAAGACATAAACATCTAGGTATGTATGGTGGTAATTAATTACATTTTACAATTATGGCTTTATAAGTTGTTCCAGATAAATGCAAAACCATGATGGAGACTAATATTTAATCTTTCGTGTGTTGGCTGCGGTGTGCTTTGCCCCTGTGTTAAAGTGTATGTGGTTTCTTAGAGTTGCAGACATTCTGTGCAGCTCATCTAGCAAAGCCATTTGGGCGTTATTCATCACCGCGCTTACGCACCGTACAACGGGGCGCTTTGTGCGCTGCGACTCCAAGGGGATCCCACTGGCAGTGGCATCAGGGGGCAGATTCCCTGGCATTACCCCAGCTTTCTGGAGCCCCTTTGGGCAGAAGCCCACCCAGCCACAGAGCCGAGCCACTGGCGCTGCCCGCATCGGTGCGTTGTCACTGATGGCACTGCGCGGGAGCGCTGTCCCCTGCTGTGATCGGGCATTTTGAAAGGTAGGCTTTGCCAAAGTGTACTAAGCTGATCTGTTGCTTATCTTTTGGGAAGCCAGGAGAAGTATTTAGTGGCCAAATGTATCTTAGTAAGACCAAGACATGGTGTAGCCTGTGCAAACTACGGTGGTAATTACTACTCTTTCTCTGAAACTTGTCTTGGGAGAAGAGTGTGGCATTGGTCTGTGTGGTAAATTCAGACATACTTGGCACAGAAAAAGTGCTGTAACATACTGTTTCTAAAAACTTACTCTTGCTGTTTTATACGCAGATGAAGACCATAATCTTCCATTGTTTGCAAGGAAAAAGACAGGACCTGAAACCTTTAAGGAATGGGGTTTAATTCCATCTACAAGCAAGGCAAATTACTTCCAATAAGGCAGCCCCTGCCTTCCCTGTTCAACACCCTGTCGTGCTAGGCAAGCAAGGAGACACTCTTTGATTTTGGTCCTGGTATCACCTGCAAATAGTGGTAATTAGGAACTAAAAACTAAACCTGAATTTTGTTTTCACACTGATACTTAAGGTTGGTCAGAGAGCAAGGCACAGTTCTGTTCCAGGGACTGTTGGAGGAATCTCACTTTAATTCAAATGCACCTGTGTGTTAATAACCGTATCTTTTCAAAATAATCAATTGCACTGTTGGCCTTTGCCCTCACTCCCGCAAGTTAACTATCAGTTGCGCATACATTTACGTGGGGATTATCTCTTGAGATCGGTGGGAGTTTTTAAGCATGCAACAGCAGAGAATCACATACATAAAATGTTTGCAAGATCACAGCTCTGGCAATAGACTTTAACTGAAATCAAGGTATGAAATCAGTATGTAAGTAGACTGTGGATTAAGAAATTTGCTGACTGCCAGTTTTCTCAGAGTAATGACTGAGAAGCAAGTCGGCTGCTGTGCTTTTCTGGGAAATAAGCAAAAAATTCAAACAAAACTGAGCTTTTAGGAGTCTTTAGTAAATTAGAGAGGTTTCTGTGTAACTTTAAGCACAATTAGCTAAGCTAGCAACACTAAGAAATTAAGATTTGTTTACCCATTAAAAGAAAGTGGGAAATAGGTAGAAGTTTATGGGAACAAAAGTGGACTGCTGATGCCAGTGAAGTCTTTTCCAAAACTTTCCGCGTAGGATGAAGGCACCACGTGGTCCCATATAAGAACATTGCAGCAGAAAGTAGTCACAAGTACTCAATATCCTCCCCGGGAAAACAGCTCCCGGTTTAGAGGAAATGAGGCTGGGGTTGCTTGTACGCTAATTCCCTTTCATTACTATGTGTTAGCAAAGCTGTTTAATACTTGCTGTAAAGCCTGGATTTCACTTTCCTCGCATTTAAATCTGGAATAATAAGCTCTCAAAAGCTTAGAGGTTCCAGTAAAATGAGATTTGGCTAAAAACTACATTTGGTTTCTACTAGTAACAGTGGTGAAGCTTTGGTGCCCTAAGCAATGAGAGAAGCAAGACTGGTGAGAGACTATGCTTCGTTAGGATATTGAATGATTTAGTAGAAGTTGCTATGTCTTATTGCAAACCTTAGGAAGGATTTCTTTCTCTGGAGAGCCTGAACTCCCTCCGTCCCCCTTTTCTCAGACTTCAGAACAATGAAAAATGCAATAGTAGATTTTGAAACATTTCCAAGTGTTTGTATGATGTATTTTGCTTAAGCGTTGGAAAATCAAGACGTAGGATATTGTGCATGGAGCAGGATGACTGTCGTTTCAGTGTTTCTCAGGCAGCAGTATCTGTGACTCTGAGGGCTGAACACTGAATGGGAGCTGTTTATCAGCTGAACGATAGCGGGATTTCTGATAAATCAAGCATCTTCTCTTGGCCTGGTACAGTGAAGTATAAAGCTGATACTACAGCCAGCTGAAATTGGCTTGTTATAAAGGTGCACCTCTGACTCCTTGGTTAAAACAAGTATTCTGGAATGTACTTGTCTGTGGCTCTTCAGGACTTTCAGAGTTAAAGCTTTCATGTAAATCTTGTCGCTGCTAGGAAAATTACCAGATGCTGACAGGGGGTGTCACCAGTGGCTCAGCTGAACATATGCTGCATATGGCTTGGCTGCAAGCGCCGGACCCTGCTGGTGCAGCGACTGGTGAAAACAAGTTTTAAACCAACTGATTTCAGCATAATACTAAAGGTTAGCCTCTACACAGTGTTTGTCCTGTCAAAGAGACTGAATAACTAATAGAGCATAGATTGGCCTGCCAAAATTTTTGCTGCATCAAAAAAGAGTTAGATGGTATCTTTACTGAGTTATTTTACAAATGGTATTTTCTGAGGTATAGAGCAATCCCAATGTCCTTGCACTGGGACTATATTGTGTTATTTTCGTGGTGAAGCCGGAATTGAAAATGAATCAGAGGTTGAATGTAAAGCAGACTAAAATCTCTGTTTACCTTAATGATTGATTTTAATCTCTGAATTTGACACAACAGCACTTCATAAGAAATTCAATTAACCGTTTTCTGAAGAAAGTACTTTTCTGCTTTTCCAGAGAACATACTTAAAAATTATTTCCTGTTTGGGACGTTGCCACAGAATTTGTGTTTCTTTGTGCCTCTTTTGCGAACCCGCTACAGACACCCACCCAGCACCACCACCCGCACACCCGCCTCACGCCCACACGTCCTGGCACCCTACGGCTTTGAAACACAACACATAGAGAATGAGCTGAGGGCAATTCCACGTTCCCCCAGCCCTTTCCAATTCACAGCACTCCTGGGCAGCTCCTAAGACAAATTTCAATTCTGGAGGTGTTTCAGGAGTCCCGTTGCTTGTGGAAGGAGGAGTTTCCACTCGCCTTCCTCCACTGTCCTCCCTGCCCTTGGATGCTTACTTCCACCTCCTGCCCTGCAAGAGCTCGGGTGCAGCCGGAGGAGCTGGTTCAACTCACAGTCTGGCAGCAAAAAGCAGAAGGGAGGTCCAGCATCTCTCCCTTTAGGTGGTGGCATGCTCTTAGGTTGGCTCAAGCCATCACTTCTGCCTTCAGCCGTAGAGACCAGGTAGATGAAGGAGAGGATGTGAAGAGCAGCAGGTGGTCTATGGGGAGTGGCAGCATCTCTGGGTCAGTGTGTGGTAACAGGAGAGAGCAAAGCAGCTGTTCCAGTCCTGGCACAGAAACAGAAAGTTTGTTGAATTACGTCATGAAAAGCGAGAGGTGGGAAGAGATCTGACTCAGGTATTTAGTATTGCTTAGACGAAAGACAGCCCTAGGACAGAATTGGTGCAAACTGCCTCCCTTTCATACTGGCACTGGAAACATGGCTCACATCTCCAGCTTAGTATTTTAATTACATACTCCAGTGTGTTGAGGGAATGGCTGCTAAGGTTTTTCTCGTTAAGATTTTCTTAACCTGAGATTTAACAAGGTCTTTTTAAAAAGGACAGTGTGACTGATGGAAACTGAAGTGTGCATTTTGCTGTCTGCAATGTTTAGGCAAAGACAGCTCACGAATGTAAATTAACTTTTGTAGTAAGGAAATGTGTAATCTTTCAGGTTCAAAGCTACCCTGTGCTCTTACAAGACATAAATTATTAGTCAGATCTGCAAACTCCAGTTTAGAAGATTAATGGACCATCATCAAAATAGGCAATTCAGTCTTGAAACAGGTACTTTAGTCTGAACTCTTTTAAAAAAAATGGAGTTTAGGGTTTGTCCTCTGCATGGGTAGATAATGGATTATTTTCTCGTGTGTACACTTTTTACAGCTCTCATCACCGTAAGCATCAAAGTGCCAGAGAGGCATTGATGGATTTGTCCTTGCAGGCCCATAGGTTATAAGGTACTACTCCTATCATCACTTATTTTACACATATGGCACTTACGCTGAGAAAAGTATGCTGAACTGCCAAGGTCAGAGAGAAACAAAATCCAGAATCCCTCTTCCCCAGCCTCAGTCATAAAGACATCTTTCCTGCCTTAGATAGGGGTTTCATTTTTTTTCAGATGATTTACCATTACTTTCAGGGCTGGTAAAATCCGGAGTTGTTTAACCTCTACTCATAGGAATATGGGTGTATGATCCATAAAGGTCTCTTGGGGCACTGGTTCCAGTCCCCCTTATTTCAGACAATTATGCCTAACTCCATCACAGGCTAATTAAGCCAGATTTTCTTCCACCCTGTTCTAATAGGAAGACAGTTGCACAATTCCAATGTTCTGATCTTAAACATTCTCCTGATTTCCCACCAAAATCTGACTACCTTGTGCAGCTGCAATATCTAATAGAGGCAGTCAATATGTATTATTTGTATTGCTTCCTAGAAACAATTACAATATTACAAATAACATCAGGCCGTAAGAGATTTCCTTGACTATCCTGCTGATAAAAGGTCTAATTTAGTATGTATGGCTGTTTCTAACAGGACCAGTAAGCTAGCCCAGAATGTATAAATTTGTATGTGTCTGATTCCATGTCCAGACAAATAAGTTTTCAAGGGAGCAGCATTGTATGTTTTCTGCATCTTTAAAATCAGGTAACTTCTCTTCCTGCCAAAATAGACAGTCGGTTTGCTTAAATTTGATCATCCATGTTTTAAAAAAATACTCTTGATTTTAGTGTTAAAGAAGAAGGTAGTTAGTTACTACAACACCAGAGAAAGAGAGGGATGACTATTAAAGGCTTATCATTGCTTTGAAGTTTTCAGGCAAGCTAAATTCAGAGCACATATTTTATTGAAAAGGCCCAGCACGTAAATGTTGTTGTAGCACTTCATTGCTATCCACTTTGTTCAAATCGATTTTTTCTAGCTTTTCCATTCCACAGGATTTTTGATAGAGTAAATTCAAACAAAAAGTACAAGTTATTGACAAACTAGAGGTAGAATTAGCAAGAAGATTTTTTTTTTTTTTCCTGAAAAAGAAACATGGTGGAGATGGTAATTCAACCTTCTGGCACGAGAAATGTGCCCATGAATGTTAATTTAGTTCAGACTGTAACAAAGAGAGCAAGTTTGTCATTGTAAAAAGAGACTAAACAAAGAAAAGTATTGATACTAATTGAAAAAAACCCTGTGTTGTTCTTGAAGCACATCAAGACTTCCTAGAAGCCTCAACTGATTAACAACAAAAACAACAAACCCTGATGCTTCCCCCCCAGATGCTACCTGTTTCTCCTTTTTTTAATCTTAGTGAGATATTCGCTGTTCTGACCTCATGAATGTATCAAAAGCTGTAATTGGTCAGGGCTTTTGCTGTGGCCAGCATGGAGTTAACTAAGGAGTGCAGCTGCACTATCACCAGTTGGGTATTTCTGTTGCATCACTCCGGGCCAATTATTCTACCGAGACCTGTTATTTTATTATAATAAGCATCAGAAGCAAGATTATCTTATATAACTAAGCATAATTTCTACTGATGTGGCATCATTCCTAATGAAGTCCACTACCTGCTTCACTTTTGAAGCATTTCCATCTTTTCTAATACCTAATGGACACGGTCCGTCTGCGGTGTCGATGCATCCCTGCTCACTTCAGCACAGCTGAATGATTTAAGCGAGGGTTGGGTGCTGCTCGTGCTTCCTCCTCGAGCCCAGGAAGAAATGCCATTGCTCAAAAATCATATAAACCCACGCACGGCCCCTCGCTATGGCTCACACACAAAACTGAATGAAGTATGCCAGCTCCTCGGCCCCTGGCCTGAGCGGTGCAAACACCCGCTGCAGGTGGTCCTCAGCCCTTGAACTCTTCAAGGCCCTTTTTCTATGTATTTTTTATTCCATTGACTTATTTTGGCCTCCTGGTTGCATAACAAGGCACCTTCATATCCTCAGGTAATTTTGGAAGGATGCAGTTTTGAATAGAGAGGACAAGATGGCAGGGTAATTAAGTGGGTGGGGAAGAAAGTTGATAAAGAGCTCTTAATAGTCACTTTTACATGCTATTATTTCGAGCCAAGAAAATAAATACAGAGTGGCTGTAGGGCCATCAGACGCTGCAGCGAGGGCTGTGACATAGGAAGGGATGGCAGACAGAGCAGAGAAGGAAGAGAAAGCAAATGGCTGCAAGGGGGACAATCCCAGCTCCTTTTCTGAGATCGCACCCTTTCCTCCCAACTAGTCCATATCACTTTAATGTACATCCATCTGACAGAAAATCTAATATAACTTTATTTCAAGAAAAAAAGAAAAAATATATATCTGGTATAGAAAAAATGACTTTTTGACTAATCTCTTTTTCTTATTATTTCTGTCTACTTTACATCTCCATGGTCCTTTTCCTTCCTACATCTTACACTTTGTGAGACACAAAATAAAGGTGGAATTCAGCCTTCCTAATTGGTAATGGGAAGTCTTCTTTATGTTTAAACACAATGATCTGTTTATTGGAAACTGCTCTTCTGTAGTACCAGCCATCTCTTCATGTCATGCTGTCTGAGTAATGCCTCTTGAGGATGGGGAGAAAAGAATGGCATCGCAGTTGGACCCTGTGGGGTTATAAATAGCATTCTAGCAGCCTGAAAGGCTGAAGCCATCATTAAGTTGCATGCAGCTGTAGTGGTGTAGGTGGGTGAGTAAGAGCAACTCGGAGATGGGATAATGGTAACCTGGTACACAAGGGTCATTTTTCATTGAAGGCGTCACTCCATCGGGCTATTGTGTTCTCCCTAAATTAGGTCTCAGTGTTTAACAGAGCTGAGCAAGCTCAGCAAAACAGCCTCGGCAAAGCACATTTGAAAGAAGATTAGAGGGAAAACCAGTTTGTTGTGTATTGTGATTTAGGCCAAATTGTGATAAACTTTTCTCACTTTGGTCAGTAATTTCCTTTATCAGCAGCAAAGTAAATGCAACAGCAACTAGCCTTTCGGAAGTAGCATACCAGCTTCCTACATAAAGGCAGTGATGACTTTCCCTGGGCAAATTAAACAGTTAATACAGCAATTTAACCCCAGCTGTCCTTTGAGTGTTTTCCTTAGCAGCAGGATTCATTTTCTGGAATAGATTTTTTTCAGTGCCAAGACAACAAAGGTCTTGAATTCGGAAAATCCCTTTCAATTTATTATTACTAATTTGGTTCCAGATACATTGGTACACAAATGGAAAATCCTACATTAATTTCACACAGTTTATATATAACACAGATGAAAACAATTAGCAGCCTATGTTAGTTTGAGCTTGCATACACAAACATACTACTCTTCCCTCATTTCTAAACTGAACAAACTTGAGATCTTGATCCTGCTCCCAGTGAAGTCCGTGACAGAGTTGCCTTTAGATTCAATAGAGATATGACTCAGCTTAATTCCCCCTGTGGGACCTGTCAATGTGTAAAGATTCCTTGGAGGTTAACTGCTTGCAGGAGAGTCTTTGCCTGGACTGTAAAAGGAAGGTGCAAATTGCAGAACTGGAGCATTAGCTATGTACTGCAGCCTGGAAAAGACACTGTCATTTAAAGCAAAGGGATCTCTTATTTCAGTAATCCTGCACCTTAATAATTCAATTTGGTCACTCATTAATTTAGAGTATGTCTTAGAGAGTCACTTCCTTTGCCATCTTGCCCAATAGCTGTTGAAGTAGGACAAAAGCTTTTATATTTTCCTGAAATTACTCATTTTCGCTCTTTTTTTTTGTACTCTCTTAGAAGAGGACCTTTTTTAAAAAAATCATTACTTTAAAATAGACTTTCAGAAAGTATTTATGAATACTTTAAACCATGAAAGAGATAATAGAGTTGTGGGAGTGGGAGAGAGGATTTCTAAACTAAGTAGAATCATTCTCATTTAGACTTTTCAGATTTAAATGAGTGCCTTTCTTATTGCATAAATGTGCCTTTTGCTATTCTGAGAAAGCTAAGAGATGAACCACTGCCTACTGAAGGCTGGGGGGGGGGGGGGAGGGGGCTGTTCCTTCATCATTAAGACTCAATATTATTTCTCCCATGTCACATTTTTTGTAATCCTTTCCCACCTGTATTACACTTGGAATAATCCTTCTCATTCCTTGTCACATGCGCATTAAACCTCTTTTAAATTACAGACTTAGAGCTTTTAAAACAAGCATTTCATTTTTGTTGCAGTAAGTGTGATGACCATTGTCAAATCACTATTAAAAATCTCATGCATATACCAATCTGGAATTTATTCTTGGAGTTCTTCTCTTCATAAATTACTGTACTTGGTCAACCGTAACATGTAATGCTGGCGCTGCCTCTCAGTTCACTGCAGCCTTTGTTACTCATCTGGAGTCAAAATACTAGCCTGTAAATAACACAGTATATACCTCGGTTTTTCAGAAATACCTATGCAAGTGCTATGAATTTGTTTTTATTTACATCTTCTCAAGCATCCTCAGTGGCAAATAGTATTAATCTACTCAAGAAACAAAAAAGCTGGAAAAACAGCCAGGAATGCCACTTCAAAAGCACCTTTTTTAAATCAGAAATTTGGATGACATTTTGCTTTTTTAGGATTGTAGAAAAACCTTTCTATATGAAGGACTAATTTGCTGAAACTTTGGTGCGTAACTTTGACAAAACACTATGGCTTGTTTCTCTTCAAATATTGTAAGAAACTGGAAAGCGTTCAAGTTTATAGTCAGAAGAGTGATTGGCCTTCTTTCTCATGGCAGTCCTGTTGATAAATTTTGCTTTTAGTAAACCTTGGCGTGAAGGCACCTGAATGCTATATACACTTCCCAGCCTTTAAAAAACTAATAATTCAGATTAAGAAAAGATTTGGGTAAGTATTGGTCTCCAGTACAGGAAGTTAATCCTGTTCTCAGACACACTCTTTAGTGTGCTGCATCCGTGCTTTGCTAAATAGTATGTGGATGTGGAAGGACAGACTCTGACTCTATGAAGCTGCAAGAGTTTGAAGAGAGTTTTAGCATACTACCAGTAGAAAAATCTACAACAAACACGTCTGGAAGATTAAAACTATAGTATTTACTTTTAGAAACTTGACAAATGTCTAATTGACTAAATACTGTTATCTCTGTAACTGCAATTTTCTAGGTATTTCCTTTATTAAATGTAATGACATTTAGCAAATACGACATACAATGATATTCTTACCTAAATTATCTAAAGTGAGCTTTACAGCATGACTTTCTAAGTAAATTCTTGCAAGCATGCTGTTATTCTGTCAATACCTTCTCATGTCATTTCTGTCTCCTCAAGCAGTTTTTAACCTGCTGATGAGCTTCAAATATATTTAAGAGAAGGGTTCAGATCTCAAAGTTACCAGAATTTCTTAAGTTTCAGAAACGCTGTTGGCTGGATAAAGGAGACACCCAAATTAGTGGCTCAGCTCAGCTCAGTTGTTCTTTCTGCTTTGTCTTTTTGTCCAGCTGGTAGATAGAGGACACAGGAGGAACTGGGGATTCCCTTCTCTGAGGGAGCTAGTGGATTAAAAAGGATATTAAAAATTAATGTGATGGATATAGCTGGTTTATTTATGGAAAGGAATGTGCAGGAACATAGGACCATATATCCATTGAAATTCAGGTTTGAATAGTGCTGTTAGAAGTTTTTAAGTGACCAGCACAGACCCCTAGAGATACCAGGGAGACTGTGAGATAAGTTTACAAGACCTGTGGAAGTCTTTTTAAAGGTAACTTCTGATACACTTCTTGTCTCATATAAATGAAATCATACTTCCTTTAATGGTGCTGCTAATGTCATTCTTTTGGCCATTTCAGCATCTTCACTGAGTCCCCCTTCAGAGACTTCCTTTTCCCATGGTCTGAAGCAGATAATTCTTGTCTGCACTGACTTTCCCCAGATAGTCCCAAGCTAACATAGAAGACAGCGATGGTCCATACGGATCCGCTCCATACTGTGTCAGCGTCTCCAGTCCTAATCTCCATTTCCTCTTTGCTTCCCATGCCCAACACTGTGAAGCAATCACTTTACCCTCTCATTTGAGTCATTCTTCAAAACTCCCTCCTTCCATGGGGCATACCATAAAGCTGAGGCCAGCAAGACCTGGGCTGGTGGCAGGCTGTGCCTGCTGCTGCTGACTGCCGGAGAACCCTGTGGTCATTCCCAGAGTTACTTGCTACCTCATTTGACCTACATCCCTTAAGCCCATTTGTTTGCCTCATCCCCTAACTACACTTTGCCTTTGACAGTACGTCTACACTGCTCTCCAGAGAAGTAATTACAGCGTGTAGAGTCACACCAGTCTCAGAGGAGAGGCAGTGGGGCTGATGGCCTTCGGTACTTCTTTAGTGTGTCTGTTCTGCCTTGCACTTTGTGTCGTCCCATTTTCATTTTGCCTCTTACCTGAGGTACATTAAACAGTTTTAGTTATGACTACAGCCCCAGTCCAAGTGTAGAAATATTTTCAGACAATAAACTATCTGAGCAAGGACTACCAGTTGTTATGGGTCTTTGTCAGGAGTCATGACATGGGGCCGTAAGCCATTGTCTCACAATATTTTCCTTGTGGCATATGAATACTGTTCAGATTGTGCATAAAATGTTGTTCTTGCTGTTAACTCTGAGAAACAGTGGCAAACCAAAAGGTTGTCCAGATTTGGGACTGAAAGACAGCCTGGGAACCAAGCACGAGTATCTGAGTTTGCCGATGGCAAGAACTTCTCTTCTAGCACTTATGTCTTTAAGCTTAAGAAAGCAAACCATGCTTAGGCAAATACGCTGATCTGCTCTCCAGTAAGAAATTTGTGTTCGGCACCACAAACACAATGGGGCCCCCATCCAATTTAAACACTCAATTAAAATGTAGTTCTACGTTGCAGATTGTTTGGTTATAAAATATACAACTAGATACTGAATATACTTTGCTGGAGTGAAAAAGAGTGACAGATGATCTGAGTCTTTTTTTTTCAGTTACTTTGGGCTTACTAAGAGGATCACTTATACGGTGTAAGGAAGTGGACTAGTTAATCCGCAGGTTATAGCTGGGAAAATAAACTCGTGTTTGAGAAGGGGGGGAGGACTGCTACACGCGTTGGCCACTCGCCCGTGCTACAGAGCAGCAGCCCGTGCAAGGCCTGTGCCCGGGACAAAACCCACGGGTGAGCAGAGCAGGCGTACCTCAAGGGCAGGGTGGGTGGTGAGGCTGGGACAGATGCACGGCATTTTGAAGGTACCGGACACGACCATCCTGCCGTGGCCGGCTGCCTGCCAGCGGGGCGTGGCCGCCGCGCACGGCAAGGGGCAGGGAGGCTCCTTCCAGCGGGAGGCAGCGCTGGAGACCCGCCGGCCCTCGCTTCGGGGGCCGCAGGCGCTTCCCGCCGCCAGGACCGACCCGAGGGCCGCGGGGGCGGCCGGAGGAGCCGGGGGTTCCCGGGCCGCCCCGCCCCGCCCCGCCCCGCCCCGCCGGGCCGCCGCCCCGGCCGGCGCTCCCCGCCCGCCCCCTCCGCGGCGGCCGCTGCCATAGCGATCCATGGCGATGCGGGAGCGGGCGGCGGCGGGGACGGGCGGCGGCGTCCCCCGGCTCCCCCCAGGTAAGGGCGCTGCTCCGCCAGCCGCCTCCCGGCAGCAGCGCGGGGAAGTTGGTGTGGCGTGGCCTCGGCGCTGTGAGGGGATTTTTGAATCTCACTTCATTGTATTTGTCCTCCTGCCTCTCCCCCCCCAGCTCACTTTCTGCCTGCTGAGGTGCAGTTGAGCCCAAAGCCGCTTTCTCTGGGAACTTCTCTGCAGAGAGCAGCGGCTTGTTCTCCTTGGGTTTTTTTGGGGTTTTTTTTTTTTTTTTTTTTTGACGCGTGGAAATTTGCGAGCGGTACAGAAGCACAAGGGCAGGCCGAGGTTTCGGTGCCCGGCGGGCTTTTGTCCGGCCCCGGGTGCCGTGGCGGCGGGGGCAGGCTCGGCTGGGCTCGGCTCGGCCCGGCTGGGATCGGCTCGGCCCGGCTCGGCTCGGCCCGGCTGGTCTCGGCTCGGCCCGGCTGGTCTCGGCTCGGCCCGGCTCGGCTCGGCCCGGCTGGGATCGGCTCGGCCCGGCTCGGCTCGGCCCGGCTGGGATCGGCTCGGCCCGGCTCGGCTCGGCTCGGCCTGGCAGCCCAGCCGGCTCCCGCCGTGACCCTGTGAATGAGGGGGATTAAAAACAGCGGCGAGGGAGATTCCAGGCGTCTCGCTGAAACACAAGGAAACCCTTTTATCTCCAGAGGGACAGAGGCTCGCAAAATTTCTGTCGAAGTGCCCCGAGGAGGGAGCAGCCTTAAACCCAGCGGGTACCGGCACCGCAACTCCCGCCTTCCGCGCCGTGGTCGGGGTTTGCCTGTGCGGATCTGCGGCAGCTCCCCGGGCCCGCTCGCTGCTCCTTGCTGCCATGGACAACCCCGGCGGGGTTTTGCATCTCCTGCAGCCTGCGGGGGCTCTGCCGCCGGCCCCCCGCATCGCCCGGGCCCCTCCGCTTGCCAGGGGCCACCCCCCCCCCCCCCCCACCAGCCCCGCTGGCCCTCGGAGCCCCCGCGGCCACTTGGGTGGGAAGGAGACAAAGCATGGGCCGGGGCTGCCTCTGTCCCTCTAGCACAGCCGTACGTTTGCTCTCTTCGTCTTGGGGGGAGGAATCCTGCCCCCCAGGCAGTGCGCAGGTTTATGAGGATCCCACTGGCCTTTGCAGGGAGAACCCGTGCAGCGAGAACCATCCCAGTGGTTTTTGGGCATCGTGTGGCATGGTGGTGCGAGCACCTGCCCGCCCGGCAAAGACCCCTGGCCAGCGCAGGGGACGCAGGGCTGGCGGTCCCCGCACGGCTTTCCCAAGGGCCGGAGTGTGGTTTGGGCTGCTGGATCTCCCACGCTCAGCGCAGGGGGAGATCCCTTATACATCATGTCTCAGTCACAGAGACTCCGGTCATTTCCAAATTCAAGTTTTCATTGCACTGTCACGACAGCATAGGCTGGCTTCTGGCTTTACGTACTTCTGAATCTTGTTTTCTTTGGCTAGGGAAAAATACTTTGCTGTGCACGTGATGTAACTCTTAGGTTTACCTGCTAGGGGACAGACAAGACAAGCGTCATGCAGCCTTCCAACAGCAGCAAGCGTAGGAAAAAATACGTATGTTTTCCTCTTCTTTGCCTACTATTTGAGGATTAGGTGGCACTTGATGGATGTGCTGAGTTTTTTGGATGAAAACTTCTCATGTCTCAGGGCTCAGTGCTGAGCACTGTGAGGAGAAGACTGGGTTGCTGTTGTGGGGGGTTTCTCTAAGTGTGTATGTGGATTATATTTGGGGTTGTAAGGTAGGTGTGGTAGTCATACTGAATTTATTAGCTTATTAAACATTAGAGAAACAAGTACATATTGAAATTATTCTGGTCTCTTAAATTGCTAATGTATGCAATTATACTTTGAGGGAGTTATGAATGTCTTCTCACCACCACTGCAACACACCTTTGTTCGGTGAAAAAGAACTTCATTTCGTGCATGCCTTTGTTTCCTACGCAGGGGCTCAAAGTTCTTTTAGTTGGGGACTTTGTAAGGAAATTTCTCTAACGGTTGCTTTTGTTTTCCTCATGCAGGCAGTGGAGACTGAGGAGCTCGGCTTGCCCAGGCGATGTGAAAGCCAGACAAACCAAGGTGCAGCAGGTGAAGGAGAGGCAGCGAGGTCAGCTGGTGGAGACAGCAGCGTTGCTTTGAGCTACCCCAGCCTCCACCTCCATGCGTACAGCATCGAGAGCATGACAACGTTTCCGAATGGCTGTGGAAATGGCACCACCGTTACTTGTATAGTTATGGATAATAAAGACCCCCAAAACCAGACTACCTGTGTCAGTCATAATGGGGGATACAGCACCAGCAACAGTCATGAGGAAGAAATTCAAGAGGATAAGCTCAGCCCTTCCAAATTCGTGCGCTTTTTCACCACCCCTCGGAAACGGGCTAACTCCAGCTCCGACAGGCCTCGTTCTCTGGTTTTGATGGGCAATTCGTCCACGTGGAATGCTTTGTCTTCCATCAGAAAAATGGGATCTTTCAAGAAGCTGAAATCTTCAGTTCTCCAAGGAATTCAGACAAGGGAATGCTCAGACATCTCAAATGAGAACGGCGTAGGCAAACATGGTTCAAATGGGGCGGTGGTGAGAGTTCAGACTAACAGGTATTCCTATTCGGGGCCTCTACATGATTTCCAGAATGCAGTGGATGGTTTAGCTTCTGACTGCTCTGATGCGGAGGAGAGCGATGAGTCTTTCCTGAGGAACACTCATCGCTCACGCAGCATCAGGCGGGCTTATGGTGCTGGCCGCATAAACTTGCTGGACACGGATAAAGTTCAGAGTCATCACAACTGTACTAGGCCAACATCACCTGTCATTGCAGAGCCAAAGATCTGTGAAATTTTGGTGAAAGACTCTGAAAACAACAGGATCATTTATCGGAGAAGCAAAAGTTCGGATAATTTGAACTTTCTGAAAAAAAGCTCATTCAAACGGAAGTCCACCTCCAACCTCACCGACCTCAAGGTTGCAAATGAAAAACAGATGCCAACAAGGACTGTGAGTGTTACTTCTGCTGACTCAGACAAAACCAGTGGGAACGCTGAGAGGAGATCCAAGCGATGGAAGAGCCCTATCAGGGCAAAGGATTTTGACCGAGTTTTGAAACTTGTCAGTAACGTTACAGATGTTGCATGGAAGAAGGATGGCCCTAAGAGCGCTGCTCCTTCTCCCAGTGAGCAGTCCCAGAGAACAAGGTCAAACAGCAGACTGCACGATGACTACTCCCGCAGGGTTTCCAGCAGCACGGATCATGACAGAAAGAGATGCACCTCCCCGGTATCTAGTCCAGACTCATCCTTGCCCGGAACACCTTGTCTGCAAAGCCCCATAGTTGCTCAGGATAAAGAGGCTGAAATGAATGTAGCTGCTGCTGAAGACAAAAGCCTCAGGACGTCGTCAGGTATCCCAGACTCTGATAGCTTATCGCCCACACTGAATGACATTAGTCCATTTCCCAATGAAGTGTTTTATTTGGACTCGGATGAACCAAAAGCTACCCAGCAGTTTACATATGAAGCTGAAAACCCTCACGTCCCGGTCAGGCCGACTACTCCAAAGCCTCAAAGTCCCACTGCAGAGAAGGTCAAGTGCAATATGAATGTCCAGTGCCCAAACCATCACAGCACGTTGTCGCTGAGCTCATCGGAGAGCGAGGAGAGAGTCGAGGTACCAGGGCTGAAGCTGGGCAGGAATCCTGTTTGCTTCCAGGACTCAGTGCAAACTGTGTACTATGATGATGGAAATGAAGACAGTGGCATAAGCAGCCACTCTCAGCTGAGCCTCAATTTAGCCTCTGGTGCTGAAGATAAAAAGGAAGAGGTAAGAAAGCAAGCAAAATCCTTTAGAAGCTGTATATATATCCATTAGGTTTTGTCTTTATTAATGCAAAACAATGCAAACAATGCAAAATAACCTGAATACTAATGGCTGTTGCAGCCTGTTATTGCTAAAATATGCTGACAGCAATTATTTCCTTTAATATATTCTCTTTGGATGCTAACATGAAATTATTTTTTTCTTTGTGCATTAATATCAAAGAAATTTTTGGCAGCAAAGCTATTCATGTACTTTTTCAAGGCAAGCTTATTGCACCCTGCAGATATACCACCTTGTCGTGTGGTCTTGTCAGATTTTACCAGCCTAAGCAGGGTCTGGCTGTGTTTCCTTGCAAGCTGAAAGGTCTCTAAAGAGTCGGTGTATTTTAAAGTAGTGTTGATTCAGTGTAAAACACTTTGCCTGTGGAAGCCTTGCAGAACATGGTAGCACTTGTAGAGCAGTGTGGCGTGAAAAATACAGTACAGAGGTTTAAGCATTCAGTTGTATCCGATGTCTTCGCTGTGCAATGATGGCCATGCTGAGGGTAAACTATCTGGGTATTTATTTGCCTGCAAATTTCAAACAGCAGTACTTTACACATTGGGCTGAGTGTGTCACTACTAACATTTTGGTGAAGATACCAGAGTTTCACTGCACCTAATGCATGATTTCGTATTCCCAGTAGATGGGTAGATGTGCGGCAGCACCTCTGAGGTAAGTTCACGTAATAACTCTGTGCCCTTTCCTAAAGTGCTGTATGAGTTGTCACTGGAGCAGTTGCAATGATTTGGCAGCAGTGGTGAATAGCTGCCGTACGTATTCTGTATTCTGCACCCGTTTGAGATGGTGTGGCTCACCTCAGCTCAGGCAATGTACAGTAATGTGGTTTTGAGCTACTCAGGGTGAGGCAGCAGAGAAGCGTTTGCTACTCATTGGGAAAAATACACCGGGCCAAAAATCCCTCTGGATCTCTATGAATATGGAAACAATTTACAAAATAAAGCTGACATATCTTTTAAGCTGCCTCAGTTTGACTAGAAGTATCTTATACCTTAGGTAGGAGATAGACAAAGGCAATTGTTGCAGCTGCACAAACTTCAGCCTTTCATGCTGTAAAGTCTTATAATGTCTATAAAGCTGTCTTACTTTTAAAAGCCTGGCATGGTTTTTGCAAACTAACTGTAAATGGTTACAGAGCTTATCAATGTTGTCCTTCTGCTGGAAAAAAGCGAGTTTGTTTACTGTAGTGCTTGCAGCTACCATAAGATTGGAAAAATAAACCCAATATGTATAAATGTTGGGGTTATGAGGTTATTCCTCTGCTAGAGTCCCAGAGTTGCCAAGCCATCCACCTTTTCCGAAACTCTCACTTAAGAGTCTATGCAAGAGATGCTTTCACACTGCCAGAAGAGGTGACAGCCCTAGTGTGGATGTGTGTCAGTTTTATTTCTCGGGAGTAAAAGGGAAGTAGAATTAATGCTACTCATCTACCATCTAGTGGTGATCTGTGATCACGACCCAAGAGAAATTCATGCTTGTCCCTCCCCTTGGCTCCTGACAAACCAGTACAGTCTTTAAATGAATGTGTTCATTGGGTGGATAAAAGTTCCTGCAGTTTTAGTTTTAACACCACATTCTGTTATTACCTAGCATGCAATTTAAACTTTATATTATAACATATTTTAGGTTAATTGTGAGTGCCTTTTAGCACTCGCTTCAGTTCTCTAAAAGACGGAGTGTGCACTGGTGGCGGCTGTGGGTTTGTGTGGTGGGCAGGCGGCTGGTGTGGGATGGAGCCCTGCAGGAGATGAAGGAAGCGGTGGCCAGGGCATGGGGACTCCCTGGCTGCTAGGGCAGCAGCGAGGGACTGTAGCCTCCTCCCTCTGCTGTAAGCACTGCCGGCAGCCCTCTGTGTATGGCAAAACAACGGCGGCCAGCCAAGTGGTGCAGCTGCATTCAGACCTCTCTTTGGATCCAAAAAAGCGAAGTTTTTGGAGGTGGTAGCTGTGGATTGGAAGCAGGAGCTGTGCAGGACAGGGTTTGCTTCTGTCTTGCTACACAAGGGGTGTAAACTCTGTCCTGTCTTTTTTCCACGCCTGCTCGTCATGCCATACACAACCCTAAAGCCGTGGCACTCGGAGTGACTACAGAACAGGGAAAGTGGTACGGTTTCTCCCTGCCATTTCTTTGGAGGGTTTCGTTGCTCATTTCCTTCTCCTTTACAGCATGCTTCCCTCAGCGTGGAGGTAGCTTGGTACCAAAGATACTTATGCCAGGTTATTTTTTAATTGGAGTTTATTTAGCCCGCAGGCACTTTTATGAATGCCACATACTCACACAATGAGGTCATTGGGGTTTGAACTTTCGACTTGCAATTCATTTTTTAACTCTACCTTACACCTCCGTGTTACAGAACTGTACCCACCCAGCAAGCTCCTGTGACAGTCAAGTGCTCGGTTCATTCTCAACAATCGTTTGAGATGTAATGCTGAGCCATGCAAATCACAATTTTTTAAGACTTTGTCTGAACCTTAAATAGGCTGCATTGACGGACAAATTTGCACTGTTTCCATGTTTCATGCATCTTCTTTTCTATATGGATTTCATGTAAAAGCCAGTATGTATTCCAGTACAGCCACTAAAATCTCTGTGGCTTGGAGACATATTTCAGTACAAAGCTTACAAGGTGCTAAGAGGTCAGGCTCAAATGTGTAGTTTATTCTGTTACCCACTCATCTAGTAGATTAGTTGGCACATAAAGTCTGTGGAACTTGATCCATCTCTATATTTTCTCAAATGTGGAAACTAAACGTTCCTACCTTGCGTTTTGCCGACGCTGTAAAGCTGATTTTGCAGTATTCACACAAGGGCATCTATCCATTTACCTGAATTGATGTTTTGTTTTGGTTTTTTTTTTCCTATGTGATTCAGTCTTGAGATCCTGTCACTTGTCACTTTGTTGTTTCACCAAAGTGCAAGATTTGGACTGGAGCAGGGGAGATGTTTGGCCTTCTTGGCTGTTGGTCCTGCCAGAGGTTGCTTCCCAGGGAAGAGCTAATTAAGTGCAGTCTGGATCCATGCCTCAGCACTTATTAAGCTACAGAGGCGTGAGTCACCAAAGCTCATCTGTGACAGCCCATGCTTTCCCAGTCTCTGCTTTTTGCCACTGTCACTTATATTCAATATGTTGCTTTTAAATAGTGAGATGATTAAGTACAAGTTTTAATTTGAACTGTTTTGCATAGTCTTTACTTTCCTGAAGAGCCCCATGTCACTGCAAATAGCAAAAATTTAAACCCTTTGCTTTGGACTGACATGTGTCGGCCACTAAGGCTGCCTAAACAGAACGCTGTTCTGAATTTGTTACAGAAAAGACAAATCAAGTTATTTGACATTTCACCTAGTCTTTCACCTAGTCACACCTGCTGTTTAAGTTCCTTTGCTGGCATCTGGCTTCACAGCACACCAGACTTTTTATTACTTAAATACCTTATCTGCATGATTATAAGTGGATGATAAATCATAGTGTCTTCACTATGTAGTGAAGGTAACTTTGCTGTAATTAGGGTTAAGTCACATTTTTTTTGCAGACTATATTTTAAGTGCTCTAAGACCTGTCTGTTTGTGCCATGCGAAGGTCAGTGGTCCCAGCTAATCCACATCGTGCAGTCCCCCAGCGCTCAGCTGTTGGCTGGTCTGTCCCATACAGGTCTCTGGGTTCTGAATGTTGAGCACAGATGGCTTAACTTGGGGGACAGCTTAGGAGGGAGAAGAGGAAGAAGAGCTGTGTGGGTGGGAATACAGAGAGGATTCAGCTCTGTCCTCACAGTTCATCCTCCTGATTTCTTGCTTCAAAACGTGTCCTCACAGTCAAGGACCAAAGGGTGGTAGCTGGATGTGGTCATGTTCAACACCCGCAAGGAGCACGCAGCAGCCAGGAGCTGAGGATGGGCATCCTTGGTACCTACCGCAAGCTCCCGAGTGCTGCGGGGCTGGTCATGAGCACACCTGCTGGGAGATAGCTGGTTTCAGCTCTCTGAACTCTTTTTGGATTTATTCACCTCTGGTTCATCCATATGCAATTTAGAGTGTGGCTTAGTCAGCTTAATCTGTATAACTGAAAATGTGCTAAACTGTGAAGGATGATTAGATAAAGTAAATAAAGGTGGGAACTTCTTAAAGTAGGTTTGCTCCTATGGGGCGTGTAATTTGGAGTGAAGACCCAGACTCCAGTGGCAGTCTGGTCTTGCTGGCCACAGGGCCTAGGGACAGAGCAGCAGAGCACTGTAATGGGCTCTCAGCAGCATCTCTGATGGAAAACTGAGGTTTCAGTTAGACCGAGTGAGGTTAGATTTGTGCTAAACTCTCTGAGCACAAGTCAGGGTATGTTCACACAATGTCTCCACCCTTCACAGCTGCTCAAAAAGCGACTTCCAAGAGCGCTTGCCGAGAGCTAAACCAGAAACCACTGTGCATTGCTACAAACCCAAACTGCAGAACCGGTCGCTGAAATGATGCAGAAAGGAGCCCTCAAAGGACACGTGTGTCTTCCTGTCGCAGCAAAACTCTTCCAACTCGCTGCAGCAGAGTGGTCTGCCATTCAGTACAGCCTGTAATCATTTGTTGCTGTGTCCTGTACTAGGAAGAAGAAAAACAAGAAGTGGTGACAGTAATCTGAATTCTGGATCAGGTTAAATTTTAGACCAAGTAACTGCAGTGCTGAATAAAACTGGCCATTCCTGAAAACTGGTAGAGTAATCCAGGAGTTATTGTCATTCCTGCAAAGGGGTCTGTGGGTGCTGAAAGGGGGAGTTAAACCGACTCCACTGCAGTTAGGCTGGGCCAAGCTGTTCCCTTTCCGTATTGCATACGTGCTCCTCTGCCTTTCCAGAGTGTCTGATATTTGAGTCTGCTGTAGCTCTCCTCTGACACCTCAGTAATACCCAGGCACTGCTCACCCTGGGATCAGGATAATAGTACCCCAGAGAGTGGAACGGCACTTCTGGCCGTGTAATTTGTTTTTTACATCGAGCATGGTGTTGAGTTGTCAGCATTGAAAATCCATCTTGAAGCCAGGAGGTTGCAGTGTCCGAATTGAGCACAGGCAGCTGCAGAGTTTCCTCTGAGCCACCTGCGTTTCCCCTTTCTGGCATCCGGAGGCTGCTGCGCTGCTCATGGTACCGGGATGCTGGGCGGGATGCTGGGCGGGATGCTGTTGGCAGGGTGGGAGACCAGCCGAGCGCTGAGGATACCGCGCGCAGCAGCCTTGACTCTTCCTACTCCGAGCTCAACCACAGCAGCCTCGCCCTTAACTCCACGCTCTAGGAAGTAATAGTTTGCAGACGTGGAGTTGTCCAAGGCGGCTCCACCCCACGCAAGCTGGAGGTTGTGACTGGTGCTGGGACCTGCCGGTGGCTGCGCTTGGGCTTGGGCAGGGACGATGAGGCTTTGCTCTGGAAGGGTGGAGAGAGGGGGGAACCAGAGGACCTCTGCCGGGAGAGACACTGAAGAGACTCAAAGGCCTATGGCTTTTTATGTTTTGCTTTGTTAGCATAAAGTTCCACTTTCAACCTGTAGTTATGATCTGGCTTTTGAGGTTCGCCAGCAGATGTTACAAAGGCAGCTTGGAAGAAGATGCTTCTTTTGCCAGATAAAAGGAAAATGGATTTTTTTAGTCCTGTTACTTGATCTGGCGTGTTCCGAGTTGATTTAGAAATTACTTAGAGATTTATTTAGGGATTATTAATGCCTATACCTCTTCTAAAAAGAGGCAGAGGATATGAATACAGCTTTCCTATACACTACGTGCTTGCTGTTGCAGTTCAGACACTGAAGTAAAGAAGGGACAGTGTTAGAGCATCACCTAGCCATCCCCAAGTATCAGTCACCAGAAAACTGGCAGAAACAGTTTTCTGGTTTTAGCACGCTTGCATTTTTATATGACTGATGAGATTATTTCTGCAAAGCAAATACATTTCCTTGCAAACTCCCCTATGCCAGTCGGAAATGTTAGCTGACCGGGTTTTGGAAATGAGTTAGAGGATGAAGGAAATCCTTGAGCCTGAAGAACAGATTTGAGAGTCATGAGATCCGCTTGTCATTTCCAGTTCAGCCCTATGCTTCCTCTGTGACCTGCATGATTTAACTGCTTTGTGTCTGCTCCTTATCTGTGAAATGTGGATATTACAAAGGTGAACTCACTAATCTTGGTATGGCATGTTGCTGAGAGGGAAAGCATTATGCTTGTTGATTACGATAAGCAGGCTTTCAAGGATCAGGTTAAACGAAGCAAACCTGCATTAAAAATGCCTTAGAAATACATGGCTGAATTTTGTTTGTGGTTGTATCTACATAGTCTGATCTTTTAATGTGGTTTTGTAGGTGTATTTGTTAGTTAAAAGACCACAATTGCTTTGGTGCCAACAAATCCCAAGAGTAGAATTATATAATTTTTTTTCCAATTTCTAAACCTTCCAAAATTAGCATTTTACCACAGTAGTTTGTGTTGCTAGTGGGGGTTGATTTTACCATACTACAAGGCACAGTAATGTAATTTTACTTTATGACAAGGCATAGTTTTTCCTGCATCCATTCTAGGAGCTCATGCTAGTATAGTGCAGTGGTATTCCCGTTAGGGGGTCTCCCTTTGAAGCAGTGTTCTTCCAATCTTTAAACTGTGGGTCCACCCATTTTGGAAGGGGAGGGGAAGGAAAGGCAGATTATCTTGCTATGTTTATAACTTCCAAGCAACTAAAACTTATGTTACATTTTTAATATGGTTGTATTACTTTGATTTCTTCTGCTTTGCTTGTTTATATAGGTGTAAATGCATATGTTCTTAAACATTTTTTTTGCAGTTGTTCCACAGATTGTATTATTCTGTCTTGCAGACTACAGGTCGAATAGCACTGTGTATTCTAGGGATAGATAATCACTGCATTTATTTGGGGTCTTCTCAAAGGCTAATAAAAAAGAAAAGGTGCTAGTGGCAGAGGAGGCACAGGCATGTAAAGAAAAAAGGATATAGTGCAATTTGTATTTAATTAGAAAGGAATAGATGAAAATTTTCTTCCTGTAAGTGAATTGGACTAGTTTAATAATTCTGGTTAGTTTGTGATAGAAGATGCAAACACAGGCTGAATGGGTGCTTTCTTCTACAGTAAAAGTAATCATTTCCATGGTAACTATTGCTGTGATGGTATCACTGTTGGAAATTGTCAGCCTGTTGGATCAACAGGGAATCACTGGGCTCTCATAACACTTCAGGATCTTTTTATAAAATCTGGAAAGAAAGCAATAAATGTATTTTCTCCGGGAGGCTGTATTGTATCTAGAGTCTCATAATCTCTGTGTCTTGTCACAACAGTTTACAAGTAAAAATATTGATCATGTCCCTGAAACATAAAACAAGCTTTTGACCTCAGCTAGTAGTGACGATAAATGAACTTCAACTAATTCTCCCCCACTGCTACTTAGCAACAAGAAAAAGTGCAAAGGTTGCCTTTTATCATGTACCTGGGTAGAGGCACATTGTCTGGACTTTTACTCTGTTAAGTGAAGGTGATAAAATAATTTATAACCACTAGGTCATGATCATTTGGTCCTTTATAGTCTTGCTAGCTTATATGAATTGACAAATCAATTCTAATATTACTGCTGAGTTCCTAGCATTTGGCAGTTCATGTGTTATACATAAATATCAGCTAATTAATAATAACCAATTATAATACTGGCATATAGCTGTCATTGCTAGCATAAGAAGTTTGTACATTTTTACACAGACTCCTAAACGCACATAGGAATGTGTATTCATGTGATCAAAACACAGATATATCTACATGAAATAGCACAAATGCTGTGATTTTTCCCTATAAATATTCCAGTTTCTGCTTTTAAGCCTTGTCATTTACAAAGAACATGACTGATTATCCATCACAAGTTTTCACTGAAAATAGTGTAGTAATTGTGTTCCGATACTTCTCAGCCTACTCAGGCTTTCTTTGTAATTTATTCTCAGCCAGAATTATTATCTGTTTCATTTATCACACCTTTTTATAAATTGAGTTTGGAAACGAATATGCAGTTCTTGCAAAGATGTGGTTAGATTTTGATTATCTCCTTTCTCTGGATTAGAAAAAGGCAGCTGTAGTTAGCAAGGTTGCGTTTCAGCCAGGTGGCTCAAAAATACAGAGATACCAAAACAAGAAGCAAAAAAAAAAAAAAAAAAAGCAGAAGGGGGCTAGCAGCATCAGCTGCCCTGGGGGTTCATGGGCAGCAGCAGCAGCAGCCTGTCTGTGTGGCCCTGTGGCACAGCGGCTGCTTTGGCAGAGGGAAGGGAGGGGGATGCTCTTTCCTCTGGAGACCAGCAAGGCTGGAGGTCCTTATCCAGGAGGCACCTACCTGTGACTTCCCGGCAGATTGCCAGGTAGAGAAAAAACTTTCAGGAGATTTAAGTGTCCCCTTATAATGCCATGCTCGTCTATATGTATACATTATGAAGCATTAATTGTGTCTGTACATTTAGAACATACAAATTTTTAAAAATCCAAATAGGTAATGGTAGGGGTAGAAATGCAGATTAGTGAGCCTCAGCAATTGTCGTGGTTTAGCCCCAGCCAGCAACTAAGCACCACGCAGCCCCTCGCTCACTCCCCCTGCCCCGGTGGGATGGGGGATGGGGGAGAGAATCGGAGGAGTAAGAGTGAGAAACACTGCTGGGTTGAGATAAGAACAGTTTAATAATTGAAAGTAAAATAGTAATGATAATAATAACAATATAATAATGATAATCACAAGAATAATACACAAAGCAAGTGATGCACAATGCAATTGCTCACCACCCGACGACCGATACCCAGACAGTTCCCGAGCAGCGATCGCTGCTCCCTGGCCAGCCCCACCAGTTTATATACTGAGCATGACGTCATATGGTATGGAATAGCCCTTTGGGCAGTTTGGATCAAGTATTCTGGCTGTGCCCCCTCCCAGTTTCTTGTGCACCTGGCACAGCATGGGAAGCTGAAAAGTCCTTGACTAGCATAAGCAGTACTTAGCAACAACTAAACCATCAGTGTGTTATTAGCATTATTCTCCTACTAAATCCAAAACACAGCACTATGCCTGCTACTAGGAAGAAAATTAACTCTCTCCCAGCCAAAACCAGGACAGCAATGTACACAGGCATCAACATGTTTATAGAGTAGTGATTTTATTTTCATTAGGGAGTTTATTGGCATAAGCTCATTAACAAAAAATCACCCAGGGTTAGACCAGCAGCAGGCTGTGTTGGGTCAGACTTACAGTTTGGGCTTTTTCTGCAGTGGAAAGTGTGGACAGATACAGGATGAAGGGTTATTCATGGTTGTTATAACTGTGCCAGCAAAAGTCCTGCCATGCAGTTTCAGGTACTGGCATTTTTTTGCTATTTCAGTAATAAAAGTTGCGTACATAATAAGCAACACTTTATCAGTACTGTACAGGTCAGATCTCATGCTCCGTGGGCAGCGCTCCCGCTGAAGACAATTCTGAGTGCTGAATTTATCAAGTATACACTGTAGTCTGAATAGAAGTTGCAGAACCTGGCTCTCATCTAAAAGGCTAAAAAGGCTAAGCTAAGATTTCAGTGGTTAAATACCTGATGCTGATACTGCTTACATTGGTATGAGTAACAGGGAATGCCAACAGCAGTCATGTGCCATTAAATGCAACAGGCTTGTATCAGTGCCAGGTCGAGTTGAGTGAGATCATGATCAAGTCCTTGAAGCTGCTGTGCCTGGATTGGGAAATCAGTCTGGGACCAGGCAAAAGAGAGATTTCGTCTGGCTGGGCTCAGAGTCCGTGGTGTAGTTGTCTACCTGGGAGCAGCCTGGGAAAGCTCCCGCTGTACCCTGGTTGGTGCGGTCAGGGGGCCCCGGGCAGTACACCCTAAACAGCACACCTGAAAGTGGCACCTAGAGCTGAGCCGAGTTACCTAAAAATAGCTGTCAAGTGCAGTGAGGGGCAGGTATCCAAGACAGCTGCACGCAGCTGGAAAGCACCTTGTGGGGAAGCTGCACCTTGCCGGAGCAAGAGATGGGGACCAAGCAGGGTTCCCCACAGTGTTGGGGAACATGGTTGTAGTGCCATCTGCGTCTACCTGCACTCAGGTTTGGCACCTGATTCCTGCCCGTAGCGCTGTGTAGGCTTGGCTGACACTCTTCTTTGGGGGCTCAATTCAATTGCCTGAACATAAGCACCCAGGGCTGCTGGAAGTGCTCTGACTGGTTCCCCCTCGTTGCCAGGGGCTGCTTCTGGATGGCCCACACCTCCCGTAGGTCCTATGTCATACTTGTGTGATGCATTGTATGTGGAGATGTTTTAGAACCCTTAGGACATTTGAGATGGCCCTGGGTGCCTATGTTCAGGCAACAGAATCTCACCCCACATTTCAACAGGCTACAATGACAGCTTTAACATGTAGCTAACATACAGACACCTCCATTGCAGACGTCAAAATTTAGATGTGGGAGTCGGGAGCTGAATCCCACCCTAAGAGTGACATATTACATGGCAACAACAGCAAATAAAAGTGTAGCCTGGATCAAAGTAAATGTTTATTTTAAATGGTTGTATTTGTAGATATACTGCTGTCCGGAAAAAGGAAAATTATTGAAATACAACAATTTCACTAATATGCTGTTGTAGGAATTTAGCTGTGCAGATAAAATTAATTCATTTGCATCAGTATAAATAAGTAGAGCTGTTTGTGTTTGCAATCTCAGAAGAAACCTAACTTAGGATGCAGCCTAAAAGACAAGATGAATAATCTTGATTGCTAGCATTGGTGATCCTGTCCTGTTGCTAGACTAGCAGGTGTGAATTTCAGCAAATCCAATGTGGATTCAGCTTAGACCTTTACTTCTCAGAAATCTTGAAATTCCATGAATTTTTTTGACCAACACTTATAATGCATGAATCAGTGCATGACATTTTGATTTTCATCCTATATGAAGTGCCGTGTATATCTCTACTCATATCTATTGATGTTACCGATAATAATTGTAGAACATAAACCTGATTTCACTTATAAGGGATTAATCAAGAGAAGGTAATTTGCGGTCAGTGGTGCTGCCAGTATAAAGCCAATGAGAAGCGGAACAAACATGTTTCCTCAGAGTTTTTTAATTGATGTCAAGAATTACACTTAAGTGACTGCAATACTGGAGCCTGAGAGTTTTGTGCTGGATATTTTATTCCTACTAGTAAGTGGTCACTTGATCAGGTCCTGCTTGAGTAGGTCACTTAGAGGAATGTGAGGTTGTCTGTCTGGTTTCCTCTGATTTTTGCTATGAGCAGATTATGTTTTCTGTTTTATTAGTATTCTTCAATGCAGTTTATAGAACTAAGCCTAAAAATACACGTCCTTCAGCATTGTTTATTGCGCAGCAGAGATTAATCTTGCTGTCATTTGGATCACTACTGTAGGCGGAGTGCTGCAGGAGAGCAGTCCTCTCTTTGCAAATATTATTGCTCAAGATAAGGGTGTAAAAAGCAGATTAGGAGATGACATGTGACGTGTCTTTCCCTCAGTCTAAAAGTACAGGATCATGGGATGAACTTCGCCTGACTGGTTACACAGAGTGTGTGCTCACATTTGTAGCTCTTACAGACAAGGCTGCAAAACAAAGACATAAAATGAATCTCATGAGCTCCTTTCTCAGTCACTGCATATGTGGAGACCCTTTACCTCTGTCCGATTCTGAGGTAAGAACCTTATTTAACCTGTGATTTTGCTGCTCTGACCTCAGAGGGGCTGGTTTAAGGGACAGCTTTGCTGAAGCCAGGGAGTCACTCTCTACTGAATTGCTTGTACTATTAAAACTGGTCCTGAGTTAAAATCTGCAGAGAAGCTGAAGCATGCTTGAATGACAGGTGTGATGCCATAGAAATCAGAATTTACGCAAGTGCTCTATTTAGAATAATTTCATGCTGTAAGTGAAATAATTGAATGTAGAGCAGTGTATGACTGATAATTTTTCGTACCTTAATTGCAGTAATCGTGTTAAAATGCTGACTGTTTAATAACTCTGCCTACTAGCTGAAGTGGTTTCATACAGTGAAATCTGTCTTGAGCTGTCTTTCAAATAAAATCTGCCCACTGTATCAGGTGGCCTTCTAAAAAAGCCTCATTGCAGTTGTACTGGCCTGGTTGAAAATGGTAGCTGGAGAAGAAAGTGACAGAAGATAAGTCCTCTTTCACAGGCATCATTGTAAAAGGCTGATTCTAGGCTGCATGTTTGCTTTGAATATGCAATACCTGAAATGCCTTCATCTGGTCTGAAACAGATGAACAAAATGTAGCCAGAGACAGACAAAATGATGCCTCTCTTTTTTGGAATACTCACTAGCTTTGAACATCATCAAAAATGCACTTTGGTAGTCTAAAGATATCCTAGTAAAGAAGTAAGCTGATTTTTTTTCCAAAAAAAGTCAGAATTAGTTCATAATTTGTATGAGAACTTGGGGCAAGGTTCACTTGTTCAGCAGTGCTTTGGAGTTCACATTCACTCCATCAGGCGTTCATGCAAACTGCCACCCAGCCCAGGAACACCCATCTTCCTCTCTGTTTCTTTTCTGTTCTTTATAGAGGAGCCAGGAAAAGCCAAGGAAACACTGACAATTTTGAAATTTGAGGGAAAAGTTAATATAAATTTTTATGTGCAGTATTTTTTAAATAAAAATAAAAGCTGCAGGGGTTTTGCTAGAAAAGTTTACAGCAGTATTACACCACATGCACTGAAATCCTTAAAAGTGTTCCCTCTAACAAGTATTTCAGTTGAGGTTATTTTATTTCCAAACTTGCAGTACCAGTGCAATTATGATACCTGTAGGCATTAACCTCCGAGAGCCAGATGTGCTGTTAAATAGGAAGAACGTGCTGATTTTCCAAGCTTCCTCTCTCAAAACATCAGTTTTTTCCTGTATTTGTCTTACAATGTGTCTGGTCCTACTCCGTATGACTGTAACCTCCTTGAACATAGAGAAAAATAGCTTCTCCCTTCCAAACTGGATGAGCTCACTCACCCAATTAGCACATGACTGCAGGCTCTCTAGATCTGACCCAAGTGAGAGTGTGGGAGTGAGTGGTAGGAAGGGGTGCGACTGCCAGTTTTGGTATCTGCTTACAGTTACATGGGATTGGCAAGTAGTTGAACTGCAGCCTTAGTGTTTACTTTCATCACTGAATAGAGGTAAAGCAGAGGAGTATCATGGAATAACAGAATGGTTGGCTTTGGAAGGGGGACCTTCAAAGATCATCTAGTCCAACCACCCTGCCATGGGCAGGGACATCTTTCACTAGATCAGGTTGCTCAAAACCCTGTCCAGCCTGATCTTGAACACTTCCAGGGATGGGGCATCCACAACTTCTCCAGGCAACCTGTTGCAGTGTCTCACCACCACGCTCATTGTAAAGAATTTGTTCCTTATATCTGATCTAAATCTACCCGTTTACAGTTTGAAACCATTGCCCTTTGTGCTGTCACTACAGGCCTTGGTAGAAAGTCCAGAAACACAGTGTGCTGGTTGAATTATTTTTACTGGTGTTAATGTAGTATCCTATTTGTGCACAGGAACAAATCTTGTGAGTGTCAGAGCTGTCTTTCTAAGACATTATTCAGTGAATTCAGTGTTTATGATAGGGCCTGTCTCTACTGCTGAGGTAATAGGTGAGTTTTTAGTGTTACTAGTCATGTTTGCCTAAGAGGTGCTGATTGTTGGGTGTTAACCTTACTCAGCATAAGCATCATGATGTCTTTCCTTTGCAAAGTTACTCTCTTCCTGAATTGTTAGTTGTATTTATTGTATTTATTATGGTAACACTTTCCTTTTAGCAATGTTAAGTTGATCTGCCATATGAAAATCTCACAAATGATTAAGTGTCAGAAAATTCTGTGGCTTATTTAACTTATTCACATTTAAAAAGGTTGTTTCTGATGACCACTGGAAGAGGTCCCCATCCCAGGATGAAGAAAAGACAGACACACAAAAAGTCACACCCAGGAGATGGGGCTCTGGAAAAAGATCTCGTCCCAGACCTCTCTCAGACTATGGCCAAATGTCGATCAGAAGTTTCTCTATACCAGAAGATGCAGTTGCGGTGGAGTCTCAGAAGACAGACTGCACGGATGGAGAAAATCAACCAGGACTGACTTCTGTCGGATCTGTGGTCCAAAGCAATACAGTAGGCTACCACAGAGGGCGAAAAAGAAGACCCATCTCTGTAATAGGTGGGGTCAATTTCTATGGAAGTGGTCCCACAGAAGAAATAGAAGGTCTGCTGACACAAGTAAGATAAGAGATGTGCTCTCTGCAAACTGCAAAAGACCCTTTCACTTCCTTGTCTCTATCTTCAGCCTAGAAAATAGAATGGATGCTTCCTTCTCTTCCTTCCCTTTTGTCAAGCTGACATCGTGTACTTACAATTCTGCTTTCCTGGTCACTAATTACTTTGTCTTGTTGTTAAAAAACAAACCAGCATGGAATAAAACTGATACTGACTTTGGGATAATCTTTTATGTATTGTAAATTAACCTTATTTCTTTCTTGGAATGGTTGTTATGTCTCATATTGGTGTATAAAAGCTGATTTGTGTGTAATACAGCTGTGTGTTTAGTCACCTTACAGGGTGTAGGGCCTGAGGCACAGTGGGGTGCAAACAGTATGATAGTAACACATTATTTATTGATCATTTCAAATTCTCCAAAAGCAGGCCTATTCAAAACCTGTGGCATTAGCTGTGGTGTTCAAAATCTTGGTATTGGCATAGCAACGATATTTAAAACTAATAAGGAAGTAGCTTTAGAAACTTGGTAATAAGTTAAGGAATTAATGAAATAGAGAAGGAATCTAAGAAAACTGTGAATATGAAAAAAATCCCACCCTGCTTATGTATTACTAAACTGACCTGATGGAATGTAGGAAGCCTGTAGGAAAACAGCGAGTGGTTGAGTTAGTACTCAAGCAGTACCTATATACTTATTTGCCATATTTGTTGGCTTAGGTAAGAGACTGAGAAATAAAAAACTTCTGAAAGATAAAAATAGCTCCTTTTTCCTGGAGGTAGTCCTGAGCGGGTACGATGTGTAGAGAAACTTACTGTTCTGATGGTAGTGGTGGCCCCATCTTGTAGTTGGTTACAGAGCTTCAGGCTCATGGGCTTTTGTAATACTGCACTGATCAGGTGTGTGCCACTTTCCAGAAAAGCTGGAGGACTCCTACCTAAAGCAGTTGTCAAGCTGATAAAGCAACAGAAAAAAGGAATAGTATTTACAGCCTCAAAAAATGTGATTTCAGTGGTTCTTAATGGAATTTGAATCTTCTTAATCTTTCTCACGCTACTTGATCTCCTGCTGGCAGGTTCAATGCAGTATCATTGATGAGTACCGTACTCCCCCGACTGAAATCAAATGCTGAAACAATGGCAGGATTTTCAGTCTCCTGTGAAAAGCAATTTTTAACATGAACATTGTTATTCTATATTGTACATTTTTTCTTTATAAATCCTTGATGAAAAAATGCATCTTGAAGCAAAACTCCAACGGAAACCGATGAACCTTTTACCCAGGCAAAGGCTATAGTTTCAAACCCTACATAATTAGGATATTTTAAAATTCATTTTATCACTACTTAGCTTGGAGGAAAAAAAAAAGAGGAAAATTACTGTTATAAATTCTAGGCTATCTTAGTCAAGAATAATAGATGGATTTCAAGGGATAATAAGTATTGGCAATCCTTGCTGTACCATGGAAGTGATTTAACACTCTCCAAACCCTTCATTTACTGCTGAAACCAAATTGATCTCTCTTCAAACCTTGCTCACATCAGTTTATTAATGGAGGAACATGCATCAAGGCAGCTATTTGAGTTGACTCCTTCCATGCTCCGATGCTGCCATGAGGGCTGGCTGGGGTTAAACAAGCACATTGCTGGATCGCTGTGGTCGAGACCAAAACTATGGAGCATTCCCAACGGGGACACATTTTTAACCCAAATGGTGGCCTTCCCAGGCCTGCCACTGAGTAACAGCACATCCTTGTCTGTCTGGGGAAGGGATCTGGGCTGAAGCCTTAGAAGAAAATTTTAGTTGCCCGGAAATAAATAGCTTTGTTGCTTAATCAGCCAGTTATTTGCATATAGTAATTACCATCACTTCTATTAGCTATTTGATGCAATATATTGGACTTACTCTTTGTGGTGTTACTCAGTGACAGGATCCTGGTATATTGCTAAAGCACTGAAGCTTTAGGTTTAAAGATCAAGTTGTAGTTAAATCATATTCAATACACACAGTGGTTTTTGGCAGTCATATTAGAAAGTAAATTTGTAGCTGGAATGTAAAAAAGGATTAATGAAGCAGGAATACATGTGCTAGAAGTATTTTATGTGGGGCTTTCAAAGACTGATCTTCACCTTGCTGGTTTTTTTTTTTTTTTTGTAAAAGCTTTGAAAACCTATGGGAATATTTGCAAAGTGTAATGCTAATTCCTTCTTTGTTGTGTTTTGTTTTGGTCTGAGAGCTTAGGTGTGAGAAAATGTTTTCAAACAATACTAAATCATTGGCTGCATAACAGAGTGTCAAGAGATCATAAAAAACCAACCCTGATCTTTCAGATTACTTGACAGAAGGGCCTATGACCAGTAAGAGCTGAGAGATAAGAGCAGATGTAAAGACGAGTTTCTCTGAAGTTCAGATGCTGAGGTCTGGCCGTTTAATGTTGAATGTTTGTGCAAGGCCATTCAGCCTGGCTAATGTGGCGTTGTTCAGGGACGACATAAAATTAGAATCAATTTGCAAATAAAACAGGGGTAGGTTCTCTAATCATAATTAAGCAAATGAATGATTTAACTAAAGAAAATGTCTTCTAGATAAAGTTACGAGTAAAATCAATCTTACGTCTTTTTTTACCTCATTAAAATGAGACTCTTGGGATCTTCAGAGCAGAGGATTATTTATACAATTGTTTTTGTCTTGTAAACTATGTTTATTTTACTTAAAAGCAATACATTTATTTGAAGAAAGCAAGCGTCCCAGGAAATGAACACAACTTCCGACTGTAGCATTTCTGGTCATTGCGCTTTGAGTTTCCCTGCTGATGTGTGTTTACAATGCCAGCTGGCATTGCACAGGCTGTTCTCAAAGCAGTTAGGTCCCAGAGCGTTTGGGCATGGAGTATTACAAGATGAAAATTACAGAGCATGTCTGATCATAACAGAAGGCTAAGGAGTTTTTAATGTAACAGAGAACTGCAACATAATGAAATACTTTCTGTGATGCTGGTGGATATGGTATGCAGTGTTTAAGCAATGTCACTTCAAAGTAGGGAATTTTACTGCCCCTGTAATTAGCTGGACTATCTGAAGAAACCTTACTTCATACCTGAGTTTTGCTCAGTTGGACTTGCTGGTAGCTTTACTAATACTGGATTTTCCTGTTTTCTCTGTAGCCTGTAACACGGCCACCTATTCCAGCACACCAGGTACCCCCTTACAAAGCTGTTTCAGCCAGGTTCCGGCCACTCACCTTTTCACAAAGTACCCCCATCGGCTTGGACCGGGTTGGACGAAGGCAGCAGATGAGAACATCTAATGGTAAGACAGACAAGTCTTTTTAACTTTCTAGATCTCAACTTCATACCCCAGCTTGGTCAGGAGGCAGATTACAGTGTGATACACAAAAGAGTGCAAACCAACTCAGTGACAAAGTAGTAGTACCCAGCTAAGTTGCTTTGTTTTATGACTTTCTCATTAGTAGCTTCTCCTGCTGTGTACATGTAAAACTTGTTTTTTGCATTTACTATGGTTTATTCTTCTGTACTGGTTACACTCCTGTATTTTTCACTCTCTATTCACATACTTGCCTGAAGATAATAATAGAATATGAAGTAAGGTCTAATATGCTTGAGTTCATACCCAAACCATAGTTACACCACACATATATTTTCAATTTTCTGTTTGCCATGCATTCACCTTAATTACCTAGATAGTCAAGACTTAAATTATTAAGCAGCTTTGTTTCAGAGAACTGTATGCAGTTGCAGTTGCTTCCTCAGTGGTGAGTGTAGCCCAACCAGGTTTCTAGGACATGATGGGCAGATTCTTGGAAAAGATGGCCTTTTCGGAAGCAGTACCCTTTATCAGACTCTCTGATATACCCTGTGTATTTTTTCTGTAATTGTTTACTATTAGCATGCAATGCTATCTTGAGTTAATAGAAAGTCGTATCTAGTAGTAGTGGAACATTTCTTGGTAGGTGGGACCAGAAGAACCTGGATTTATACCATTTGTGTTCTTTCAGACCACTTTATATTCTCCAGTGTTAATAGTGAACAAAACACTGGGAACCTTCACTCTGCCTCTCTGTGGAGAGAATAAGTAAAGGTGTCTGGATCAGGGCTTGCCATGACTGAAGTAGGAAAGTTACCAAATAGCATTTTCAATGTTTCTTTATTAAAATGACATATGTTTATTAGTCAGTACTTGGTTTTTATGGTTCTAAGCTAGGTTTTATCTGCAATGAAATCCAAATTCTGCTCAAAAAATCCCTCAACTACAAATTAATTTATATAAGAACATTTTAAAACTGCATTTTCCAGTCTTCAATAAAACATGACAGTTTTCTTCAGAAGGTGCTCTCCAAGGAACAGAGTTGAGAATTTCTAACTATAGCAATGAGGTACATTTTATATTCTATATTAGTATTCTTCTTTTAATTTATATTGTAGTAAAATATTGGGAACTATTTTAAAACCCATGTCTGGCGTGTGTCTTTGCTGTTATGTACCTCAGTATACTTAATCATCCAGATTAGACATTGAAGTAAATTCGACATCTAATGCTGCAGCCCTTGCTGAGATTACATGATATCTCAGTCCCTGATTCCAGAAGGACCACTCACAGAATAACAGGTTTGCCATGAGCTAATTTTGAAAAAAGAGACTCTTCGCACATCACAGAGTAGGGATTCCTTTTTTATTTTTAGTTATCCTATCCATTTCATATTTGTAAACCACATGAAATAATATTAGTTACCTAGACAACTGCCTGAGAGTAGTATCTTTCCAGGTGTTTAGCTTCCAAATAACTGGTCTCCTAAATATAAGCAACAGGATGACACATACACAAAGCAAGGTTTCTGCCACTTTTAAGACAATGAAGCCAAAGCAGTATTGGTTATGCTAGATGTGACTTTTATGACTCATTACAATAAACATAGCAGTTGAGCAGGAAAAGCTTCTGAAATCAAAGCCTTTAAGGCAAGTGTGGAAATATCATGGACTTCACAGCTTGAGAGCAGTTGCAGAGATCTGTTAAGTAGCTCCAGCAGAAAATAATGAAGTGACAAGTGTCACACGTTCCGATATCTTTCCTTTTTCTCTTACATTCACAAGGCATTTCCTTGTCTTTGAACATGTGAGAGTTTTTTGTTTGCTTATGTACAGTGAAATTCGATAGCACAAAAAGCCCTTTATTATGGCAAGAAATTCTAAACCCAAGCACTGAAAACCAGTGGTATCTTATTTTAGTTACTTGCTAAAGCCTAATACATTGCATGTCCGCTTTTTATAACAATGGGAGATAGAATTGGAGATGTAAATTTTTAGAAAAACAGCTGTTACAAGACAGTAAATCATTATACTGTAGGAGACAGAATACCAACCAGCCAACATGTAAGGGAAACTTCCCTTGAGACCTATATTGCTACTCTTGTGCTTAAAGGGTTACCAAGTTTTAAGTTATATTTAAGCAGTCACCTGTTTATCACAATAGAGCGATTTTTATAAGTATCTTAAAAACTAACCCATCTTTTTTGCATATTGTGGTGTGGGACTTGAATTTGTCTAAATTAATTGGTGAACTCCTTTAGATAGGCTCAGCTCTGAGTAGGTGGGGTGGGATTCAGCTCAAGTTTTAGTCACCTAAATTTAGTCTAAATGTAGGTACCTACATAAGAGTTAAACATTTGAACATTTGTTACGGGCAGTGGAGGTCTAGGGCTTGGTTCAGTTACCCACCCCAGGGTCCAGGCATGTGTGGGATGCCCGAGTACGTGCGTGCAGCTGGCAGATATGACAGAGGACCTATGGGAGACCTGTTCCTTTCTTCAGTGGCAGCTGGAGGCCAGCAGGATATCCAAAATACTTAAATGACACTAAGTATCTACATTTAAACAACTGGTTTGTGGCGGTAGCCATTGCAGTCAATGAAGGTTAGAGCAGGAACTGGCTTTGGGTGAGGTGGATTGCTCTCAGCTGTTTTAATTGTGACCAGTACCTGCTGATTTAAATGGTTTGTTCAAATGTGGATTCCAGCATTTAGATTAATAAATTTAATTGCCTTTAATTCAAGTAGTATCCTGTCCTGGATGTTTGCCTACAGTGTTAAACTACCGTCAAGCTTTTCCCAGTTCATCAAGGTTGGGTAACCGAGTAGGTTTCAGCCTGTGTGGAGCACAGCTCAGGAACTGAGGTGCAAACAAACTGGCTGCTGAGGAGTGGAGATTTTCAGGTTCTCCGCCCCTCTCACCGATCAAATAAACAAACCCCACCCCAAATAGGTTATTGGCCATGGAAGTGAACAAGCAGAAGTTATTAATCACTCCTTGAGAGAAAACAGTTTCTTGCTTGCTGCCATCTCCTGGCTGCCCTCTCCTTGCTCCTCCACCCCAAAAGAGTGAGGATCTAAGTAGGACAATATGCAGGAAACACAAATTCCCGGGTTACTACACTGAGTGCTGTATTTGTGATTACCAGGAGGTGGGTGGAATATGTTTGATGTTGCAAGCAGCTCCATGGCGATTGCTGTATTCTGTGGCCAAAGTGCCTGAAAAGCTCAGGGAGGGAGAAAGAATCATGGACAGGACCTGGAGGGGTATCATGAAATCCACTACTGCAGGCTAAGCAGTCCCAGCATTGCTGGGAACAGAAAAGCCCCTGGACCGGAGGATGATGGCTATGTGGTATTTTGAAGGATGGGACTCCTAACTGATGGGAAAAGCTATAAACTATGCTGGTGGGTAATGGGATTGTTAGTCGCGTAGATAGCTGGGCTTGGTGATGCAAACAGGACCTAGCAGTGTGCTGGGAGCAGCTGGTGTATCAGGTGAAGCACCTCGGCAGTCCTAGGGACTTGGGAGAGGAGGTGATAGCTGTGGGGCGGGGGGGTGCCAGGGAGGGTGTGATGGAGAGGAGGCAAGCACTGGAGGCAAAATGGAAGCTGTCAGGTAGAAGCTAAAAGACCAGGAGTCCAATGGTAAAATTGTCCAAAGTGCTGTCGATACCACACTCAGTATCAGACAGAGAGGCCTTTTTACCTCCAGGCACCTTCATGTAGAAAGTTGTATTAAAAAGAGAGAGATGTCTATTATTTATGAGCCGAGGAACGTTTGAAATAAAAAGATCCTTTGTTTTCTAAACCAAAACAAAAGCAGGCTGCTGACATGCAAATCAAGAGATTATGGAGTAGTTTCTAAACAAAGAATTAGGGGAAAACTGGCAAGGTGAAATAATACACAGTATAGGACAGCACAGCCTTTACAGGTGACATCAGTGATCACTGCATCCTCAAATGAAAGAGATGGCATATGTCAGAAACTTGATCGAAGGAAGATAACCAGTGGAGCATAACCAGTGTATCACCATTGTGCAAGCTGCACAGGAGTAACAGAAAAGATTGTACCAGTGAAAGAAGTTCTCTAACGTATTAAAGAAGAACTAAGAGCCAAATCGGATAAACAAATTGACTGTGTCATCAAATGTCACAGGATCCGTGGACTAGAATGCCATGTCTAAACAGGAACAAATATAGTGACAGGATTAAATTATGAACCATCTGAGATCACCAGGATGGTGATAGTAAATGTGACAAACCAAGGAAACCAGAGAAGTTTCAAGGGCAGCAAGCGCAGTCATAAAAGGAGACTTAAATTGCTGTCCTGTGGGTTAAGCGTTGTAATTGGGGCACAGTGCTACGTTTTTAGGTGTACCATAAATAACTCCTCGGTGCCACTGATCAGGAGACCTACAGGAGGGAAACAGTTCTTCAACCGTTCCTGAGGTGTGTGCAGGATCACAGATAAGAGCTACTCTGTAAGAGTGGGATGTGTCTCATCTGACTCTGTAGACTTCTAAGCTAAGCTAGGTGACCTTGTGTGGAAGAAACAGATAACTTAGGGTGCTGTTCATTGATCAAATACAGACAGGTAATGAATCTTGCCCTCTGTGTCCATAATGTACTCCGAGCCAATGTCCTTGCAGGGGTGAAAAGAGTAAAAAAATCCAAGACAGTATGTGTTTTAATTTAAAAGAGGGAAAGTAAATAAAAGTGAGAAGTCATTTATGTAACAAAGGAATTTAAAGGAGCAGAGAAAGGTGTTGAATGCTTGCAGGCAGGATGGAGAGTGTTCAAGGACAGCATATTAGATGCTTAGAGCAAATTCATGTCATCTGTCAAAACAGAATCTGGAAACACCAGAAATGGGTTCTGTCATTAAACACAGGGGAAAAGAATCTATCAGAAGGGAAAAAAAAAGGCATCCTTCGGATTGTTGAATTGTATCCAAATAGAAAAAAAAAAACCCTCTAGCAATTTTAATGTCAAGCTACAGGAACGTAGAAACAATTTGCTAAAGATACAAAAACTATGTTCTTTTTAAAAAGTATGAGAACCCAGTAGACTACCAGACAGTTTGTAGGCTTCGTAGTGACTGAGAAATAAAACCTGAGCTCAAATTAGATAAGGATCTGTCTCAAAATGTCAGTAGAAGTTTTAGAGTAACTAAATGAATAGTAACAATAGTTACTCAGTAGTTCTTGCCAGAAGCAAGACTTCTAAAGGGATTTAAGAATGAAATTGCTGAGCTACTGCCTCAGCATGGAGTGCGTTCCTCAGAAATTGCCTCAGTACGAGGAAGAAGGCAGCGATGGAATAACTGTTTATAAAGAAGTATCAGGAGGGATCCAGTGAGCAGTAGACCAGAGAGTCTGACATAATAGATGTAGAATAGTATAGTCGAATATGTAAAGAATGTATTCAGGACTTAGAAACTACAACAGAGAGTAACATCAACAGACTGGTGGACCCTTATGATGAAGAGTCCATGTGCCCTATGTAGAGGAAAGCTGTGCCTTGGATTAGGTTTTCTGAAAAAAATCACTGAGGATGTGACCAAGAGGATTCAGTAGGTGTAGGCTACTTGGATCTCCAGAAGGCCTCTGACAACATCTCTTACAAATGTCTCTTAATAGAGGCCTGGGATAAGAGGAGAGATCCTCCCATGCTTTAACGAGTAAGCACTAAGTAATGGAGAGGAGGAAGGTGGCTGGTTTTCTTAAGGAGAGAGCTCACAAGTGGAGTCAGATGTTCAGTGTCTCCACAAGTAATGTGGGAAGGGAGGTACAGAATGAAATTATAGTTCGTGCTTGTGTGCTAAATTATTCATGGTACTAAAAGCACAAGCTGCTTGAACAGAGTTGCAGAAGGATTTCGCAATACCGAGACACAATGCACTGCCCTGGCGGCAGGTGAATTCGGCGGTGGTGTTGATACAGGCAAGGTAGTGCACATGGAGGAAGACAAGCCTGGTATGTTTGCAGAAGAATGGACTTTGAGCTGAATATTGCCATTGAGGAAGACATCTTGCAATCCTAGCAGATGATTAAAGTGTCAGTTCAGTGCATAGTAACAGTCAAAACAGTAAATAAAAGGGCAGGAATTTGTAGGAAGGGAATAGCGAACAAAACAGAAAGCCCAATTGTGCCACTGGTGTGGCATGTGGGGGCCATCTCCCCGTTCCTTTCCACCTCAAAAGGCACTTTTTACAGGGGACAATACAGAGAAAGGCAAAAGGACAAGAAAACCTACTCAGTGTCTCTGTGTGAGGAATGATTAACGCAGCTAGGGCTCTGCAGCTTGGAAAAAGAGAGTAGGGGAATAAAAGTCTGATTGGCATAGGAAAAATGAACAGATAATAGTTACTGTTTCCAAGAATGTAAGAACTAAAGGGCATCGACTGAAATCACCAGATAGCAAGTTCAAAATAAAAGAGTTTTCACACTCTATAAAATTAAACTATGAAACTAATTGCTACACATGGTATTTCACATCCCAGAAGTTTACAGAAATTCAGACAGTGGTTTGAAAAATTCAGTTCATTGAACACAAAGATATCACTTCCGCCCCAGGAGAGATCTGACTCTGATCTGCAGATAGCTGGAATTTAGGAAAGTACATCCGAAAAATGCCATTACATGCCTCATCTATTTTTATGTTCTTCCCTGGGCATCTGCTACTGGCTGCTGTCAGAGCAGTGGTTGGGGGGGACCTTTGGTCTGCCCCAGGGTGGAGGGCCCTATGATACCACAGGGGTATCTAGAACTCGATTTTCTTGAGGCAGGCAAACTAGCTTTTAGTTTTAGTATTTTAGTACGTGCTGCCCGCAGCCTTTTCAGCGTGCCCTGCACAGTGGGTAAGCCAGCTCGGCATACATTTGGACAGGGTCGCTGTGGACTGCCACTACAAAGGACAGCCTGTGCCTCCTCCTGTCCCTGGCTGGTCCTGTGAGGAAACGAACGCGCCACCAGCTCACCCCAAACGAGTACTTGTGTGGTGGTTCACTTTGTGGCTGCACAGTTGCTAGATGTGCCCATGCAGAGGAGGGAGAACAGACCCCCCGCCGCTGCAGCAGCATCCCGTGGTGGCACTGGGTTAGTCAGCAGGCAAAAGCACACAGTCCGTTCCATTCTGCAAAAATCAAACCAAATGACTGTTTTTCAGAGATCGTTTTTAATGTGTCTTCTAGAAGAGCTGTGTGGGGTTTGATCTCATTTTCCTTTGGCAGTTCAGCTGTTTTTCCCCTGCGGGTAGGGGTTTGACATGGCAGAGAGCTTGTGCTCTGGCTGATTAAAACTGTGAAGCCTTCACTTGCAGGTCCCAGGGTCATCAGCTTCTGTTTGCTATTTTGTTTTGGTTTTTTTTTTTAATGATTTGTGCTGAAAAAAATGTGTGGGGCTGTGTATAAATATACTATGTAATAGCTTGTTTTTACTGTGCTATCCAACAAGTGGCCCTGCAGCAAGAAATAATAGGGGAGTTTGGGGATTCAGAAGAGAATTCCTATCAGTCCCCTGTGCAGGGCAGCACAGTCTGTATTTTTGTAGGAAGATGGCATTAATATTACAGGGTGATGTTTGGCCTTTCCTTCTCAGTCTGAGGCAGCTCTAGGGGGAACCATGTGATTTCAGTGGGTGTTAGGTCGTTGCATGCAGAAATGCCTCCAGGGTTCTGTGAATGCGTCCTTGGTGGAGGCAGCCCCTGGTTAAAGCACAGGCTCAGCTGAGCAATGCAGTTTGCAGGTAAAGAATGAGCCACAGAGATGATGGAGCTTTCCAAACCGTGAATGTAGTGCTGTGTACAAGCGCAGGTTGCAGCAGGCTTTGCACTCTGCTGATGGGAGCAGCTCCTGCCTTTGCTTCCAGTTGCCTGAACTGATGCAGCTTTGCTGCAGAACGGCGCAGATGTAAGGGTGGTAAATGCTGGCCCATGGTGAATGAATGAGGTTGTGCTCTGGCTGGGTCGGTCCCAGTGAAAGCCAGACTGCGTGGATGCTCTCCTGCTTCATTCCCTGTTTTCTGGAGCAGCTGAATTAAGTTTGTAGTTTGAGTGAGAAAATGTCTCCGTCCTCCCCTCTTTTCCTGGGAGTGGTCTGCTGCAGCCTTAACACTTTGGCTGCTTGTGCCCTAAATAATGATACAGCATTTGCCTGTGAAGCAAGAGAAGTTTTACTAGCCATGCAAAAAAAACCTTTATTGTTTACTTCTGCTGGAATTTTAACTGGTATAACATAACAAAGACAGACCGATACTCCGAACAGTGTTGTAATAGAAGGAACTCCCAGCTCCCATCCAAATAGTCTTTCCCTTTGAATTGCAGTCACTTGAATATAGATTGAAATCACATTAAGCTGCTTTAATGAAAAACAAATGTACTCCTTGGCTTGCTGCATTCAAGACGTTCAGGCACTTTGGGAGCAGTCTGGGTGGCGCAGGCGGCTGCAGGCACAGTGCAGGCAGTCAGGTTTTTGTTTCTTTTCTGGAACTTCCTCCCTAAGGGCACCCCATGATGTCAGCGAGCCGTGAGCTCGCCGCGGCCACACTGAGCGTGCCGCTGGCAGTTCCCAGCCGGGCTCGGCCTCGGAGGCACAGCTGGGAGCTGAAGGCAGCGAACGGGCTGTTTCTCTGCGCTGTGGGTAGCTCAGAGCCTTTTGTGATCCTCTGCCAGCCCTGTAGCACCGAGCATCACCTGTTAGAGGTCAAACCCTTCCCCTGGGGTCGAGTCTGACGGCAGCATGGTAGCCAGGGGGGGAATGGCACGATTTTGGAGTCTGGAGAGCCTTCAGATGGGTACGTGTGAGTAGAACATGCTCTCTCTCTCTCTCTCTCGCTGTTTTCTGCAGTGTTTTTAGATTGAACTGATAAACTGTGGCAGTCAGGGTGCCTGATTCTGAAAACGCTTATACTGTGTCATCCACGGGAGCCTGCAGCCTTGCACTGGTGACAAAGCTGCTAGGAGATCAGAATCAGTCCCAGGCTGTCTTTTAAGTTTTTGCATCCCGTTGGAAAGCCCACCCCTACCTCTGATATTTCTGTCTGTAGACAATAGAGGAATAGATGCAGAATGCAAGCCAGTGATTTTCGCTTGAGTCTAAGTACAAAGACAATGTAAGCTTGTTGATTTGGTACAGAATAATGAACAGTTATTGGTCCCAAAATTGCAGTCATTTTTCATCTGGAGTCAAATGAATTAGGTTATTTTGATGTGCCGTTGTTACTGGAACAAACCAACAGGCAATACTGATAGTACAGTGGAGATGTATAAAGGATCACTGGGATTAATTTTTTTTGGTGTTGCTTTGAAAGCTAAAAATTGATTTAATGAATTATTTATTTGCAGATTTTTTTAATAAAGCAGTTTCAGTAAGTTTCACAAGATGTATTTTAGAAGTTTATCAGCACTCAGATTTATGAGTCTGTAGGGAAAAAAATCTATTCTTTTTAAATAGGGATTCTGCACCCTTCCTGGTTAGGCAGATTATACCATTAATGTGAGTGTATACTTAAAATGCTGGGGAGTTGAAGAGAACGGTTGAATAGCCATGTTCTGTTACATCAAGACTATGCCATATTTTTCCACTTTGAAAGGAAAGAAAAATCTTCCACATTTTTTAGTGAATCTGTGCAGTAATCAGCTTTGATCTCTCTTGCAAATTAATACCCAAATGACCAAAGATGCTTGTGATGGTATGAGTGCCCGTAAGGAGGGGCTTGAAGTGTTTCTCCCTATAAGGTAAATAATGGATAGGCAACGGCGTGCCTGTTAGTTGTGTAGGTGTGTGGAGTAAAGCCAGGAGTCATCTCTTTGCGACTCACCCATCTGGAGCCCAGAGCTCGGCAGGCTTGAAGCAGGGCGGAGAAGAGGCAGGGACAGGGCTCTGCTGCTCGGCCTTGCTGCTAGGTGGAAGTGGCAGGTTCAATAACTCCGCTTAAAGGTCCTTTCCCAGGCACTCGGGAGTGAGAGGGATGCTCTGCAGGCTGCCTGGCAACTTACCTGGGACACAGTAACCATTAGAAAAGGAGTTCAGTGCTAGCGGCCCATTCTGAATTGTATTTTTTTAATTTACTATTTTTTATTATTTTTTACTTTTTTTTTAATTGGATTTTTGAGACTGTATGATCTTCAGACTCTCTGGTTATTCACAGCTTGGGCCTGCCATAGGAATAAACCTTTAGGGGTAAATTAACAAGGACCCGAGAGTGCACTCAAGCACCGGGCCACTGGTCATGAACGCTTGTTGATTACTAGCTCATCCCCTGATCTGTTTGAACATTGCAGCTGGCTTTCAAAGGTAAACCTACTCTGAAAGGGTCTACCACTGAGCAGACTGGACGTGAGTCAGTATTACTTGGTGCCGAGATCAGTCATAGAATCATGGAATCATAGAATTGTTTAGGTTGGAAAAGACCTTTAAGATCATCCAGTCCAACCATTAACCTACACTACCAAGTCCACACTAAACCAATCAAGGGTAGACTAGACTAAACCATGTCCCAAAGTGCCACATCTACCCGTTTTTTGAACACTTCCAGGGATGGTGACTCCACCACCTCTCTGGGCAGCCTGTTCCAATTCTTGACCACCCTTTCCGTCAAGAAATTTTTCCTAATTTCCAACCTAAACCTCCCCTGGCGCAGCTTAAGCCCATTTCCTCTTGTCCTATCACTAGTTACTTGGGAGAAGAGACCAACACCCACCTCACTACAACCTCCTTTCAGGTAGTTGTAGAGAACGATAAGGCCTCCCCTCAGCCTCCTCTTCTCTAAACTAAACAACCCCAGATCCCTCAGCCGCTCCTCATAAGGCCTGTGCTCCAGACCCTTCACCAGCTTCATTGCCCTTCTCTGGACACGCTCCAGCACCTCAATGTCTTTCTTGTAGTGAGGGGCCCAAAACTGGACACAGTATTCCAGGTGCGGCCTCACCAGCGCCGAGTACAGGGGGACAATCACCTCCCTGCTCCTGCTGGCCACAGCATTCCTGATACAAGCCAGGATGCTGTTGGCCTTCTTGGCCACCTGGGCACACTGCTGGCTCATGTTCAGCCGGCTGTCAACCAGCACCCCCAGGTCCTTTTCAGCCAGGCAGCTTTCCAGCCACTCTTCCCCAAGCCTGTAGCGTTCCCAGTCCTCTTCGTCTGCTAGCATGGAGATGATCGCCAAAAGGATCTACCACCCAGTGATGTACCCCAAATGGGTTTTACAGTTGTATACAGTAACTGCAGATTTACATGTGCATAGTGACAGTCATTTCCATGATGTTTCTCTTGGTTTATGTGTCTGTGTAACAAGATGAAGCCCATGTTAGTGCTGGCCTCTATTTCTTTACAGAGCTGACACTTTGGTCAGAAAATGTACAATTGCCAAACCAGGAATTTTTTGTGATTTGGGGCAATTAGGACAAGTTTTTTTCTCAGGCAGTCCAGGCTCCCCATCCCCTTGGGCCTCCCCGTAGGTATCTCAGTGCTGCCGGAGCCTCCCCCGGCACGTGGGAGAAGGAGCAGGGGCTGCGGCGTGGGCTGCCCACCCCTCCCACGGGTGGGTGGGCGCGGAGGTGTTGGGTCCTACATCCCTGCAGGAGATGTGACGATGTGGCGGCACCCAGCCTGGGACTGCCGGCGGCCCGCTGGAGCTCTCTCGTCTGCCACGTGGGAAACGGCATTGAGACCGCCCTTCTGATTCAGGTCATTTGAGATTTCCTCTGGGTAAAAAAATAAATAAATAATGGTTGTAGTTCTATTTTTCACGCACAAAAAGGAGAATTGCTCGGTTTCATCACCTGCTAAATAAGAAAATTCTGAAGAGGAGTAAAAAGTACTTAATGGCTGAAAAGCAGTTTTCCTGAGAGCTCTGCTGCCCTCCGCTTCTGCTGTTGTTGTTACATTGGTGACAACAAAGGCAACTTCTCGGCGATTCCTCTTGCATTGTTTTTTTTCGGGAGGAATCATAAAAGTGATGAAGCAAACAGCTGTCGCACCTTTGTTTTAGTTGCTGCAGATGGTGGGACTGAATCTTCGGCCTTAGTGGACGACAATGGCAGTGAGGAAGATTACAGTTACGAGGAGCTCTGCCAAGCCACTCCCAGGTACCTGCAGCCCGGAGGAGAACAGCTAGCAATTAATGAGGTAACGTCATGGGCTTTGCATTGCTGTAACGGCGGGGGGGTTGTTTTCCACAGGTCTGAGGTTTCATATTAATAAAAAGTGCAACGGCAGTAGCCAGCATAGCGAAGAATCCAGCAGCCATGTTGTCCTGTCTCTGGCAGGGACCACGAGCAGATGCCAAGGGAAGAGTAACTAGTACTTCACTGGGAGTGTAACTCATTAGCCTATGTAGCTGCTCGGGAGTAGGACTCTAGTTGTTCTCACTAATAAATATATACGCATCTATTTCTGAAAATCCAGAATTTTAGTTTTATCCTGTACTAGGAGTAATCATGGGCGTTCTAGTAAGGTATTTTGATCTTTTAAATAGTTTACAAATAGTTTATTGTTTACCTTTCGTCCTTCACAACTTCATTTTCTTCCCATCTCAGCTGATAAGCGATGGCAGCGTTGTCTATGCAGAAGCTCTCTGGGACCATGTAACTATGGATGATCAAGAGCTGGGCTTCAAAGCTGGAGATGTCATTAGAGTTCTAGAGGCTTCCAACAAAGACTGGTGGTGGGGAAGAAACGAGGACAAGGAAGCCTGGTTTCCAGCTAGCTTTGTCAGGGTGAGTAACTCTCTTGCTTTTGTACCATTGTCACACAAGATTCCTAGCAGAGTGCAATAGTAATGGTCATGGCATTACATTTAAGTGAAGGGCCTGGTCCTCAGCATCTTTGTGTCTGAACATCAGTAGTGTAACTCCTAATGACTTCACACAGAAAAAAGCAATGGAGAATCACACCCCAAGATACCTTAGCTCCTCTGACACCATTTGCTCTGGCTTCTTCCTTTGTGTGGTCCTTTTGTAACCGAAGGAATTTCTCAGGCAGAAATGAGGGCAGCAGAAAGTTGAACCAGGAGCAATCAGTGTATACGGAGAGGACGGAGCAGTTTTCATGAGGGAGTGCGGAAAGCTATGCTGCAGGGATTTCTTGGTAAATTAGGGCTTAATTTATTATCACAACATTGTGTAGGAATCTGGTTCACAGTCTGAACTCCCCAGTCAGAACTCAGCCAGATTAATGACAGTATAACTCTTGAATGATATAAAATTGAACTATGTTTTAGAAATTAATTTGAAGTACTTTTTGAGAGCCTGTAATGAAGCTTGGGTCGCACTGTATGAAGTACTACACAAAGTGCAAGAGATGGTTCCTGCCTTTGCCCTTCATAGATCTCCAGCCAACGTGGGCAATCAAACAAAAGTCAAAAAATGAGGTGCTGTTACCCATATTGTACAGATGGGGAACTGGGGCAGAGGGAAACTTTGTTTTAAGTGTTTGAGTTGTCTGCTTTTGTAATTTTTAGTCATATGCTGGCTTGGCCAAAATAACACATAAATGATTAGTAAGGGTCAGAAGTAAGCTTACATCTGAAAAATACACAGGTAACACAACACGGTATCTCTCAGATACTGTGAGTAGAAAGCCATGTATTTAACCAAACAGAAATCTCAACACTTTATTTGAATATGCAGTGGGTACAATGAGCTAAGTCCTGTTGTGGAATCCTCTCTATAAGGTAAGAATGGGAACACTTCTGTAGCAAGTCCTCTCTTAATTGTAAGAAGCTTCTAACAGTTTTATCACATTTTGTAAAAGTTTGCTGCTTTACTCTAGTTTGCTTTGTTTGTTCTGGCTGCAGCTGCGAGTTAATCAGGAAGAAGTGCCAGAAAATTGTAGTAGTATCCAGGATGAAGAACAAGATGCAAATATTAGCAAGCATCGTCAGAAAATAGCTGAAAACAAGGATCAGATGAGAACCAACGTTATACAGGAAATTATGAACACAGAACGAGTCTATATCAAGCATCTCAAGGACATCTGTGAGGTACATGCTTTAACCTGAGGCCATTCTGCTGACCTAATATGAACAAAACATCCCATATAAGTTGAGAACCAGAGTGGTTTCTCATATCAAAATATTCCCAGTTGCACTTCTGAGGCTGTCAGTCAGACCCTTCTTGTGTCCTCTTAAAGCTTTCCTCTCTGCCAACTGCGACAAGGCACCGCATCCTTTTTTTAAAAAAAAAGTTCCACTTTTGACATGGGAAAAGTGCTTTGCTTATCTGACCGCTATTTCCATAATAATGCGAGAAGGAAGTCCAGTTTATTTAGAACTTCTTACCACTTGGTTTAGATAAAAAACTTACAGTAACTTTAATAAAATCCATTACAGTTCAGGGACAAAACTGTTCGAAAGTAACTTGCAAAGAGAATGTTTGCTGGGTGAGATTTTTTTTTTCTCCAACAAAGAGATTTTTCCTGGATGCTGAGAAACTATGAAGAAGTCTTTAAAGGTGTTTTAGAACTACCTTGCTCATTTGAACCGTAAAATGTGGGGGGCTTTCTGCTTTTTGTTCAAATTTTGTTCGAGGCCCACACTTGGACAAGAAGCTTCTTAATGCATTTGACTGAAGTTTGCCTCTTCTGACGTGGACTGTGATGCATGTCCATTGTATTTGTGGTTAGCATCTGGAAGGGTGCTAAGCAACCTACCAAAATATTCTTTGTACCCTTAGTTTGCTAGGTCTCTCTCTGTATTTGTCATGTTATCATCCTTTAGTCCACCACTCATCGTTAGATTCTTTCATGGACAACAAAGTAGACAAGACAGCAGTGTTTTTTTATTTTTTTTTTTTTTTAGATTAGGCCTTTTTTATGCATTTAGAAGAAAGAAAAAAGGGAAAACAAAAAGACAAAAATTGGTTGCTAATTGGCTAATTTTAAAACATTAAATATACGTTTTGTAATTTAGATTCACTATTTACTTAAGCTAGTAAGCTTGACTGTGTGCCTAAAAGATCAGGGAGCGATTTATACACACAGCTGTGTTGCTGCCATAGTTAGCTGAGTTTGAGGACATGACTTCCATATTTCATTGACCTATTCTTAGACTGATACTAATAATTAATTTTCTCTAATACATATATTCTGTACCTCTTTTTTTAAATCTGACATGCCTCTGAGTCTAGTACAAGAGAGCAAACACACGTTTTCCAAGTAGAGAAGTGATACTCCATGTTCAACATGTGGGATAGGGATGGTCTGCTTTCCTCAGAGTGAATCTGTAGGAAGTGCAAGTAGGACATAAGGCTGAAAATATACACAAGTAAGACTAAGCCAGGAAAGGTACTGCAGATAGTAATCCAAATTTGCAAGCTCTGCACTAGAATGAATCACTAGGGCTGGTGCAGTCAGGATCATGAAGTTGGAGTATACCCAGGGAAACAGTTTACACTCAAGAAGCGTCTGCAGTCCACATTACAAGAGCTGCACAGGAATTAGTTTTCTGTGTCGGAGTTATCCTCCTAATAATAATAAATATGGTAGCTGGCTTGCAGCGTAGCCACTGCACAGCTGTCAGAGCAGATGGCTGTGGAGGAGACAGGAATATGCACAACAGCGCCAGCAGTATTCAGGGTTGCTTCCTGGTAAACCTCACCGGAGCAATTGCAAGGCTTTTTACAGCTGTCTGCTCCCAAAGCAATTTGGGGGAAACCTGCCTGAAAGCAGCCAAACGGAGGAACCTGGCGGATAACCTCTATCGTAGCGGTTAACCTTTGCACTCATCTGTACCCTGGTGCCGTAACTGATAGAGGAGTATGAGCAGAGCAGCTGTTCCTGGCTGTTCAGCGCCTGCACTGTATCCTCCTCGCCACGCTCAGCTGTGTGGAACGGGTACCTGAGGATGTGCTGGCTGTGCGTGGTGGCTGCTGCTGCTGCGTGTTTCAACCCTAAGAGGCCCCTGATCGTACCTTTGCTTCTTAGCTATGCGAATGGTGATGCAATCTAATGTCCATTACTGATGGCAGAGCAGAATTTGCTCCAAAGGCGTTTTACAGCTGGGGAACTCAGTTGTGTATCTACTTAAAACTGGATATGAATAAAGTGAACTGGACCCCTGTGATGTTCTTAGTAAGTACTTCTTCTCAAGTAAGAGAAAAAAACTGGAAAAGTGATTTTTATGTGTGGTCTTGCCAATACTCTTACCTCCTGCCAATACCGCATGGATTTTACCAAACGGCAGCATTCTGAATGTGCTGAAACATATAAATATATTCTTCATTTTGCTTCTCTGGCTTAGACTGTGCCCTACTTACCTACTGGTTAAGGAACCAGTACTTTAGCCCTGGTAGAAATTGTCTTTATATTAATTGTTTTAGGGTTTGTTCTTATCTGCATAGAGAAGAACTGTTATGTCACAGAGAAATTTCTGCAAAAAAGTGTGGCAGCTAAATTAGTAGCATGCATGAGACCTTACCCTGGGCTTGCCTCCAGCTTGGCGGGTAGTCGTAACAAGGAGATGTGAATGGGCTTTACACACTGCAGGTTTCTGGTTCCCTGATTGATTTACGGTGCTGTGAGACAGAAGTTGGACTGCAAGAATTAATGTGTAAACATTACAGATGCAAATCTGAAATTGCATGTGTGTGTGTGTGTGTGTATGGCTGGGAAGCCACTCTCCTGCCTATAGATCACAGGGGTTTTGCCAGCTCAGATGGGCTTGTTCAGGGTAGAACCTGTTCTCACACCTTCCAACTGAAGAGGTTTTTTTATTTCATTTCCAGGGTTATATTCGGCAGTGTCGCAAGCATACGGGAATGTTCACCGCAGCTCAGTTAAGCACCATTTTTGGAAATATTGAAGATATTTACAAATTCCAAAGGAAGTTTCTGAAGGATCTTGAGAAACAATACAACAAAGAGGAACCTCATCTAAGTGAAATAGGGTCATGTTTTCTTCAACATGTACGTTGCAAAAGTCCATTTTATTTATGAAATTAACAAAATACGATACGAAAATGCTAAGTTACCATGTTAGGAGGGGATTTTAGTGATGTGCTTATGAAATACTAAACTATGTATAGATAGCATTTTAGAATGTAAAATAATTTATAATTAAAGAATTATTTAAATGTTTCAGATTTCTCTTCATCTTTAGCAAGCATGTAACTTTGTACACAATTTTAAGTTTTCTTTTCAAAACTGTAATGATCACAGATGACCCAGACTATTTGCAGTGATCTCATATTGGGCATGCAAAAACTTCCTAAAGAAAATAAGGAAAGAAGGTGGTGGGGAACGAGGCTGTGAGTTCGTGACAGACACTTGCTAAGCCTATAGCTGTCTTCTCCAAAGAGAAGTACTTTTAAAGTGGGTTTGATTATCCTGACTCGATGGAGGCCTCTGTTTCTGTGTTCTTACAAAGAAGGTACATGGTTTTGACAGTTACAAAGTAAATTTCTGTGTAGTTTCAAGGCTGATCAGCCTGGAAACAATATAGGAAATGGATTAATTAATCTAATTAGATACAAAAGATGTTAGAAAAAATATTCATAATATATATTAATTATTAATTAATTATATATTAAAGTATATGTATAATTCCCCTTTTATAGACAAATACTTTAGTCAAAGCTTTGACTTTTTTTTTTTTTTAATAGCAAGAAGGCTTTGCTATTTATTCAGAGTATTGTAACAATCATCCCAGTGCCTGCATTGAACTTGCCAAACTAATGAAACAGAGCAAATACCGTCACTTCTTTGAGGCCTGCCGCTTGCTTCAGCAGATGATTGACATTGCCATTGATGGTTTTCTTCTCACGCCCGTTCAGAAAATCTGCAAATACCCTCTGCAGCTTGCAGAATTGCTCAAATACACCACTCAGGAGCACAGGTGAGAGAATGAAAAAAACAAATCTTATAACAGTAATAACACCGAATTACTCAAACTTTCTGGGTGACACAACACTGAGGCTTTTAAGATCAGGAACAAAACTCCCATTGACCAGTATAGACAGGAGCTCCTTGCTAGATGGGCATCTTGGAACCATCACAAATATTAACAAAAACAGTGTCTGGAAATGCAGCACAGGGGACTGACAGGATGCAAGACAGAATGAGGAATAAGTGAAAGAGGGAGAAGGAAAGGAAGAAGGTGCTGAAATAGAATGCAGGGAGGGATGTGTAAGTCTGAGTGAAAAAAAGCCAGTGTGTCAAAAAAAAGGAAGGAGAAGGAAATCCACAGAAGAAAGAGGGAAGCTGCATAAATGTTGTGGACACAAGAAAAGGTAAAGAGGGCCTTAGAAAAAAACACAATCGGAGCAAGTTCAGAGGTAATGTTTTTTAGAAACTTATTAGTAATAAATATTGCCTTTGTTTGCAGTAATGTCCAGATATTAGATTTTCAGGTGGGATAAATAAGAATTGAAGTTGCAGGTTATTAGCTTTTACTAGTATACCCCTGAGATGATTAAATCTTTCACTAAATTAAGATTTTATCTTTAAATGTCTGCCTTTTTACCTTGTACAACTGCAAGAAAAATGTTCCATTGTGACCCCTGTGCTCAAAGTCCAAATGCAGCCTGAGGCAATGCTTCCTTGGCCAAAGTCTGCACTATAACCTTGAGAAAACTCCACTTGGAAATCACGGGATTTTTTCCAGGAGGGGATGTGAAATACTGACATTCAGGTGTGAAATGGCTCCATTCAGTTCTGTGGCTACCTGGGAAGTCCTGCAATAACAATTACTAACATGGGTATCTCTTTCACTGCTACTAATTTTAGAGAGATTATTCTGTGAGCTATGAAACCTGCAGATGAAGTGACAGGAATGTCTCGCCACCTTCCACCCACAGAGCTTGTTTTCCTTTTCTGTGGCACAGCATCCAGAGATGCCTACAAGCACAGGCAGGCCTACACCCACACGGAGCCCTGGTAAAGCTCCAGCCAACTGGGTTTTTTGGTAGCTTTTTGTTTTGTTTTCATAAAAAGTTTGAAGATCCGATGTGCACAGCCAGCTGTGAAGGCCACAGGTTATGCAGCAAGTGTGGAATAACACACACACCAAGAGATAAAGAAGGAACTGAGATAAGGAAGGGCAAGTAGCAGCGTGGATATCATGCGGTCACCCTGTGGGGCATGTCCCTGACGTTAGTAGGATCCTGTTAATCTTACTTTTTGCATACAGTGTGGCATAAAAGAGTTTCCATAGATACAAATAGAGTAACACGCAGATTTAGAAGGGAAGCGCATCCATCAGCAGCAGCCGATGAAAAAAGGAACTGAGACAAAAGCAGATAAAAAGGACAGCGAGGCTGACCCCTTTGCAGGATTTATTTCTGGCTTGTGCTGTTTTCTACCTCTGGCTCCCTTTTCTGCAAGAGGCGTTCTGATAAAGGAGGGAAGGCAGCTGCTCTGCTGGGACTCTAAGGCAAGAAATAAGTCTCGTCTCTTCTCTCCGAGACTCCATTTGAGGAAGGTGAAGGAGTGATGGATGCTATTCAAAGGGGAATGAAAACGTAACTACAGGTTGAGGAAATTCATAAGCATGTGGGGAGCTCAGGGAAAGAAGGAGGGGAGCAGAGTAATGGGAGGACGGGAGGCTTGCATTTGACCTGGAGGAGGCAAGGGAAGGTGACCGTCTTGGCTCTCACACACTTGTTGCATGAAAACAGGCCACTTCGTCAGCATTATCGCCTTAATTCCTCTCTTTGGTGCCCATGTTCTTGGGTCCCTCGCTCTCCCTGTTTGAGGTTGCTTTTGGTATTTTTTCTGCTCACGTAGTGTTTGCCATTTGTGTTCATTGACCCAGCCACTGGGAACAAGAAGGAGAAAATACAGTTGTTAAACACTATTAAAGGAATGCCCTTCCCAATACAATCCCACTAAAGTCTTGCTTAAAAACAAATTCCTTTGGTGAAGTGTAGGTATCACTGAGGTCAATGGGAGTTCTGCCATTGTTTTCAGTAGACAGAGTTTTTCAGTTCATTAATCTACCTCCTCTGCCTCCTTCCACCAGTTTAATAACTTGCTCCTGGACAAAGCCTAGCAGTACAGTAGCACCGAATTGTACAGACTACTATGTGAGGTTCAGGATAGCTGAGAATCAGGGTTCTTTTATTTAAGTACCCTGAGTAGAGGGATAAATGGGTAATGTGGGCTAATACTTAAAGCACTGTGTCACAGTTTGTGATTGCATCATATCCACCTCGTAAGTGATCTTTGAAACGTGCCTACATTTCACAGTGATTATAACAACATAAAAGCTGCATATGAGGCTATGAAGAACGTAGCGTGCCTGATCAATGAGCGAAAACGAAGACTAGAAAGCATAGACAAGATTGCACGTTGGCAGGTCTCTATTGTAGACTGGGAGGTAAGTGTCAGCCTGTCCCTTTCCTGAGCAAAAGTACCGTGTACAGTACTTCATGTCCTCTACAGGATATGTCTTTCTGCATAGTAGGTAGTTTATGGTGTCTACTTTTCAACTGGTCACTGCTCAGTTAAAAGTCCAGCTGCTTCATTTGCAGTGATTCTGTTACTGATTACTTTGTTTATAAATCAGGAAGAGCAGCATGTATTAACATGGATACTTGTCTTTGAGATGACACTGGATTGAGATGACAAAATGGATTTCTTTTAAATGCTAGACCTATAGAATCTCCTTTGGATTTTTGGTAGTTCTTTCAGAACTTGAACCTGCTTCACTGACTTTAATGAGTTTCCTCCTCATCTATGCAGAAATAAAGTAGAGCAGAACCACATTCATTGAGTTTTCCTGTATGACATTATCTACATTCTATGACATTTTCAAATCTAATAATAAAAATACAGGAAAAATTAATTAACTTAAGACTTGATTATAAAATGAGACTGGTTAGGCTCAGTAAGATCTTAAAATATTACTTACTTACCACATATATTTTTTTTTTTTTTTTTCTTAGGGACCGGATGTGTTAGCCAGAAGCTCAGAACTGATCCACTCAGGAGAACTGACCAAAATATCAAAGCAAGGCAAAAGCCAGCAGAGGACTTTCTTCCTTTTTGACCATCAGCTTGTGTTCTGTAAGAAGGACTTACTGAGAAGGGACATCTTGTATTATAAGGATCGTATTGACATGGATGAGATGGAAATTGTGGACACTGAAGATGGCAGAGACAAAGACTTTAACGTTAATGTCAAGAATGCTTTTAAGATAATAAACAGAGCAACAGAAGAGATTCATTTGTTCTGTGCAAAAAAACAGGGGGATAAAAAGAGATGGATGGAGGCATGCAAAAGTGAGAGGAAAAGGGTCCAGGAAGACAAGGAAATGGGTGAGTGGAAGGATTTCCTCTCTAAAAGGTGGTAAAAACAAAGGGGAATGTTCTTGCTTTTACAGTTCTTTAAGCTTTGTGCAGATGTGCACTCTGCCTTCTGGGACTGGTGTCTCTTTTTACCTGACATGACCTATAGCTGTGTAAGTGAAGCCTGTTCAGGTGTGTTTGCCCTGTTATTGTGGGCCAAAGGTCCAGGGCAGTTAGCTATGACATCCGTGTCACAGCGTAACCCATATGATTCTGGTGCATTATGGAGCAGAATGAGAGGTAAGATATGACAAGATGCAATTCACAAAGACCAATCAATAATAAAAATCCATCCAAAATCCTAGCACTTTCGTATGAATCATTGGCCCAAAACATCTGTTCATAAAGGACACTTTATTATAAAGCCAAGCAGCAATAATTGCAGGTTTATACTGTCCATGTCATATAATGGCACCTCCTGTGTCCAGGAGACCTGTGCAGTTGCATGGTATCATTAGTTACAGATCCAACAATAACACCACTGGGCAGTTTACAGAGGGATGAAGCCTAACCTTGAGTGAGCAGGGAAAAAGGTAGCAAATCCTAGGATCAGCTTTAGATCCACAGCCGCTGGGACACTCTAAGGACAGTGTCTTCTTTATGAATGTACATTTAGGATTGGTTATTTAATTTTTTTTTTTTTGCATAGTCTCATGCTTCCTTTAAGATCAGTGACAAAAGCTCTAGCAAAATTTCATTGGCAAAACACACACAAAAAGACAGCAACACTAATAAGAAAAGTAAAACTCTTTTTAATATTCCTAAAGAAGTAATGAAAATATTAGTGCATCTGTGTGTGCTGACTGCATGAGAACTTCCCTGTTCTATAACACTCTTCAGGCTTAAGCTTTGGATGACAGCAGATTAAAATTGGAAGTGCAGTGAAGTGGATGATATAACTCAGAAATTATTAAAATTTCATAAAAACTGATATTCCATGTTCACTTAAAACACCTGGTCAGAAGAATAGGAAGAGAGGAATAACCCTTAGATTCCAAATATAAACCTTTTGATCTTAGTGGCTTGCTTTTGTTTGATACTGCTGTAAATATGACAAAAATAAGGCCTCTGCCATATGTATTGTAGATAGCCCATAAGCTGAAGAGAATACTTTCAAGTTTACCAATTCATACTCTAAAACCCGTTTTAACTCTTCCCCATTGCACCATTGCAATTACCAAGTCATCTCAAGTCTAGAGTAAACAATGAAGCAGCCACAGCTAAACTTCCCTCAAACTTTCCAAATTTTTCAAAAGCAACTCTTCTGTGCTGAACATCGTGGTGTGACATTATGAGCCTGTTGGGCACAATACTGATGGCTTTCATGAGTTGCTCTGTGTAGAGCTTGTTCAGTCGCCTTGTGCTCACGGGGATGGGTGGTGGCTGCCTTTCCTAATTCACCTAAACAGAACTCTAAAATAAAGTGGATATTGCAAAAGGGTGAAAGTGCTCAGATGGTAATAAAGCAATGCAGAGGATCTGATGATGAGTGTCCAAACAATCCCTCTTACAACAAAGTTACAGAAAAGCCTCCACTCCAGCATACGATGAGAACAGTAGTACAGTCAGTCATATGGAAAGATGATATGGAATAAATCACAGCTCCTGCACTTTTGTGAGCAGGACTGACCAAAGAGGATAAAATGTGAACATTTTCCATTCCCATCCTTTCTGAGGAGCATTCTTGAGCTCTTCAAATCTGTACCTACACCTCCTCCTGCAGTGGTTGCTTTATGGAGCACCGGGAGAGTATGTTGAGCGGGCTAAATGCTGTATGTCAGAATGCTTCTGGGGCTCACACTAGTGCTTGCCCTGGGCAGCAGCAGGTCTGTCTTGTGCAGGCAGTGGCATGTTACCGTTCCGTCTAAGTGACACTGCTGCAGAAATCCCCAAGCATGAGGAAACCGCAAAGGTGTAGCAGCTACAGCCCTAAATGTCCTTACTTATTCTACTGGGACCTCATGCAAATCAACGTAGGATATTCAAAAGGCTAACCATTCAACAGTGGTGGCAGTGATAACGATAAGATTTGTCATAATAGCCCTTATTTAGGGCTGGGTCACAAATTCCCATGGTGCTCAGTGCAAGGATTGCAAGGGAGGGGGCCCATCGTGCTTGCTGCTCTTCAGGCACTGTGAAGAAAATTCAGTATAACAAGAAACTGTATTTTTGGTAATGGCACCTAGGCACATGGAGTCTTTTCTGCCCGCATAAAATCCAGCCTTCTGGAAATTTGCTTTTCAAATGGTGCAAATCACTATTCCGATGTGTACCTGTTTTGGCACAGGTATCATGAACCAGAGGAAAGATAGCTGAGTTGTAATAGCTAATGTCCCTCTGGTCTTGCAAGTCAGAGTAGCTTGGATGTTTTCTCCATTACCCAGAAGACTGCTTCTTTTCTAAAATTTCTTTTTTTTGGCATAATTGAGCATTTCCTTTAGCCAAAACCAGTGGAAAGGCGCCAGTATTCTCAACCTCAGGTTTAAATTTATCTTGTTGATTTTGTAAGCTATCTTGCTGGACTTCACACAAAGCCTCTAATCTAACCACTCAGAGAACAAATACATACTCTTCCAGTTCAGAACTGCAAACGGCATTTTACTTCTATTTTTCAAAGGCACTTTGGTGTGAGTCACTGTCTCCCAAACCATATCTAGCTTTTCTTAGCTTTTATGAATATATGGGAAGAAAAGGCTACAGCCAGAAAATCCTTCTCCAAACCACTAACAGTAACCCTAAGAAAGTGGTCTGATCTCTGTTGATGAAATTGCTTTCTTTTTTTTTATCTGTTTCCTTGTTTCTGTAAAGGGAAAAAGCCCCGCAGAATAAAATAAACTTCTGCTACCCCAAAATTATCGCTAACTGCTGTTGTATTGTAAGTTAATAGGCTGATTTGTAATAACTTCTTAGAATCATAGAATCATAGAATCATCTAGGGTGGAAAAGACCTTTAAGATCATCCAGTCCAACCATTAACCTACACTACCAAGCCCACTCTAGACTAATCAAGGGTAGACCAGACTAAACCATATCCCGAAGTGCCACATCTACCCGTTTTTTAAACGCCTCCAGGGATGGTGACTCCACCACCTCTCTGGGCAGCCTGTTCCAATGCCTGACCACCCTTTCCGTAAAGAAATTTTTCCTAATTTCCAGTCTAAACCTCCCCTGGCGCAGCTTAAGCCCATTTCCTCTTGTCCTATCGCTAGCTACTTGGGAGAAGAGACCAACACCCACCTCACTACAACCTCCTTTCAGGTAGTTGTAGAGAGCGATAAGGTCTCCCCTCAGCCTCCTCTTTTCCAGGCTAAACAACCCCAGTTCCCTCAGCCGCTCCTCATAAGACTTGTTCTCCAGACCCTTCACCAGCTTCGTTGCCCGCCTCTGAACACGCTCCAGCACCTCAATGTCTTTCTTGTAGTGAGGGGCCCAAAACTGGACACAGTATTCCAGGTGCGGCCTCACCAGCGCCGAGTACAGGGGGACAATCACCTCCCTGCTCCTGCTGGCCACAGCATTCCTGATACAAGCCAGGATGCTGTTGGCCTTCTTGGCCACCTGGGCACACTGCTGGCTCATGTTCAGCCGGCTATCTACTAACACCCCCAGGTCCTTTTCGGCCAGGCAGCTTTCCAGCCACTCCTCCCCAAGCCTGTAGCGTTGCATGGGGTTGTTGTGACCGAAGTGCAGGACCCGGCACTTGGCCTTGTTGAACCTCATACAGTTGGCCACGGCCCATCGATCCAGCCTGTCCAGGTCCCTCTGCAGGGCCATCCTACCCTCGAGCAGATCGACACTCCCACCCAATTTGGTGTCGTCTGCAAACTTACTGAGGGTGCACTCGATCCCCTCATCCAGATCATTGATAAAGATATTGAACAAGACTGGCCCTAAAACAGAGCCCTGGGGAACACCGATCGTGACCGGCCGCCAACTGGACTTAACACCATTTATCACTACTCTCTGGGCTCGGCCACCCAACCAGTTCTTTACCCAGTTCTTCATATGCTCAGGCTAAAAAAGTAAAGGAAATTATAAAAGTATAGTGTGGGAAGATGCAAAATGGAACCAAACCAGACGCTTCATTTCGACTTTGAATCATAACTTCTGTACTTTTTATGTGCATATGAGTGAAATGAGTGACAGTATGTGCACCCTGTTGTCTCCTTGTGCAAACGTAACATACCCATGTATCTCATCTTGTACACAGGGAGAAGAAACTGGAGTGCCTGTACGTGGGCCCCAGACGACACCAAGTCACTGGTTGTCACCTTTCATAGCAGATGTCTGGCATCTCTGTACTCAGCACAGATCAGTCATACACCTAGCACATGATAGTAAATAGCACAGGGTTGACCACATACTATAGCATCATGTAAGTCATACAAGTATGCAAACAAGTACATGAGAAACCGGAATGAGGGATCCAGTCCCAGCCTGATGCAGCTACAACCACATCACAGCCTGCTTCGGTGTCTGGCAGATTATGTGATACTGTCTCCTCCGAGTGGAGGGAAAGACACCCAAATTTGTGCTACTGCAATACCAGTGACTTCAATTTGTTACCCCAACTTAGCTCAGAGTGAATGAAAAAAGAAAGAGATTCTGCATTTGTGACCTATTAGTTGGTGGCTTGTAGCTTTCAGAAATGTCAATTTACACTTTTTCTTATCTGGATTTATCTATAAAAATAACTTTTTGTGTGGTTGGTTCCCCAGTGATTGCCATTTGCAGGAACTGGAAAGCAGCTTTTCCCAGTAATCTACAGGCAAATTAATGTTCCTATTGTTATCCCAGTGAAAAACCATCTTTAAATTTATATGACAAAGTAAAACATACTTCTAAAAACTTCAGGTATATTACTAATAAAGAAAATTGTTTAAAATATAGTTTACTTATTTGTTTTAATTTAATGTAATCAAGTATTAGATACAGTATTTTTATACCAGTGTCCTAATTTACACTTTGACATAGGAATGGAAATCTCAGAAAACCAGAAGAAACAAGCCATGCAGAATGCCCGTAAGTCAAGGCATGGAAAAATTAAAGGTGGGTGTTCAGAATTGCTTTATGTTCTTATTGTATCCCAGTGTTCTTTATGCTAGGAAATAGCACAGTCTGGCTATGGTTGATTTCTTCATTCTTTTAAAAAATTTTAATGGTTTACATGGAGTTCAAATAATTTCCATTAACCTATATTTCAATATCAAATTCCAGTGCCTTTGTAAACTGTCTACTAAATCAGTTCCCCAGTCTCCTTCAGACAGGCAAGTCAGTATTCTCTTTATTAGAGAAGAAACTGGTAAGAGATAAGGCAAGTGGTTTATTTAAGGATATAAGAAAGTGTGTGCAGAGATTAAATTAGAAGTGAGGGTTACCGATTCCTTGCTTTGCTTTTACTCAAACAGCTTGTTCTTCTTTAGCAATTCTGTGCTTTTTTTAAAATATCTGAAATCTCTTTTTGCAAGCCACATGTTGCTGTATTTATGATAACACACTCAAAATGGCTTCCTTCTGTCCTAGACTAGAAGGAAGGATGGACTAGAAATGTGTTGCTCTGGAAACAGCTTTTTTATTCCTTTTGTCTCTCAGATAATGCATTGTGATTTTGTCCTTTTCCATCTTAAAGTGAAATTTGGGTAAATCTCTAGTGTGCTGAGAGAATAAATTAAGCAAGTGGGACCAGATTAAGTCTGAATTTAGGAGTGAAGGAGTTGATGTTAGGTAGTGTTCTGCTCCCTGGGATTAATATTATTAAAGCATTTTCTTTTTATCAATCACCTGACACCTATAAAACCTGTCTGGATTTTCAGGGGAGTGGCTGAAAATTGTGATCAGGAGAGTCTGTTCAGAATGCACAAAGGTCAAAGTCTGAGAACATTAGCCTGGAAAAATATTTTCCCAATTGAAGAAATAACATTTTTATTGGTAGGAATATTTTACCCAGCCTTATTCTGAGAGTTGACTAAAATACGAGTACCTACTGTGTTAAGTCATTCCTTTGAAATACCAGAATTTACTTGTGCAAACAGTATAGCCAGGCTATGTGAAATTGCTGCTTATTTTTGGTAATTCTGTAATGTTATTTTTACTGGTATTATTCTCTTCTTACAATGTTACACATTGTAACATTTCATTTTTCTTAACCTTATATTGATAGCCAAATTTAGGATAGGGAGGGATTTTTCCTTAGGAGTATATCATTCTCTTGTTACACCAAATCAATGCAGCAATTAAAAAGTCTAACCTCAGAAAAGGTTAACTGTTACTAGTAATTCCGTTCAAGATCATGGCAAAATTCGTACTGCCTTTATTGACCACTGAAATGGTCCTGTGCTTAGATTTTCTCAGTGTTGGTTGCTCTGCTAGCTGACTCATATGCTTTCTTACACTGTTCCTTTTGCAGGTGTAAGCTATAACGGGTGTCCTGTGCCTCCTCCACACCAAAGCCTGCATCCTATTCATCAGCGCCACATCACTGTGCCTACCAGCATCCCGCAGCAGCAGGTTTTTGCCCTGGCAGAACCCAAGCGGAAGCCGTCCCTCTTCTGGCATACCTTCAACAAACTCACCCCCTTTAAAAAGTGAGAGGCCAAGGACCTGGGAAGGGCATCGGCACGGAGGGAGGCTTACTCCAGAGAAGGACCTTGGAGACACGGTTAAGCTTATTTGAGCGCAGTGAATCTCCAGTTTTGGAGGGAAAATCTTGGGCTCCCTTGAGCCAGAAATACCACCTTTGTCTAGAAGAATGAAGTTCCTTAAGACTGCTCTGAAGTCAATGTTGCCAAGTGTCAGCATTGCTGATGAAGAGCAGCCTCCCTTCTGACAAAGACAACTTGCTGTTACTCTGAAGCAGGAGTATTTAATGTCTGTTTCTTAGTTATGTCGAAGTAGTGATGGAATCACGCAGGTCATTGTAACATTTCATTTTTCTTAACCTTATATTGATGGCCAAATTTAGGATAGGGAGGAATTTTTTCCTTAGGGGTATATCAGCAAGGAATTTTAGGAGAGTTTTCTCCTTCCTTTTGGAGCACTGAGCAGAGACCACCCATTAAAATTAGGTGGAGACATCTCATGTGATTAACCAGCTGTTGCAGAACTTAGCGGACCCTAATCCTTCCTGACTTTTTCTATTAAATTGCCAAATGGCAAGGGAATGTCCCGCAAGGCCTTACCACATTCCAGATTGGAACAGGGAAATTTTAGTCTGTCATATAGAAACACGAGCAGAGTGTGAAATGGACTATAACGATACGTGCATGTATTGCACACAAGTGGAAGTGAGGAGCCCAGGGCATCTCAGATCAATTACTTTCAGTCACAGCAATATACTGCATGCATTTATGCTCTTCAGCGTAGGGCTTTTATATCACTTTTTGCGCACTTCGTTGCCTGAGAGATGCTTCTTTATATTTCCAATATGCTTATTTCTCTGTGTAAAAAGTATTTTTTTATTTTCTAACAGAGATAATGTGAATGTACAAGTCAGAGTTGAGACAGTATGTGCTGACTGCTGGCTATGTTACATAGTTCTCACACTTTATAATAGCTTGACTTAGAAAATGGATGAATGGTAATGTAAATATATTGAAGCGGTCTGGATCCATGCTTCTTGTAGACAGTCAATTGACAATGGGTTTTGACCAATTACGTCTTCACAAAGAAAGAGAAATCCTTACTGGAAGGGACAGAGAAATTGTGTGGACAGGAGATGGATTTTTGTCTCCGAATTGTCAGTCTGTATTGGAAGGGGAAGAACCTGACTCCATTAAGGTCAGCTCTGGCCAGCATATGCAATACATGATTTGCATTGCTACAATTTGCCTATGACATGAAGTTGATTTGGGACAATAACTTTTAAAAAGCCACCAGGAAGAAACAGGATCTTGATATTTGCAGCACTGATCATTTCTGCTTGATAGCTCTCATTAAGGATGACAAGACTGCTGGTAATATGGAAGGAAAGAAAGACTCCATATGTTTCAGAACTTATTTGCTATGAATGTCTTTACAATACTTTATCCTATGCTGCTGACTAGGGGCATTATCTGATGATAAGGATGGATCCAAGAGTATTCTTCAACAATGGACACAATCAGCTTTGTCATGAATCTGTAATATATGAAGAACAAAGAAGGGGCTAGAGGCCAGGCATCTTAACAACAATGTAAAAAAGCCTTATTTTAAACATGTATTTGTTCTTACGACTATTGTTACCTCTATACTTTTATTTATCATCAGTGTTGTGAAGCCCACTAGTTGCTAGATTTTGTGATTTGATAACTTTGTGGCAACTTCTGTAAAGCCCAGGTTTGTGGTTTTGATTTTAAATGACATCTTTTGAAAACTGTACATTTCAAATGCCTTGTGTATATAGCTCAGCAATAATGCAGAGTCTGGTGATGCTCAGCCAAATTGTTCACTGCATAGTGAACTTCATTGCTTGTGCTTTCCCATAGCGATGGAAGATGACCCGAAGCAGTTAAGAACTGGAAATATGCACTGACATTTTTAACGGCCCAGCTTAAAGGAAATGCACAGGAAAGTTGGTGAAAAAAGCTGACTGGGTTGTATTTTTCTTTTGATGTTTAAAACAAGCCATTTCTGTTCAGATTTTTTTAAAAGATAATTCTAAATGCTCAATTTAAACACAAGGAGCAGACTTCCAAACGCAGGCATGGATGCATGCCCTTCCCCTTAAATGAGTAACCCTTTTGCATTTCTTACATACCCATTTTTGTGGGTACTTGCCACGCTCAGGCCTGCAAACCAAAGTGATGCATGTGGAAGTGGAGATGTTTTTCATAATCACATTTTGACAGACTTGTTCTAGATGTGAAAAAAAAGTCTGAAGTTGGATTACAGTGCTTACCCAGAAACTTTCCCAGCTGGACCTGAAGACATGATGAGAACCACACGTACTTACATTTGTGTCTTTGCTAAAACCTACTTCCTTCCAGGGCTCAGTTCTGTGGAGTGCTGGGAAAAAAAGGAGGTTTTGGGATGTATCTTCTGATATGTCAGTGCCCATGAAGGCTCTTCCCACGTAGTAGTGCTGGTGCCTTAGCCCTAAAAATGAACAGAAATGTTTGCATATGGTTTTGGACGCAGCAGGTTTTTTTCTCAAGAAGTGAATTTCAGAGAGGTAAAAAGCAAATGTTTCATGGTGCAGATTACTCAGGACAGTTTTACATATAGTACCCTACATATAGATATGGTTGTTTTATAATATTCTCTGTCTTTCTTTGCAATCTGACCTTGCAACAGATTAAGATAAAATATAACAAGACAGGCCAAATTTAGACTACACCATAATCTTCTAAACAAATTATAGTTAAATGAAAACACACAATTACTTTATGCAACAATTAAGACAAATACTTACTTGGGGTTGAGCCTGACTTTAGAGTCTGTGGGAAAAAGACTTGCAAATAAAATGTAAAAGTTTTTATTCTAGCAGCTCTTGCCCTGATCTTCCTTCTGATGACAAAACTTAGATACGATCAGAAAGTTGTGATGGCAACACCCGTTCTTTTCCTCTCGCTTTTGCATGCTTTAAGTTACTATAAAAGGTTCTAGGGCAACTACTAAGCACATTCGTGCCTCATTTAGATAAAGCACAGCCAGAGCCTTCCCGATGGCCTGCTGAGCAGATAACCTCAGACTATGCATGAGATGCAGTAAAATATAATTGTCCTCAAATGTGTTCCCACTGAGTTAGGAAAATGCCAAACCATAATTGCATCTAACTCAGAGCATTTGATGTATAAAATAATAAGATTGTTTTACAAGTGGCTCTTGCCATGCTAAATTTCACATTGAGTTTTAGTGGTCAATGTAATAAGGACATTCAAAGGCAGACTACTCAAATGTTCCACATTTTAGTTGTCTTTTGAAAATAATTACAGCGGAGTTTTGGAGCCAAAGGTCTTTAGCCATAACTAACACAGTACCTTTCTTTGACTGCCTGTCTACCTTTTTTTCTATATGTGTGACATTTGTATGTAGATGCCTTCTGAACGATCTCTAATTTAAAACTATTTGTTGTAAATACTAGGGATGACTTGCATATATATTTTATTTTGACAAGTATTTTGTAACATTTTATCTTACGTACATTGCTTTGTGCATCTTATCATCTGTGTGCTGTTACACGTGTTGTAAATGAAGTGTCCTGGCTACGGAGCAGATGAATTGGCTGTTGACGGCTGACATACAATGTATAGGACTGCAGTAGCTTGATGTGCATTTGTTCTGAAGTAATTGCATTACAAGGTTTATTTACTCTTGGAACATTTTTTGTCAAATGAATCTATTTTCTGGAAATAAGTACAAACTTACATTCCCATTTTTTTTCTCTTATTGTACGTGTTTGAATTAAATAATGTACAAAGCTGAAGTTCCTCAGCTGTGTCTTATAAAACTTTGTTGTGCAGTTTTGAAATTGTTGTGGGGTTTTTTTATTGGCTACAAAATATGCTCTGTGAAGCAAAAATGTATCTACTGTCATTTTTATTATTTTAAAGCAAAAAACATCACACCTTCCTCTCTTTGTTTTCCAGTAACAGCTACAGTCCTTCCCAGCACAAGTTCTTTTTAACAACTACTAAACCTGATTTTAGGATTGAAGTCTTTATTGTTCAGACAAAACCCATCCTTGTTACTGTCCCAGCCATATGCATCTGTGATCACTCTGCTTTACCTTGTCTTGGCAGACAGCTCCCACGGTACCCCTTGGAAGTAAATGCAAATGCAGCTTCTGTATTAATAAAGCTCCTGCTAACAGAGGATGGTGACTTAAGTACTGTAGTTTAGGTAAGGGAGATTAAATTTTATTTTCTTTTTAACAAAAGCAAAACCTTTTGAAAGGGTTCACCCAAAAAGAGTGTTCTGTAAATATGTGTGAACAGGCTTACCCCCCTGCTTGTTAGAGCAATGGGCAACACTGCTGGAGATTCAACTTACTGCTCTGATTCAGGGATGTTTTTAATTTCTCATTATTCTGACAGATCACGGGACCGCATCTGAAAGGCGTGCGTGTGTCCTTCCTTGCTCAAAGCTGCATCAAAAATTATGTTTCGCTGAGACACATTAGCTTTAACAAAATAATATATTTTGCTGAAATCTTTACATAAAAAATGCTTTGGCGAGTTCAAATGCTGGCAGAATAGTTGGGTTTGCCAGTTCTTTCTCCCTCCTTCCAGTGTCCAAGCTCTTACCTCTGTTTCTTGGTTCACCTCAAAGCTGAGAGTTTCCCAGGCCTCCCAAGTGCTGCTGCTGCAGCGGGAGGTGTGCCGAGTGCTCCAATATCAAAGTGACAGGCACAGTCTGAGCACTTAGTGAGGTAGATCAGATGACTGAAAAACATACCTTGAGCTAACACTGGAGTAGGACGTTGTGATCAATAGGCTTTCTAAGGAGCCTGCAATTCATCTGGCCATGGTGAGCTCGTTTGTGCATTTTATTTCATGCTTTGGCAGTCAGGCTAAATCCTGTATATTGTTCCATGCTGTCAGCTTTTAAGTTCTTCAAGAGCTGATCTATCAGGTGGAGCTTTTAGTTTGCACAGAAATAGCACTGCTTGTCTTGGGGTTTTTTGGTTTGGTGGGGTTTTTTTAGAGGCTACCTGATGATCTGTGCTTGGTAAGAGAGAGACGAGGATTCGGGCCTTTTTATGTTACAGTACCAAAGGAGAAATGAAAAAGTCAGCAATGGAAAACTGCACATCGTATAGCCTGTAAGGAAAGCACACAAATATTTAGTGTGTTTCTGAATATTTTTCAAAATTCAGTTATTCTAACTAGCTAGACAACATGCAATTATGAGAATACTTCAAAACCTTAAAAACTGTCAGCACAACATGTTTTTTTTTAATCCTACGTTTGTGTTAGGTTTAGTTCACTGTAGTCAGAACTGACGTCTGGTTGTCCAGGTGAGTACCTAGGGCTGAAAACTCACATACTGACACTATTAGGTGTTTAGGCTCTGGTTTCAAAAAAAGATGTGTGTGTGTGTGCATGTGTATGAGAAAGTGTGTGTGTTTGTATACGTATATGTGTACGCACACTTCCCCCCCTTTATAGACTCCATATGGCACCCACAGCAGGCTGCACCAGGCAAGTGATCCACACCCATCACACCCTCCCTCTATTTATGTTACAGCTTATATTCCTGTTGTGCATCTTGGCAGGGGACACACGGCACCTGGGCAAGGTTTTACCTGAGTCATTTTAATGTTCTAAGCATTCAGCGTGGGCCAACGGCAATGACGGACAAACCACTCTGCAGACAAGCAAAGGTTGGAAAGTGTCCACAATCACTGGAGTCTGGTGTCAGCAAAGTTCGGCAGCGCCGGTCCGAGAGGGCAGAGGCCAGCAGAGCAAGGAGCACCACTGCCCTTCAAGGGCTGAGTTTCACTCAGAAGAGGAACACGTGATGTAGGATTTATCAACTCTTTCTCTTAGTGATTTTTGGAAAGCGGAAACGGCTTCAGGGGGAAGGAGGAGCTCCAGGTGCTCCTGAGGGACTTTGCTGGCGGAACCCGGCACTTGCTGAATTCCTTCTTGTTTCTGGCACATAGGAAATAAGAAGGCAGAAGGGCCAATATATACACTGAAGTGAACTGTCAGTAGGCAGATTTGCTAGGCACAGTTAACCTTGGCCTCTATCTATGAACATCCCCCAGACTTTGGAGCTACTGACTCATGAAGGACTGAAAAAGTGTCTAGAAGGTGCTCCCCTAATAAGGTTGGATATCTCTTCTTTTATTAACCATCCACCTCACGGTCATTATCACCATACTCGGCTCCTAACAAAGGTAATTAGCACAGCAATCAATCTAAAAAAAAAACCCTGCATCTCCTGCCATTCAGATGCAACGGTTTTTAAGAGCAAATGATGAACTTTTGCTACTGTATAATTACTTCCAAGGCAGCATTCTGTGATGAGCCAAGGCATACTAGAAAGCAGATGACAGTAATCATAGAATCATAGAATCATCTAGGTTGGAAAAGACCTTTAAGATCATCCAGTCCAACCATTAACCTACACTACCAAGCCCACTCTACACTAATCAAGGGTAGACCAGACTAAACCATATCCCGAAGTGCCACATCTACCCGTTTTTTAAACGCCTCCAGGGATGGTGACTCCACCACCTCTCTGGGCAGCCTGTTCCAATGCCTGACCACCCTTTCCGTAAAGAAATTTTTCCTAATTTCCAGTCTAAACCTCCCCTGGCGCAGCTTAAGCCCATTTCCTCTTGTCCTATCGCTAGCTACTTGGGAGAAGAGACCAACACCCACCTCCCTACAACCTCCTTTCAGGTAGTTGTAGAGAGCGATAAGGTCTCCCCTCAGCCTCCTCTTTTCCAGGCTAAACAACCCCAGTTCCCTCAGCCGCTCCTCATAAGACTTGTTCTCCAGACCCTTCACCAGCTTCGTTGCCCGCCTCTGAACACGCTCCAGCACCTCAATGTCTTTCTTGTAGTGAGGGGCCCAAAACTGGACACAGTATTCCAGGTGCGGCCTCACCAGCGCCGAGTACAGGGGGACAATCACCTCCCTGCTCCTGCTGGCCACAGCATTCCTGATACAAGCCAGGATGCTGTTGGCCTTCTTGGCCACCTGGGCACACTGCTGGCTCATGTTCAGCCGGCTATCTACTAACACCCCCAGGTCCTTTTCGGCCAGGCAGCTTTCCAGCCACTCCTCCCCAAGCCTGTAGCGTTGCATGGGGTTGTTGTGACCGAAGTGCAGGACCCGGCACTTGGCCTTGTTGAACCTCATACAGTTGGCCACGGCCCATCGATCCAGTCTGTCCAGGTCCCTCTGCAGGGCCATCCTACCCTCGAGCAGATCGACACTCCCACCCAATTTGGTGTCGTCTGCAAACTTACTGAGGGTGCACTCGATCCCCTCATCCAGATCATTGATAAAGATATTGAACAAGACTGGCCCTAAAACAGAGCCCTGGGGAACACCGCTCGTGACCGGCCGCCAACTGGACTTAACTCCATTTATCACTACTCTCTGGGCTCGGCCACCCAACCAGTTCTTTACCCAGCGAAGAGTATGCCTGTCTAAGCCGTGAGCTGCCAGCTTCCCGAGGAGGATATTATGCGAGACGGTGTCAAAAGCTTTGCTAAAGTCGAGGTAGATGACATCCACAGCCTTTCCATCATCTACCAGGCGGGTCACCAGGTCATAGAAGGAGATCAGGTTGGTCAAGCAGGACCTGCCTTTTGTGAACCCATGCTGGCTGGGCCTGATCCCCTGGTTGACCTGTACTTGCCTGTGGAGTTCGCTCAAGATGAACCTCTCCATAATCTTCCCCGGCACCGAGGTCAGGCTGACAGGCCTGTAGTTCCCCGGATCCTCCTTCCGGCCCTTCTTGTAGATGGGCGTCACATTGGCAAGCCGCCAGTCATCAGGGACCTCCCCTGTTAACCAGGACTGTTGATAGATGATGGAAAGTGGCTTGGCAAGCTCCTCTGCCAGCTCCCTCAGTACTCTTGGGTGGATCCCATCCGGCCCCATAGACTTGTGAGCGTCCAGGTGGCATAGCAGGTCATTAACTGCTTCCTCCTGGACTATGAGGGCTCCATTCTGGTCCCTATCCCTATCCTCTTGCTCAAGGGCCTGAGTACCCTGGGGATGACCGGTCTGGCTGTTGAACACAGAGGCAAAGAAGGCGTTAAGTACTTCAGCCTTTTCCTTGTCCTCGATGACAATGTTCCCCCCCACATCCAGCAAAGAATGGAGATCCTCCTTGGCTCTCCTTTTATTGCTGATGTACTTATAAAAGCATTTTTTATTGTCTTTTACAGCACTGGCCAGATTGAGTACTAGCTGGGCTTTTGCCTTTCTAATTTCCTCCCTGCAGGACCTAACAAGATCCCTGTACTCCTCCTGAGCTGCCCGCCCCTTCTGCCAAAGGTGGTAGACTCTCCTTTTTTCCCTGAGTCCCCGCAAAAGCTCCCTATTCAGCCAGGCCGGTCGATTTCCCCTCCGGTTGGTCTTACGACACACGGGGACAGCCCGCTCCTGCGCCCTTAAGACTTCCTTCTTGAAGAGGGCCCAGCCTTCCTGGACCCCTTTGCCCTTCAGGACCGCCTCCCAAGGGACTTTCCCAACCAGGGTCCTGAAGAGGGCAAAGTCTGCCCTCCGGAAGTCCATGGTAATAGTTTTGGTGCCCCTCCGCTTAGCATCACCCAAAATTGAGAACTTTATCATGTCGTGGTCGCTAAGCCCGAGACGGCCTCCGACCTCGACATTTCCCACAAGCCCTTCTCTGTTGGTAAACAGCAGGTCAAGCGGGGCACCTCCCCTGGTAGGCTCGCTTACCAGCTGCATTAGAAAGTTATCCCCCACATGCTCTAGGAACTTCCAAGACTGCTGCCTCTCTGCTGTGTGGTATTTCCAGCAGATGTCTGGCAAGTTGAAGTCCCCCACAAGAACAAGGGCTAGCGATTGCGACACTTCTGCCAGCCGCTTATAGAATGCCTCATCTACCTCTACCTCCTGGTTGGGTGGTCTATAGCAGACTCCCAACAGGACATCCGCCTTTCCAGCCTTCCCCCTCATCCTTACCCATAAGCATTCCACCTTGTCATCACCACTGTCAAGCTCTATGCAATCGAAACACTCCCTAACATACAGAGCCACCCCACCGCCTTTCCTACCCTGCCTATCCCTTCTGAAGAGCTTATAGCCCTCCAGTGCAGCACTCCAGTCATGAGAGTCGTCCCACCACGTTTCCGTGATGGCGACTATGTCATAGCCATCCTGCTGCACAAGGGCCTCCAGCTCCTCTTGTTTGTTGCCCATGCTACGTGCATTGCTGTACATGCACTTAAGCTGGGCTGTCGATTTTGCCCCCAATGTTGCCATGCCGCCCCTGGGCTCCTTACTAGCGGGCCTGTTTATATCCCCTTCCCCCTTCAAACCTAGTTTAAAGCCCTCTCAATGAGTCCCGCCAACTCTTGGGCGAGAAAGTTTGTCTTCAAGTTTGTCTTGAAAGTTTGTCTTCAAGGCCGTTCCTAGTTCTCTGCTAAAAAAGCATCAAACCAGACTAACTGCAGAGTCCATCAAGGTAGATGCACCTAATGAATTATGTCATTCTCACCTCAGGATTGGGATAGACAGACCGTGACTGTTGTCAGTGTAAAATTCACAACCTCTTTTGGGTCAGTGTAAGGACCCCGCTGCCGCTGCCGGTGCCATATCCTGAGAAGCCCCCGCTGCCCCCAGTGCTGTCCCCCCAGAGCCGCCGGCTCTCCCAGCACCCTGCAGCCAGGACAGTTTGTCAATAAATCCAGGTTTTCTGCATGGCAGGACAGATCACTGAGGGCACAGCACTAAACTGGCAGGGTGGGCTATTTTCTAATGACCCAAACTTTTGAAGTGTGAGAGGAGGCTGAGGCTAAAGCAACCTTAGAACATTTCAGATGGTGCCTAGCGGGTAAAGAGAAAAGCACTGTTTGTCGTGGCTCTCATTTCGTCTTCTCAATCAGCACAGCAGCGAGGCCAATTTGGCTAGAGAAGCCGGTTCAAGTAGAGCAGCTAAGTGCTGCCCATTGTCCTCTCTTTTCCTCGGAGCATGCTAGGTACAATGTCCCAGGTACAAACCAGGGCACCATAACGTTTGCAGTATTTTCTTATGACCACAGGGTGGTGGTGAAGACCTTAGCGAAAAATACTCATTGCTCAGCCCTGCTGAGGGTACATGATTTGATATGCAGCCCGCACACGTCATATCTTTGCAGTGTGGGAACCCCCTCGGACACAGTGTTTTCAGTCACTTGCACCAACAGGGGTGAATTAAGGCCACCTCCTATAACACATTAACTCATGTTACTATTGGTTTTATCCTTCACTGTTCACGATCAGCATTTAAGGAGTTGATGATATGCTCAGTGGCTTTACTTCCACTAGTCCTTAGACAGCAGTAGTTTTAGTAGTTTCAAGACGACACAGTTAAGTATCAATTTATGGCTTCTTCAAATTTAGTTACCAACAATATACAATTTAGTAGCATTAACTCTGACTGATGCTTGGGTGGCTAGACGGGGAGCCTGCTAATTACACACGAAAAGCTCTCTTTGTCATGCAATTTATTTACTTTAATTCAACCTCGTTACTTCTTTTCCATAATCACCTAATATTTGTAATGCGATGTTCACAGCATTGTTCTTTTTAATTTCTGCAGTCTTTTTGTCCCTAATTCCATTTTAAATTGCTTGATACAGAAACTAACTTTATTACATGTTTTTGCAGCACAATAATGGTATGAAACATGCCTTCCATCCTACAAACCAACCACGCTGTAAAAGGTTAACATTTGTGTAATGTATTTGTATAATGGAACAAGCAAATCAAAGCCTTATGAATCCATTTTAACAATTTTCTTTCACAGTAACAGTGGTAAAAGCCAAAGTACAGAGCACTGCAGCTTAGTATTGGAATAAATAGGAAGATTCCAGTTTAAACCTGTGTTTTAATTATTGAACAGCTCTCAAAATTAAATCACTGACCTTTGAGAATTTAGTGACCAAACAACCGCTTGTCCTCAAGGCACGTATTTGAAGCATGCATTCCTTTACGTGAAGCTTTTATACTCTGGTTGAAGATGCTCAAGAGCACTGCAAGTCCAGAGTGAATGAGGTAAGACCAAAGATCCTGTATATGTGATGATGGTGGCGGTGGTGGTGGTGATGATGATATTGATGTTGGCCGTTTGTGGAGAGGAGTGCATGTATGGGGACCACACTGTCTATTCCTTAGGCAAGAAACACTCCCTTAACTGGGAATGGGGTTTTCTGTCAGTGGACAAGGACTGTCAGACCTCTCCATGGGGTGCATCATATCCTAACAGCACCATACAGAGCACTTCTTCCTTTTGCACTCCTCTGGAGTCCTTTGACTAAGGCAGCAAATATTTATACAGCTCAGAAGTAGCAAATGTTTAATCTATGTTCAACTTTCTTTAGTGTCAAGCAGCAGCAGCAGACAAAGTGGGATTTTGCTGGTAGGTGATCAAACATCTCCCTGTAGACCACTGACAAAGGCACCATAAATCACATTTCCAATAATTGTTGCAAAATGGGAAACATTTCTGAAGACAGAATAAAAAGATTAAGGCACATGTCCAAAAATTAAGGTCTTCCTCTATAAATTAAATTAAAAGAATATTTAGATCAAATATTGCTAACAGGGTGTAATTATTCTTATTGAGAACATACTAGTCTCTTTCTACATAGTATTTGTGTGCATTGTTTCATAAGACTGAGAAATGGTGGTGAAGAGATTAAACAGAAGACATAATTTTTTTGTCAATGCTAGTTAATATTTCAAAAGGAATACTGATCTTAGTAGTAAGTTCTCATTAATGAATGAACCAATTCAAAAGCCAATTATGTAAAATTTACTCATTCTGACTATCACTTTTACCTGTAGAAGTACTTAACCTATATAGCCCAAGCTTCTGTGGATTAGACATTTATGAATATTAATTCCAAATAAAATGGGCATTAATTTTGTTGCTATTTGATTTTTGTTCCTCAGCCTAATCTCTTCCCATTAATTTCTCTTACACTCACTTAAACCAGTTGTGTCCAGAATTAAGTATTAATGTATTTTGGTGGGCCTATATTAAAAGACATTACACAGGAGGGATACTCTAATGAAAGGATAAATAGAACCTGGACTTTAAGTAGCATAGTTACATGAAGGGGGAAAACCAGACTGAAGACTTGTTTTTGCCAAAAACCTCTCTTACTTGATCCCTCACATCTTTGCCCTCATCTCACTCTGCTCCAGCTCTGACCCCCTCTGAGGTCATTCAACTTATTAACCCAGTAGAAAACTAACTCCAATGAAAAAAAAAAAAAAGAGAAAACTATGATTGCTTTGTGCTGAATTAGGGGGTTGAATTGCCCCCGCTCACCTCCTGTGGAACCAGAGCCAGCTCCTGGGAGAGGTACAATTGTGCAGTCATGAGTAGATGCAGGGAGAAATGTGGATGGACATTAAGACCTCTGCTTCTTCTTGGTTATGAGCTGTTTGACTGGCTTATTTATAACATTTTTCTCTTAAGAAGCTGTTAGATACTGGGTTATTAATGACCAACATTGATAAAATGTTAGAGATCAGAGAGAAGAAGGTTTCCTTACAGACTCCAAATGCGTAAGGTGCCATTTGGTACGAAGTCTTTGAAATAGGAAAGAGGAAGCTGGAAGATGTAGACAGACTTCTGCATGGCTCTGAAAGGCAGCAATGGCCATGAAATAGCTCCTTTTTGGGCACTGTTCTGGCTAGAGGAGTTTACAAGGAGATTTCTGAACAAGGAGAATGCCTATAGGTTAAGTAAATAAAACTACACCTCAGAGAAACAGGACATTGTATGAATCCTTGTGTATGAATGTGGGATCACTGGTCCTACCTGAATCACCCCCCAAGACTTGAAATTTTGACTGTTGATTTGGGCTTAGGACAGCAACAACATTATTATTAGCACACTTCCTTGCAGACTTGCCAGACATTGGGCTTTCATGGTTTTGCTTGGAGTTAAGATAGGTCACTGGAAGTTTTTTGGTATATAGCTGCTGCAACTGTATATTCCTTGCTGTAATTACTGGGGGGAAAAGAAGAAAAAAGAAAAAAGAAAAAAAAATAAGAAGATAACTTTTGCCCAAGTTGCCTTTTTATTATGATCTTGAAATTTGGGTTAAGTTCAGCCAAATCCATGAAATCTGGGCTTTGTCAATGCACTCATAGTTTAAATAGAACAGTGTGAAACTCTATGGGATGCACTGAGCTGTTTTCTTGTTTGCTGGCTAGATCCTGAGGACATCTAGGGTAGCTCTAAACCTCCCCAGAGCTTTTGTGACTTTCAGCTGCTCACCATCTACTTGCATCAATACTTCCCTTTGCAGAGTCACTTATTTCGACAAGTCATACTGCATAAGAAAATGTGAATCAGAACCTGATGCTCCAAATCACAGGGAATTAAGGAATATTTTAAATTGTGTAAAGCTGGTTAATGTGTCAAGTGCATAATGACACTATGGCTGATATTTCCATTAAATTATTATTTGAATAGCACTCAGTAGTCTCCAAGACTGTACTTAATGCTATATAGAGACCTATAAATAAAACAAAACAAAACAACAGACAACCTGAAAACCCATTTCCTTTTTTTTCCTCCCTCCCCCACCCCACATCCCCTTCTAAGGTAGACTTAGGCAGATGTACTTTTGCTTTCTTAAATCTTTCAGCCAAAATCATATAACCTATCTAAAGAATGAAAACCTGGATTATACTGCTGGCTATTGTAGTCAGCACAGCAGAAACACAAAAACAGGACGTCTGTACCCAAGGGTATCCTGGCATTCCTGGCAATCCTGGGCACAATGGCATACCTGGTCGTGATGGACGTGACGGTTCAAAAGGCAACAAGGGAGATACAGGTACTATGTTCAGAATAAATGATTTTGTGTATCGAATGCAATGCTGTTAGTTCCCCAAGTTGTCTGTAGTCACTCTGCGTTAATGGGATTATTCTGCCTAGCCTTCAGAAAACATTTCAGACATTTGCGTGCAGTGGTAAGAAGATTTCTCTTTCTTACCTAAATTTTACATTTGTAGGACTTGCTTCTGAGTGTGCCTACTTGCTGTAACTCAAGAGCCATTAGAGGGAAGTTCAAGAATGGAGACTATTGAAAAACAGTGTAGAAGTCATGTCTGCTCTAACAGGCTATAATAGACATTTGTGTGTGATACTGAAGACAGAGGTAATCTTCTCAGCATCCTAAAGCTAATAATTTCCATGTGCTTTAAGCTTCAGGATAACGATGGCCCTTGCATCCATGCTGGAATATCAAGGCCAGGGTTGCACAAGGCGATAAATCTGTGGGCATGTGGACATATAACACTTCATCTGAGGTGTCACAACCCCAGAATGCAAAGCAGAGGACAAGTGCAAATCTACTGCTTCAAATTTGTTCACAAAATTTTGGGGGGGGACTTTTCCCCAACAGGCTTTATGTTAGGTCAGTTATTGTGTGGTATCATGCAGGTGGCATTATGGCTTAATGCATAAACCTGTCACAAACACAGTTATTGTGGGCCTGGCTAACTCATCTGCACAAATCAATCTGAATCAAACTTGTACTTACCAGATGAACCCTTCTACCGAGTGCTGATCTTAAGGATTGTGAATCACAGCTCTTTTCAGTGGAGCATATGATCTAGTACATAAACCAAACTGAGGTCAACAGTCTAAAAGAAAATAACTTAAAACATGCTAAAGAGTTTTAGTTTTCAAGCTAGTGGAAATGTCTGCCTTTAACAGACCAGGTTGCTCAGCTAATGAATCACCTGCTCCACCAGAAGAGTATATGCCTCCGCAGACAGTGTGTGCTGCAGAACCAGTGTTGAAGATGTGGTTTGATGTGTGGTTCTTTGATGGCTATGCTGGCATAGGCAGGATCCTCTACCAGATCTTTCTCCTACCACTTGATTCTTCTTTCATCACAACGGTTTGTGTGGCTATACAGTAAACTAGATCAGCTGAAAAATAACCAGCACTTATAATTTGGGCAATGAAGAGTCATGCACTGCTTATGGCCTTCCCCGGACCACCAAAAGACAAGTCTATCCACTTACGTATTTACCTCAGTGATTGCTAAAGAGTTATTTTGAACTCTTTTGTTTATAAGATGATTTAGAGTTCTCTGTCAAGCAACCACAGGGCTCTGTTCAATATCTTTATCAATGATCTGGATGAGGGGATCGAGTGCACCCTCAGTAAGTTTGCAGACGACACCAAATTGGGTGGGAGTGTCGATCTGCTCGAGGGTAGGATGGCCCTGCAGAGGGACCTGGACAGACTGGATCGATGGGCCGTGGCCAACTGTATGAGGTTCAACAAGGCCAAGTGCCGGGTCCTGCACTTCGGTCACAACAACCCCATGCAACGCTACAGGCTTGGGAGGAGTGGCTGGAAAGCTGCCTGGCCGAAAAGGACCTGGGGGTGTTAGTAGATAGCCGGCTGAACATGAGCCAGCAGTGTGCCCAGGTGGCCAAGAAGGCCAACAGCATCCTGGCTTGTATCAGGAATGCTGTGGCCAGCAGGAGCAGGGAGGTGATTGTCCCCCTGTACTCGGCACTGGTGAGGCCGCACCTGGAATACTGTGTCCAGTTTTGGGCCCCTCACTACAAGAAAGACATTGAGGTGCTGGAGCGTGTTCAGAGGCGGGCAACGAAGCTGGTGAAGGGTCTGGAGAACAAGTCTTATGAGGAGCGGCTGAGGGAACTGGGGTTGTTTAGCCTGGAAAAGAGGAGGCTGAGGGGAGACCTTATCGCTCTCTACAACTACCTGAAAGGAGGTTGTAGGGAGGTGGGTGTTGGTCTCTTCTCCCAAGTAGCTAGCGATAGGACAAGAGGAAATGGGCTTAAGCTGCGCCAGGGGAGGTTTAGACTGGAAATTAGGAAAAATTTCTTTACGGAAAGGGTGGTCAGGCATTGGAACAGGCTGCCCAGAGAGGTGGTGGAGTCACCATCCCTGGAGGCGTTTAAAAAACGGGTAGATGTGGCACTTCGGGATATGGTTTAGTCTGGTCTACCCTTGATTAGTCTAGAGTGGGCTTGGTAGTGTAGGTTAATGGTTGGACTGGATGATCTTAAAGGTCTTTTCCAACCTAGATGATTCTATGATTCTATGATTCTAACCACTTAGGTGCTCCTTCTGCTTTCAGTGCCCTAGCCTGGCTAAAACCAAAACCTTTTAAAATCTAGAAACAGACAAAAAAAAATCCATTAACTTCTTAATAGGCACATACAAGTAACTGCCTTCTTTTTCTATATGCAGGGGTCCAGGAAAATCTGACAAATGGAAAATCTAGAGCTTACTTACTTTCATGTATCTTATAAAGGTCCTCACTTTACTCCAGTGAGTTATCACATGATACCTCTGGTTTCTGATAAAGTCCCTAACATTTTTTCCTAAATTAAGCTATTATGATGACTATACCAACTATTCTTTCTTTGAAGAAATTGGGGTGGCTATACAATTCTTTATATTGTATGTTCATATTGTATATACATATACCTTTGCAGTTAAAATACATAAGACTTAGTTTTGTTCCTTACCAAGTCAATGAAATTTCAGCAGATGCTGGACTGTACCCATTGTGCAGAAAACTGCTAAAGACCTGTTCTCCAGTACATATGGCCGGAGAGCTACTTTTGGAATACGGTTGCATCCAAACTGCCAGCTCTTTTTTCATCTGTTGTGTTCTGGATGCAAATCCAGGTATTTGGTCACACACCTCCTGGTCACCTGTGATGTTACTACAAAAATGACTTCTATAATAGCTCTTCTTAGAGCAGTGGAAAGTCCATGTCATGCCAGATACAGGAGTGCAAATGCCGTCCTCAGATCTACAGGCAATACTATTCCACTGTATGTTTCATTACCATTGGCCAAACCCCTGCAGATGTCTCTTCTTGAGAGGGGAGTTTACCATTGTTTCACTACTAGGCTTCCTGTCCCTGAAAAGCTTCTTGCTGAATGTGGCTTCCTCACTCTTTTTCCTGACAGTATCTTCTATGGATGGAGGCAACAACAGGACATGAGATTTTCACACTGGTGGTCCTGACAAGGGTATAGCTCCTCTACATATCTCAACAACCCATCTCTTTATGCCAAGGATTCCCTCTGTCTCAAAAAAGCACCGTCCTCCAGCAGTTTCTGTGCTCTCTGTCAATCTTTCCATAAGATAAAAATACCAGCAGCGGCACCCACTAAAACCCAGGAATAAGACTACTCTTTACTTTATTGTTTATCCAGGCCTGAAGAGGAAGGATTAGAGAAGGCTTAATCCCAAGTTTTCCGGTAATTTAATTGTTTAATGAAAATCTGTTTTTCTCTTCTGTACTAGGTGAAGCAGGACTTCCTGGCAGTCCAGGAAAAGATGGTGCAAATGGAGAGAAAGGAGAACGAGGTGAGAGAAGAAGTGTTTCAATTTATTATTTGTCTATCAACTGCTCTCCTTGTGTTTGTGAGCACTGGACGTGCTATACATTCTAGCTGTAGAGAAAGTACTATAAAGGTTAAAAAAAACCTTTTTCCAGAAGTAGTAGAGGCTGCACACATATGCTGACAATACAAGAGGAATATGCCACCTCAAATTATCCCACTGCCTCTGATGGATGCCCTACAATTTGTTCACTCAGCGTGTTATCCTACTTTTCCCATCTCTGATCCTTTTGTCAGCTGCTGAGGAAGACACCGCATCTGCAGCTACCTCAGGAAAGTGAGGCTCCTGTAGCTATGTATGCAACTTCAGGGAAAAGGACTTCTTTTAAAAGAAATTGTAGAAGACACAAGTTATACACCTAAAAATACAGTAGATCCTGTATACTTCACCTATTTAGCCAACCCATGCATATGCAGCATGTCTTCTGTGTCATATGGATGTACATGTGCAGAGTGAGTTGTGCATAAAAGCAGGGAGTCAGCTGTTGTGCAAGTGGCATCACATCATTCTGCACAAATTCAATAACCTTGAGATGCTGGACTTGTGTATCCTTAGAGTAAATGTACACAGGCAATGTTTATATCCGAAAGCATGGAAGCCTGCCAGGCAGTGTCCAGGTTCTCCAAAATCCTGAAGATGACCCTGAGAAATAACATATGGTATATGCATTGCATGGGAGTAATTACAAGCTCAGACTTTTCTCCAGTCCATTAGAAATGACCCCAGTCCTTGAAGGAGCGTGAGACATGAGGCCACAAATGTTGTTTAAAATTATCAAAGCTAGTTTCTTTTCCTGTGTTCTTGTCCTGATGGACCTTTGCAGCTTTTCCCAGAGGCTCACCATACAACCTTACCTGTTTCCAGTTCACTGCTGCTGTTAAATACTCTCAATTGTAAATTGAGAACAGTGAGAACAGTAAACTGCAAATACAGCATTATTCCCAACATCAGAAGCCAGAGGCTCTTATGCAGAAATTATCAGCTTATTTTCCTGATTAACAGAGTACATGATCATTATGGTATCTTTTGTCTATCAACTGCTAACATGCCCTTCACATCATCAGACCTTCACCTTCAAACCCTTGTGCAGCAATCAGGGGATTTTCAAAGGCTTTGAGCTTCAGTCCAAGAGTGGATGAAGGATAAATGGAGCATGTGGTAGCAAATAACAAGGACAAAAAACCTTTAGTTGCACTGCAGTAGCAATCTAGGTAACCCAAGCAAAGTTCCATCATGTAGAAATTACAGAAACACACGGCAAGCAAGTTCTGGGTGTTGTCCAAATAGAACCCTCCTCTGATTAAATTGTGAACCATCTCCCCCATTTCGTATACCAAAGGCTGAAAACAGGTGTCTGGACAGATGCTGTTGTGCCTGCTACCATCAGCCTGTAGACAAATCACACCTTCCTTTCTTTGAGCTTGTTCTTGCTGCTCTCGGTCAGGGCACCTGTTTTCTAACACAATAGCAGGTTCCTCAGATGTTATGCTTGCCCTGCACTTAAATGTATGAGAATTTGCATGTACAGTGAGCACAGAATGTACGGTGGTGACACAGACCTACACATATATGTCTTCGTGCTGAAACTCATGTTGTGTCCCACTAATCCGGTGGAAGATCACAAGAAAGTGTTGGTTTTTTTTTTTTGTTTTTTTTTTCATTTAGGAGCCAATGGGACTGTTGAAGAGAAGGGGAACAAAGGAGATAAAGGAGAAAGAGGACAACCTGGGAAACTGGGACCAAAAGGAATTATGGGGTCAGTGGGTTACAAAGGTCAGAAGGGAGAGCTGGGACTGCAAGGACAAAAGGGGTTAAAAGGAGACATTGGGCCCATAGGTCCAAAAGGGACAAAGGGTGAAATGGGCCATCCCGGAAGAGTTGGTTACCCAGGGCCAATTGGCCTGACTGGTAATCCAGGTCCTAAAGGTAATACTGGAGATCTGGGGCCACAGGGTAATCCAGGAGTTCAGGGGGAAAGAGGCTTGAAAGGAGACAGAGGAGATAAGGGGAACGTAGGTCCCCCAGCAGTCCTGCCAAGGAGTGCTTTCAGTGTCGGCCTTACAACCACCACCAAATTCCCCGCCCCGAATCGCCCGATCAAGTTTGACAAGGTGCTGTATAATAGCTTAAATGACTACAACTCAGTTACTGGCAAATTCACCTGCAAATACCCCGGCGTTTACTATTTCACCTACCACATCACTGTCTACTCGAGGAACGTCCGAGTGGCTCTAGTTAAAAATGGCATCAAAATGCTGCACACGGTGGACAGGTACCAGAGTGGAGAGGACCAGGCCTCAGGAGCTGCCATCCTCGAGCTGCAGGGAGGAGATGAGGTGTGGCTGCAGGCTCACCAAGGAGAGACTTTCAATGGGTTGTTTGCAGATGCTGATGATGATACCACCTTCTCTGGGTTCCTCCTGTTCAGCACCTCCGACCCGCTGGAGCCGCTGCCGTCGCCTGCCACCTAATTCCACATTATCTGTGAATGCTGTATGTCTGTGTCCTTCAGCCCTCCCTAATAAAGTTGTTACCTATGGGCCAATTTCCACTGTATTCAACAGAAAACAGAAATCCAGGGAGGTACGCCAAGGGCTGGAAGGGAGACATAGGACTGCAGGGCAGGTTGGGACCAACTAGGCATCTCCCTAAAAGTTGAGTAAAGTTTTTTGGTTTGTTTTTTTTTTTTACTGAAGTCATCACAGTGGGAATGTGTAGGATCACACTACTTGTATCTGTAGGAAACCAGGCCTCATTATGCACACAACTGCTCATCACACAACTTAATTGTGCTGAAGTTTTCATGACCAGCTGCTAAAACAGAGCTCAAGGCTTCAGAGCCATACTCAGGAGAGTTTGAATTAAATGCCTTCTTGTCCCAGTCACAAGGTACCAGGTGTTTATTTATTAAACTGTCCTAATCTACTGTTGTCAGCTTTGTTTTTTAGAACTCAGAATAAAAAAAATTCCTAATATGCATAAACGATTTTTATGGCTGCAGTTGCAGGAGAGTTGGTTTCAAGAATGGCTTTGGCACAAGAGATGACAACTCTTAAGAATCTACAGTGCTGGGCTTGACACATTGCCGGTTTGGTGACCTTCTGTAGTTATACAGGGGTGCAAACACCAGTTCTGAAGGACAAAGGTTTTAAAAGGAAGTGGGATGAAATAAAAGATAAAATTTCAAGTTCTGGAATTATGACGTGTGTCCCTGCCATTTTGTATAAACGTTAAGCAGCAGTTACTTCCAAGCCAGTTTATATCTTTCTAGGTGGCATGCGTAGACGGACTTGAAACTTGGTTAGTTTGCACCCAACCATTCAAAAATAATTTTTAAACTTGGCATTAGTGTAGTTTGATACCTCCACAGGGGCTGCTTGCTCTGTGGCACAAGTGAGTTTTGTTGTAGCTGGGTAGTTTTTAAAGCTTTTAAATCTGGTTCTTTGCTCTCTGTGTAGCCAAAGGTCTGAAATAGAGCAAAATGGAATGAAAGGGGGAAGTGCCATGTGGATTCTCTGATGTGGGCAGATGTTCAATGTCAGTACAAAAATACAGCATAATGCTGCTGTACTTCCGAATTAGCAGGTGCAAAACAAATTCTCCCAAATGAAGGATAATCTTTAATCAACACTGAAGCAGACATACTGGAGAACCGACCGAGAGGTATTTCCTGTGCCATAAAACTTTAATTTCTGTGAATTTTCTCAGAATTTTTTTTTTCCCCTTTTCCCTTAAAACTCAGAAATACAACAAAAGAAGCTTAAGTCTCACTCCCTCCCCTTAAACGAGAAAAAAGCAGAGATGCTAATGGACACGGGTCAGCATCATGGAATTCAGCACAAACGCCATGTAGGAGCGTGAGGCCCGCCTTCCCATCACTCCCAACACTGCTGGGGAGGCAAGGAAACATGGACGCATCCCCACAGTTGCTGAACCCCGAGTATGGCTCACAGGCCCGAAATGAATACGGCGAGGTGGGTTTCTTCAGGAAAAATGGCTGCACTTCTCGTGAGCTGGATTACTGTGAGGGAGATAGCAGGGCACTAAGAGGGAAGGGCTATGCGAATTTTTAGGTAATTTTTTTCCTGCAAGCCACAGGTCCTAAGTTTGTGTCACAGAAGCAGCCAGACCAAAAAACGCGTTAAAATGGACATAGGTTTAACCGGAAAACACGCAGGAGAAACTTCAGTCGGCGACGGCCCCGCCTCTCACGGCGCCCGCGGCCCCGGCGGCCGCCAGGCCCCCGCAGGCCCGCGGCAGGGCCCGGCCAGCCCGCCCGAACGGCCGCGGAGGGAGCGAGGGAGCCGGGCGGGCGGGCTGAGGGCAGGCCGGGGCGGGCAGCGCCGCCTCCCCCCGCGCTGTGCCCGCCGGCGCTCCGCCTCCTCATCCTCCTCCTCCTCCTCCTCCTCCTCCTCCGCTCGGCCCGGACGCGCGGAGGTCGCGGCCCAGCTCGGAGCGGGGAGCGCCTGGGCCTGGTGCCGGGGCCCGCTCCGCCATGCTGGCCGGCTGCCGGCGGGCGCTGCCGGCGGCGCTGGGCCGGGCGCTGCGGGGCCGGGCGCTGCGGGGCCGGGCGGCGGGGCCGGGCCGCCGGGCCGTCAGCACCAGCTGGTGCCCGGTGGGCGCCGCCTTCGATGCGAAGCAGCAGCAGCAGCAGCTGCGCGGCAGCGCGGCGGGCAGGGAGACGGTGAGCGGCGGCGGGGGAAGGGCCTGCGGCGGGCAGGAGGCGGCCCTGGCTGCCGCCAGCCTTGCCCTTTGCTTTTCTTGTGTGCAGTTTTGGAACTTCTAAATGGCGGCGGTGGGGGCAGCCGGGCTGTTGCCAGAGTGTTAGGCGGTTACATCTTTATAAGGGTTTGATCTGGTTCTAATGAACCAGAACGTTCTGTCTCCTGGACACACAAGAGTGAAAATCACGGCCTTGTTCATTGAAACATTTGCTTTAGAGCCTTAATAGAGACCATAGGGGGGTGTGTGTATATATATATATATATATATACACACATGCATTACCCCTTCCGCTCCCTGCTCTTACCTGGCTGTGTCTTATTTAATCTGTCAGTGTTATGCCAGTGCACTTTGGCAGTGCTTCAAAATCAATTAGACTGCTGACATCCTCTTGCGTGGATGTCATTCTTGACATTCACTTGCTTGTGGCAGAAAAGCATTTGTTTGCTGGATTGCTGATACTCAGACTTTTGGATTTGTTTCTTTTTAGGGTTAATCAGGTACATTTGTTAATGAGAGTCCTAGGAATCTAAACAAGTTCCTGGACAGCGTAAGATGTGTGCTTTCAGTGGCACAGTGCATGCAGAATACTTACACCTGTAAAATCCAGGTGTTAGTCTGCTGACTTAGCTATTCTTCCCATGATGCCCGGGCTGGTGAAGCTGTTGAACTCTGGGAACTAAGGGATTCAGTGAGGACAAACCTAACCTCTGTTTATAATCTAGCACTTCTTTGGGAAACTTCTTCTGGCTCTTCTGCCTCTGCAAGCACACTGGTCTAAGTCTTGCTCCAGGAAATAATCCGGTTAAATATTGTGCATTTGTCTGGTCTGGGGAATGAGTTCTGGGTTCCCTTGGCCCACGGAGGGGATGTAGAGTTCTTCGGGAATAGAGATGCATGTTTCAGGCTTGCAAAGAGGCTGTGACAGGTAGGGTGTAAATGCTGAAGCCAAGCAAAGAGAATAATGCTGCATCCATGCAGCCACAATGTTAAAGAACACAGACACCTGCACCAGGCTTTGTTTTTTTGTAATTTTTAAATTTTTGTGTCAAACTTGGTATCATACAGAAGAGGTGCTCCATGGCTAACTTATCTCTTAAGAGAAGATACCTCCTGTTCACAGAGGACTACGTGCACAGGAGGAGCTTGCTTGGGAGGGTGAATGGTGACGTAGGGCAGCAGGAAGGCCAGGAGCTCTGTGGGACATTGCAGGACACTGCATCAGCTGGCTGAGGAGCTGAGTGAAGGGGCACTCCTGAGTCTCTTAAACAGCAAGCGTTACTGAAGGGTGGTGTGGTACATGTTTATTTATGTCTGGGTGCACGTGTTTATATACATGTGTATATATATAAAAATATCTTTTTCAGTGTTCATTTCAGTCCAGTTCCTGTTCCCAAATAATAAATTAGAACATGGGAAGTGTGAGGAAAGTGTTTCTGTCTTAGGGTAGCCAGCTTATAGTAAGAGCATTAGGAGAAAAAAAAAAAAGTAGTTTTAGCAACAGCGACAGAAAGAAAATAGGAAAAAAGCAACTCAGAATGTCCCAAATATTTACTTTAGGGAATGCTTTGCTTCAGAATATATACTTTCACAGACAAGCTGTCAATTTGCAGCTTCTCATTTTAATTAGATAAATACTTGTAAGCTACAGTCACCGAGGCAAAGGGCTCTGGAGCGGATGCTCGTGCCTGGGCACCCTTGCTAAGGTGGCAAAAAGTGACCAGGAGCGCGGTGAACAGGGCGTGGCGCGTCAGTTTGGGCCGTCAGGGCGTGCGGGGAAGGCCAAGTGCCCCCCCTCCTAGTTCCAAAGTGAAACGCAGGCAGTGGTCATTGTCCTCCCAGGAGAATACCTGGCAGCTATGGTTACCACCTGCCTGAAAGCCTCCGCCAGAAGGAATGTGGCGACCCAGATGGAGCTCCCGCACAAACATGCAGCCGTCCAGGTCGCCGGCTGCAGGGAGTGCCTGAGCCTGTCGCTTGTACTGGAGGGCAGCGGGGACAGCAAATGTTTTCGGTGTGACCAGGTAAATGATCTGCTCAGCCTGGTGGCAGAGCTGAAGGAGGAGGTGGAAAGGCTGAGGAGTATCATGGAGTGCGAGAGGGAGATAAACTGGTGGAGCCGCACCCTACCGTCCCTGGGGCCAGGGCAGCAGGCGGAGGCCCCACAAGGAGCAGAGGATCCCCTGCCCTCTTGCTGGCAAGCAGAAGGAGGGGATCCAAGAGATGGGGAGGAATGGAAACAGGTCCCTGCCCGGGGAGGCAGGCGAATGCCCTCCCGGCCTCCCTCACCTTCCCAGCTGCCCCTACACAACAGGTATGGGGCTCTGGAAGCTGAGGGCCAGGCAAGTGGGGAGGGAGGTGAAGGTGAAGGTCCAGCCAGGGGGTTGCTGAGGGCCAGTCAGTCATCCCCATGGATTACGACTGCCCCTGTTAAGAAAAAAAGTGTAATTGTGGTAGGCTATTCCCTCCTGCGGGGAACTGAGGGCCCAATCTGCCATCCGGACCCATCCCACAGGGAAGTCTGCTGCCTCCCTGGGGCCTGGGTTAGGGACATTACTATGAAACTCCCTGATCCGTAAGGCCCTCCGATTATTACCTGTTGCTGGTTGTACAGGTTGGTAGTGATGAGATTACACATAGAAGTCCTAAAGTAATGAAGACGGACTTCAGGGCACTGGGGCAATTGGTTGCAGGATCGGGAGCGCAAGTAGCGTTTTCCTCAATCCCGTCAATGGCAGCAAAGAATGCTGAAAGGAATGGGAAAACTCACCTGATTAACAGGTGGCTCAGAGGCTGGTGCCATCGGTGGAATTTTGTTTTTTTCAGTCATGGGAGGTTTACATGGCACCAGGCCTGCTGGCGGCTGATGGAGATCAGCTGTCTCCAAAGGGGAAAAGGATTCTCGCCCATGAGTTGGCGGGACTCATTGAGAGGGCTTTAAACTAGGTTTGAAGGGGGAAGGGGATATAAATGGGCTCTCTGATGAGGAGCCCAGGGGCGGCATGACAACGTTGGGGGCGAAATCGATAGCCCATCTCAAGTGCGTGTACACCAATGCACATAGCATGGGCAACAAACAGGAGGAGCGGGAAGCCCTTGTGCGGCAGGACAGCTATGACATAGTTGCCATCACAGAAACGTGGTGGGACGACTCATGACTGGAGTGCTGCACTGGATGGCTATAAGCTCTTCAGAAGGGATAGGCAGGGAAGGAGAGGCAGTGGGGTGGCTCTGTATGTTAGGGAGTGTTTTGACTGTATAGAGCTCGACAGTGGTGATGATAAGGTCGAGTGCTTATGGGTAAGGATGAGGGGGAAGGCCAACAAGGCGGATGTCCTGTTGGGAGTCTGCTATAGACCACCCAACCAGGAGGTAGAGATAGATGAAGCGTTCTACAAGCGGCTGGCAGAAGTGTCGCAATCGCTAGCCCTTGTTCTTGTGGGGGACTTCAACTTGCCAGACATCTGCTGGAAATACAACACAGTAGAGAGGCAACAGTCTCGGAAGTTCCTAGAGTGTGTGGAGGATAACTTTCTGACACAGCTGGTAAGCGAGCCTACTAGGGGAGGTGCCTCACTTGACCTGCTGTTTACTGAGAAGGGCTTGTGGGAAATGTTGAGGTTGGAGGCCGTCTTGGGCTTAGCGACCGTGATATGATAGAGTTCTCAATTCTGGGCGATGTAAAGAGGAGGGGCACCAAAACTGTTACCATGGTCTTCCAGAGGGCAGACTTTGGCCTCTTCAGGACACTGGTTGGGAAAGTCCCTTGGGAGGCGGTCCTGAAGGGCAAAGGGGTCCAGGAAGGCTGGGCCTTCTTCAAGAAGGAAGTCTTAAGGGCGCAGGAGCGGGCTGTCCCCGTGTGCTGTAAGACCAACTGGCGGGGAAGACGACTGGCCTGGCTGAACAGGGAGCTTTTGCTGGGACTCGGGGAAAAAAGGAGAGTCTACCGCCTTTGGAAGAAGGGGCGGGCAACTCAGGAGGTGTACAGGGATCTTGTTAGGTCCCGCAGGGAGGAAATTAGAAAAGCAAAAGCCCAGCAAGAACTCAATCTGGCCACTGTTGTAAAAGATAATAAAAAATGTTTTTATAAGTACATCAACAATAAAAGGAGAGCCAAGGAGATTCTCCATCCTTTCCTGGATGCAGGGGGGAACATTGTCACTAAGGATGAGGAAAAGGCTGAGGCGCTTAATGCCTTCTTTGCCTCTGTGTTTAATAGCTCGACCAGTCATCCCCAGTGTACTCAGCCCCCTGAGCTGGAAGACAGGGACAGGCAGCAGAATGGAGCCCTCATAGTCCAGGAGGAAGCAGTTAATGACCTGCTATGCCACCTGGGTGCTCACAAGTCTATGGGGCCGGATGGGATCCACCCGAGAGTACTGAGGGAGCTGGCAGAGGAGCTTGCCAAGCCACTTTCCATCATCTATCAACAGTCCTGGTTAACAGGGGAGGTCCCTGATGACTGGAGGCTTGCCAATGCAACGCCCATCTACAAGAAGGGCCGGAAGGAGGATCTGGGGAACTACAGGCCTGTCAGCCTGACCTCAGTGCCAGGAAAGATTATGGAGCGGTTCATATTGAGTGAACTCAACAGGCATGTGCAGATCAACCAGGGGATCAGGCCCAGCCAGCATGGGTTCATGAAAGGCAGGTCCTGCTTGACCAACCTGATCTCCTTTTATGACCTGGTGACCCGCCTGGTGGATGAAGGAAAGGCTGTGGACGTCATTTACCTGAACTTTAGCAAAGCCTTTGACACAGTCTCCCATAGCATTCTCCTTAGGAAGCTGGCAGCTCATGGCTTGGATGGGCGTAGTCTTCGCTGGGTAAAAAACTGGTTGGGTGGCCAAGCCCAGAGAGTAGTGGTGAATGAAGTCCAGTTGGCAGCCGGTCACGAGCAGTGTTCCCCAGGGCTCTGTTTTAGGGCCAGTCTTGTTCAATATCTTTATCAATTATCTAGATGAGGGGATTGAGTGCGCCCTCAGTAAGTTTGCAGATGACACCAAGTTGGGTGGGAGTGTTGATCTTCTGGAGGGTAGGATGGCCCTGCAGAGGGACCTGGACAGGCTGGATCGATGGGCCGAGGCCAACTGTATGAGGTTTAACAAGGCCAAGTGCTGGGTCCTGCACTTGGGTCACAACAACCCCATGCAATGCTACAGGGAGTGTCTTGCTTGCAGAGATGCTGGTTTATCTTAAATGAATTTTTTTTACCGTTGTAGGTCTGTATTGTGGAACTTCTCTAGCTAACTTGGTAGTGTTAGCAATTTTGTTTGATCTGCAGTAGGACCTCTAACTCTCTTCCACAAATGCAGAACACAACTGCTGTCTGTATCTACCCTGCCCAAGTCAGTGTGTTTGCCCTCCCCTGTTGGACAGGGCCAGACTTGGTAAAAACTTCAGGAATAAAAATGGTCATACCATAAAATTTTTGAGTTGTTGCTGATCATTCCTTTGAGATCTCGTTCCAGTATTTGGGGTTCATTTAATGAGCCTGAGACAACTGTCCTATTGCCAGCAATCCGTTGATATCTAGGGCTGCTGCCCAACTCACTCATTGTTTCAACACTCCTGTTTAGTCCTCGCATTTCTTGATAAGTCTCTTTTGCTTCAGAGGGATGATTTTCCCTCATTTCAGAATGTAAATGTACTTACTATGATTTGTCTGGTGCCTGTGTTTTGGAAGCAGGGTAAAAAATGCTTTGAGAAAAGGATGGTATGGAGGTGAAGGTGTGGAAGAAGAGAGTTTGTGAGAATTTCATGCTGAACTCTTAAGGTTTGCTGAGAACAATCCTGGCTAAAAGAACCTCAGTGAGGTTTTGCTCTGGGAAATGAGGATGTTTTCATGTGATACCAGTGTCTTTGACTGATTTTGTGACTATTCTCTCTACAAAGACACTCATGTGGGAACATTTTGGTGAAGTGTCACAATACGCTAGCTAGGCTCATTTTGGTAAAATTTCATGGTGATAATTCCATCCTGAAACAAAGGGGCAGAAATCAAGGAGGGTAACAGTGATGTGTTTTCATTGTATTCTGCACTGCAGGGTCTGTTTGGTGTTCCAGAGCTGAGCTGTCCAGAAGGATTTCAAGAAGCACAGGACAAAGCATTGCAAGAATCGGAACAGCTAGTTCAGAAGGCATGTTCAACACCACCTGGGCCAGAGACCGTAATGATCTTTGATCAGCTTTCAGATGGCTTGTGCAGAGTAGCAGACTTGGTAAGTTACTTTTTGTTTTAATTATTACTTGAAGCAATTTCTTCTAAACTGACTGACTTAATAAGCTTACACCCTGTTGTTCCATCTTACGGTTTTCTGCACTGCAGTAAATAGTAGATCAGCTCTGTGAAATTTTGTGTTAAGACAGAAAATTAAATTGATTGAAAGTTAATTACAAAGGCTTTTACCGAATGATAGGTAACTACAAATCCTGTCAAACTGTCCAGTTAATTTTAAGACAGATGTAAAAATAGTATAAAGGCCACAGCAAGAAAAATAACAGTGAAATCAGAATTGTATTTCTGCTGTAGTATTAATACATAAGCTTTCCAGTGTCACTTACATTATGGAAAACAGGGGATTGCTCTCAAAGTTAAAGCTGGGGTTGCAATACACGTTTGTAAGTTATGAAAGTTTATAGGTGAAGGTCCATAAAGAACGAACAGATTAAAAGCAGCAGATGAAACTAAACAGTATCTCCTTTTATTAACACAAGAAAAAATGCAGGTATTTCCTAGATTGCAGTTTCTGTGGTCCACGGAATTAGAGTTACTTGGTCTGATACTCTGTATCACAAAATGTTAAGTTCAACAGAGCGCTTCATATTACTCTCTGGAATCTGTTTGCCCGAAGTATATCTTTTATCAAAGCATCACACTTTGTTTGAAGGAAGCAGACTCAACCTGCATACTGAAATCAGTTCTTACTAAATAGTCTTAAATAAATACTTTGGTTTTCACCTTTGAATATCAGTTCTCAAATCTTGTTTCTTTTTCTTGATTCAAGACTTCTTTTGTCCCAGGCACTTTTTCCTTCTGAAAGTACTTACATGCTTTGTTGAGTCACTAATTCTCCTTCTGTCTCTTACATTTTGTATAGACTATGCCTAATTCCTCTTAATCAATCAATATCTAACTAAAACACTAACGTCAGGATTCAAAGGTCATAGTTTTGTACCAGTTTGCTGACTTAAAATTACCACTGATGTACTACTTTCAGGTTTATATGTTCCAAGATGCAAAGCTTGCAGAACTCTGTCTAGAAGCAATTTAGTGATTGTTGGCAGGAATTTTGAGATCTGCCATTCAGCACCTATTCTGTCAATATTATACAGGATTTTAAGCAGGGATTCTAAGGATTAAAAATCTTAAGTGTATAACATTTGTGAGGTTGGCTTTTGAGTTAAACTGCAATCATACTGTTAAACAAAGTCAAGCTTGTTTCTTGTACTTTCTGTAATATCATGCTGAATGTCTTCAGTGTATTCCTAATCTTTAATTAAATATATTCCTAATCTGTAATTCTTCATCATTTCAATGCCAGAACCTCCTTGAATTCACGTCAGCAGTCATGGAAGCACCTAGCTCCCTTTTAGCATCCTTCTAGCCTTCTGAACTCCTTTAAGTATTTGGAGACTTACTAAAAATCAGTAAGTCAAATAAAAACCCTGTTCTGAATCCAGAAGAACTTCTGTTTTTTTTCTTTAGACATATTTCTTCCTACTAGGTAATGATGTCAAAGCATAACTTCATGGTCTATACAGAATCATAGAATCATTTAGGTTGGAAAAGACCTTTAAGATCATCCAGTCCAACCATTAACCTACACTACCAAGTCCACACTAAACCAATCAAGGGTAGACTAGACTAAACCATGTCCCGAAGTACCACATCTACCCGTTTTTTGAACGCTTCCAGGGATGGTGACTCCACTACCTCTCTGGGCAGCCTGTTCCAATGCTTGACCACTCTTTCAGTAAAGAAATTTTTCCTAATATCCATTGTAAACCTCCCCGATGCAGCTTGAGCCTATTTCCTCTTGTCCTATCTCTTGTTACTTGGGAGAAGAGACCAACACCCACCTCCCTACAACCTCCTTTCAGGTAGTTGTAGGGAGCCATATGGTCTCCCCTCAGCCTCCTCTTCTCCAGACTAAGCAACCCCAGTTCCCTCAGCCGCTCCTCATAAGGCCTGTGCTCCAGACCCTTCACCAGCCTTGTTGCCCTTCTCTGGACACGCTCCAGCACCTCAATGTCTTTCTTGTAGTGAGGGGCCCAAAACTGGACATAGTATTCCAGGTGCGGCCTCACCAGTGCCAAGTACAGGGGAACAATCACCTCCCTGCTCCACACTATTCCTGATCCAAGCCAGGATGCTGTTGGCCTTCTTGGCCACCTGGGCACACTGCTGGCTCATGTTCAGCTGGCTGTCAACCAGCACCCCCAGGTCCTTTTCTGCCAGGCAGCTTTCCAGCCACTCTTCCCCAAGCCTGTAGCATTGCATGGGATTGTTGTGACCGAAGTGCAGGACCTGGCACTTGGCCTTGTTAAACCTCATCCAGCTGGCCTTGGCCCATCGATCCAGCCTGTCCAGGTCCCTCTGCAGGGCCATCTTACCCTCTAGAAATGTAAAAAGGGTTTAAAAACAAACCCTCTATGCACATTTGGTGGTGTGCTTTCTTCTTAACTGTGAATTTTGGTTTCAAAAATCTTTTGTAATAATATTTAAATACATTGGAGTATCTGTTGTAAGGACTCTGAGATACACACCGTACTAGAACTGTTTTTAAGAAGAGTATGGATGAAAGATATTTTTTGGAAAGACACATTTGCTGTCTGGTTTAATAGTTGTCAGAACAGTTTTCCAATAAGCTTTATTTTTTAGAAAAAAACCCCCAGATTCTGCAAATACATTGCACAGAACAGTAGAAATAAATGTTAATGTAAATGGAACTACTTGAGTGCAACTTTGTTTATAATTCAAGATTTTTTTATTTGTCTTTTTACCTCACTGTTTTCTTCTTCTACTATGTCAGGCTGATTTTGTGAAAATTGCCCATCCTGACCTTGCATTCAGAGAGGCTGCTGAAGAAGCTTGCAGGAACATTGGTACTGTGGTAGAGAAGTATGTTTTCTTTTTTTTTTTTTTTTTTTTTTCTATTTCCATACGCATCTTTAAAAACTACTGTATGATCATCTATGAAAACAGCAATCAACAACAAAAAATGTAGGAAGGATTTGCACATGAGAAAAAAGTGTCAGTCTTGCTGTTACAAATATTTAAGGATTTAGCTTCGTTACAGTGTCTCATGAAAGGTTATTCTATTTTACTTTCAATTTATGTTCTGAACAGTTTTTAAGTTATCAACTGACTCCATTTCACTGAAACCCATCAAAGACTCAAAGCTACATTTTTCTAGGACTTGTGACAGTTAACTAGCTGTTGTAAAGCATATGTACAAAATGCTAATTTGTTTTTAAGATTTAAGCTGTTATATTTCACAATACTTTTTCTTCTGGTTTGCTGACCCCTTGAATTCCAGCCAGTAAGTGGGATATGTGAAAGCGGAAAGGACAGTCTCCCTTTAAAATGAGTGTTTGAGGTTGTGTTTGTCTAGGGCTGTGATATATGCCTGGTCTACCCTGGCATGCTTGTGCTTGATTTAAAACCCCATTTCATAGAACATGTTCTTAAAGACTTCTTTCTCTGAAGTCTGAAGTTTGCCTCTTCTTTGAGTCCTTTTTTTTTTTTTTTTTTAAATATCTTAAAACCTAAGTCCTGAAAGTTACCTCTGTGGTCCTTGATTACAGTGAACTGATTTGCTTCTTTTCTGCTCTTGCTGTTGAGAAGGTGGAAAGGGGTGATCTTTAATCTCCAAATACAGTGTCCTTTCAGTATGTTCCCTTCCTGTGGCATTCAGGAGTAGCCTTGTTAAGTGAAAGCTTAACCAAGCAGTATTGTGAAGGTGACCCAGAGTCTACTGCTTCCCTCAGGAATCCTAGTAACAGTGGAGGCAGTGACTGGTTGACCTGGTGTCCCACAGTAAATTGCAGAGGCAGTGAAGCCTTTTGTACTCTGAGGAGGACAGCAGTGCATCAGTTTGCTTAGTAAGCCTTGTGACTACCACGGCTGGCTAAAAAGAGAATTCTAAGATTAAATTCAGCAGAAACTGTTGCTTTGGTCTTGCCACTGTATTTGGGAAACGTTTCACTTGAAACTGGACTTTTCAAGACTTAGATTGAGCATGCCATCTATAACAATACGACTTTAATATTGAATACCACTTCAGATTTAAAATTTATAGAAAGAAGAAAGTATTCACAAATTAACCTCAGAGGTTCATAAACTATTATAAATGCTCAAAACTAGCTATTGTTGAATGTTCATTTTCAGGGGCAAATGGTATCCCTCAGGAACTACTAACAATACATACCTGCTTTTAGCCACTTTTTGACAGAGTGCTGGGGTCCTTATTTAGCACCTTCTGTACAGAGCCTTTTCTGAAGTACAGGCATGATGTAATGTCGTCTTCTGTCTCTGAATTGGGTGTTGGTAATTATTAAGTTCATTTTACGAATGGGGCTGCAGAGGCTTCCTGCACCTCAGCTGATTTAAGAAGTTAGTGCTCAAGACTGTCAGGCTGGAGGCTGCTGCCCACCACAGCTATGCTGATGTATGTGTGTGTGTTTCATTCCCCACTGTGATTCCCACCCAATAATCCAGGTTGACATACATGCTTGTAGCTAGCATGCCAGCAAATCTGATGGATATAGTATTGTCTGGCACAGGGACAGTGATGTGCATCTGGAAATGTTCTGGGGATAGTATGCTCTTAGTCGTCTTCAGTGGCAGCCAGCAGCACATTTATCTGATGGCAAACTTGAGCACAGGTTTTCCTTTAATGGTGTCCTTTCAAAATAAGGATTAGAAAACAGTTCTCCCACCTTTATGCTCTCGCTGTGATTATCTTTGTGCATAAAAAGTAAGCTGTCAGTCTTAGACTTACTCATATTTGGCGCAAAATGCCATCCAGAAATATTTTCCTATTGGATGCACAAGACCTGTTTCCATGGCAATTTGTCCATGCATCCTTTGTATACAAATCTTGTAGTTTTTAAGTGTGGTTGTGAACCAGAAAGCATTTTGAAAATACACTCCTTGGTTTTTAATGTTGTTTCAGTAAATATTAAGCTCTGCCTTTGATTGAGTAATGCCAAGAAACTGACATAGTAGTGTTTGTTGCTAATGCATGATTGTTTTACTCTCTGTCTTTCCAGATTAAATACAGATGTTGAACTTTGTCAGAGTTTGAGACGTCTGCTAGCTGATGAAATTGTTATGAGTTCCCTAGATCCAGAAACCAGGTACTTATTATTAATGCTTACAGATTTAGATTTTTAGATGGTATATATCATTCCGTATTGTGCTTATATTTTGTGTTTTGTTAAATTAATTATACAACTGGAAAACATACCACATCTCTGTTACTAATTTATTAGTCACTACTAAGTTACCTGCATAGGAGTTAGGAAGTTTGTAGTTGTGTAGTCTTGGAGGATGTCTCTGTGACTGTAGAGCACTACATATATTTAAGCTGAATAACTGAGATCTGCAAAAACAAAAAAATGAGAACTGAAGAGTTTCTGCAATAACACCATTTTGATTAAAATGAGGTGCTGTACTGTGGTGTATATGTCAGTGTTTTTAGCAATAAAAGTAGAGAACAGACTATGTAACTTGGTTTCAGTTTCTAGAAACTTATATCTCTCAAAATGAGATTATCAGTATATTTATTTAAAGCTTACTTTGATTGCTGTAAAATGTTTTACTAGCTGCTTATTCAGTTATAGTTTTGAATAATTTCTTCGCTGACATGGTTAGACAAGCTTAATGCTTGAGTAAGTTACTTCCTTCTTCCTTCTTTCCTCACAATCAAGGATGTTAGATTTGAAGAGGTCTTTTTCTGATCTGTTAAGAATAAATGAAGTCTCAAAGTTAAATGGTAATTTGCACAAATTGGTTAAACATCTACATTAATGTAGTGGAATTATTTTGAAGGATATTTTCAATGCAGATGACTAAAATAACTATAAAGGAAAAATCCTGTTTCACTGAGTAAGCTGTTAAAAGACCTAAACCATAGGAAGTCTGTGTCCATAATAGCAATACTTATATAATTGTGGTGTTATTCTCTGTAAAAGACATGAAACCTATGTAACTACTAAGGGCAAAATCTGTTAAGAAATTATGCTTACTATCAAATGAGGCTGTTTTAACGGGGATTTACTGTATTTTTAGGCGAGTGGCAGAACTTTTTATGTTTGATTTTGAAATCAGTGGCATTCATTTGGATGAAGAAAAGGTAATTTTTGGCTACAATATATGAACAGAAATTTGCCTGACTACCAAAGACCAGATAATGAAACATGTGAGACATGAGTCATGTGATTCTGGGCCAGTTTGTCCTCCAAGATTCCCATTGTCCTCTGTGGAATTTTGTCTTCTCAGAAGTGATTTGTTTTGTCTATTTTAAATCACTTCTAAGGTGTGTTTTTTTAATGTTGTTTTAGGTATTAGTTGGCTGTTCTTCCCAGTTCGGCCCTCATCATTCCTTTGTCTGTTCTGAAGAGTTATAAGCAAGACCTGCAATCCTGCTTTCTTTGTTTGGTGTCTGCATCAGATATTTAAAATAGCTGCTTAGCTGTCTGAACAACCTGTTTACAGACTGGGGAAAAGCAGCACCCCATGCACTGTGACGACAGGTTAATCAAGTAGAGTGTTTTAGAAGGGATCAGGTGTGTCTCCAGGCTCTCCTTTGGTGCTCACATAACCGGAAGTTGTAAATCTTGTTCAAAAGTGAATGTCTGGGCATGGTCTGATTACCTCTCTTGGAGCTTTTAGATGCTTTTGCAGTAGTTAGTGATGGATTTGCCAAAACCATCAGCTTTCACCATGCTTTGTGGTATGGATGCTCTGTTGGATGTCTGTTCATAGCTCATGTCCCTGTATAAAGTTAATACTTTGTTTATTTTAGTCATCCCCTCCAAAAAGATCCATAAAAAGTCTCTTTTACCAGATCTATGTGGTAAAGTTACTCTGAAGATCATGGTTGTGGTGGTGTTTTGTGACCTGGAAAATGCTTCTAGAATATATTTTTACAATTACTTTGTACAAAGAAGAACTCTGACATTTGGACTCTAGGTTTTATTTCTGATTTGCCTGTTGGCAAATTGGTTCTACAGTGCTTCACCCCCTTTCAGTTAGGATTTCTCTTTCCCCGTATTTTTGCACATCTTCCTCTTCTTCCCCTGCCTATTTCACTTTTCTTCTATTGCTTGCTGCTCAGTGTTTCTTTTCAATTCTCATTTCAGACTTTAGACATCCCTCACTGTTGTAAGTTGAAATTTACTTCTGCTAGAAAGAATTTCTGCTTTTTAAAATAAAACTCAAAAGATGTGTTTTAAAGAGTAAGGGGTGGAATGGGAAGACAGAGATCTGCAGGTTTTGTCATTCTTTGGACTTTACAAGTATGTTGTATCTGTACCCTCAGCCTTTTCTCTTGAGCTATGGACCCGCAGGCAATAGAGAGCATACTCTACTAATATGAGCAAATTCATTGAAGCAAATCTTACAGTAAGCTTAAATGTGTGAAATACTGTGATCATAGTGGTAAAGCCCTAAATACAAACTCCTCAGGGAAAGGTTGAAATACCATAAATGCTTTACAGTCTCCAGAAAATAGTGCAGTACAAAGAGTAACAAGAGAACTGTAATTCTGTATCTATTTCAGGATGCCAGTAGGATTTATCCATCTCAATGATGCTTCTTTTTTTCTGCTCTGTGTTTTACATAGCAATCATATTAGGCATAGTTTTATAAATGCTTTCCAAGCAGCTAGCAAAGCTTATGTTAATTCTACTTAAACTCTGCTGTACATTTTCTTACTGCAGAAACATAGGCATTTTCTTTCAAATTTCAATCCTGTGTGAAATTATAGATCTGTATGAACATCTGATCTTGTTGACTTCAGCCCTACATTAGGATTTTGTTGATGCTGTAGGTCTAATCTTAAATGTTGTATTTTCTGCTTCATTTCTGGAAAAGTCCTTTAAGGTTTTAGAAACTTTGAGTTCTGCTTGTACTATGTCTCAAGATATTATGTATTTTGTACTTTGTTTTTCTTACAGCGTAAAAAGGCAGTCAACCTCAACGTCAGAATATTGGATTTATGTAATGAATTTCTGACAGGAGCTCACCTTCCCAACAAGATTGACAAAAATGTTTTGCCAGAGCATATTCGGTATAATTTTACAGCTGAAGGCAATTACTTACAAGTTGCTGGTCTGCATGCTGATTGTTCTGATGATCTGGTGTGTATTCCCCAAATTTGCTTTGGCATACTCTGTAGCAAAAGTGCGTGTCAGTTATTTTACTTGTTATTGAGGCAAATGCATATGGTTGAGGAAGAACTGGTTTAGAACATAATAATCAAGGGCAGCCTTGGCTCTAGCAGCTATGAAATAATGGAGGTGAGGATCCTGAATGGATTGAGGAAGAAGAGGGGCAGAATACAGGCCCTGGATTTCAGACAAGCAGACTTCAGCTTGTTCAGTAAACTGGGAGGTGGGATCCCATGGGATGCAGCTCTGAAGGGTAAAGGAGCTCAAGAAAGCTGGCAGTTCTTTAAAGGTAGCATCCTTCAAGCACATGAGGATACTAAGATACTCGGTATCAGTGCATCCTGATCCTTAGAAAGCCAAGCAGATGTATCAGGAACCAGGCTTGGCAAGCCGGGAACTCATGACAAAGCTTCATTTCCAAAAGGTAGCAGACATGAGGTGGAAGCAGGTACAAGATACAAGGGAGGAATTTAGAAATATTTTCTGTGCACGTAGGGATGATGTCAGGAAGGCCAAAGCTCAGCTGCAGTTGAGACTTGCAAGGGGCATCAAAGGCAACAAGAAGAGCAGCTACTGCTGCATTAGTACTAAAAGAGTGCACAAGGAAAAGGTGGGCTCAGTGCTTAGTAAGGTGGGTGACTTAGTAGCAGCAGACACAGATAAGGCTGAGATGCTGATAGCTTGCTTTGCCTCAGTGTTCACCAATGAGTTCTCCCAGCCCACTGTGCTTAGTGAAAGGGTTCAAAGAAAAGAACAACCAGCAGTAGAGAAGGATCCAGTTTGGGATTACTTGAGAGAACACAACCTTTACAGGTCATTGGGACCAGATGCGCTACATCCAAGGGTCCAGAGAGAACAGGCTGTTGTCCTTGAAAGGCTTGCTGCCTTTGGTAGGCTGTGATGATCAGGGAGGAGCCCTGATCTAGTGGAAACAATGACTAGTGGAAATATGTTCCACCCACCTTCAGAAAGGCGAAAAAAGCCCAAACTGGGGAACTACAGGCAACCTAGGAAGGTTATGGAGCAATCCAAGTTAGGAGATTGCAGTCTGGACTGGTGAACAAACAGACAGGTAAAAATACCTCATTTTATGATCAGACTCAGAGAGTAGTGATTGAAGTGTTGTACTCTACTGGAAAGCTGGTAATGAAAGAAGTGTTGCAGGGGTTTGTCCTGGCACCTCTCCTGTTTTAACATCTTTATCAGTGACCTAAAGGAAGTGACAGAGAGCTTGCCTACGAGATTTGCAGGTGATAGCAAATTGACAGGAACAATTGATACACTGAAGGGCAGGGCTGACATTCAGAGTGGCCTAGAAGCTGAGGGAATGGTCCAGTGGGAGCCTTACATAATTCAAGAAGGACAAATGCGAAGTCCTGCACCTGGAAAGGGAGAATTCCTGGCAATAGTACAGGCTGGGACTGCTTGGCTGGGTCTGATCTGTGGAAAAGGCCCAGAGAGTTGTTGAGCAGCAAGCTGAGCATGAGCCAGCAGTGAGTGACCCTGGCAGCAAGGAAGGCCAACAGCATCCTGGACTGCATGAACGGGGCAGAGCCAGAGACTGAGGGAAGAGATTATAGCCCTTTACTCATCACCCTTTAGGATTGACTTCAGTGGAGGCCACCAAGATGGCGAGGAAAGCAATCACGTCCGTGGACCAGATGGCTGTAGTCTTTCTAATAAAAGAGCTCAGTATGTTGGTGGCCTTTGCTACAAAGACACACTGCTGAACTGTGGTCAAGGAGGAGGAATCATCTCACTTACTTTATTTGCTTTTTTTAAAATGAATGCTTGGTGGAACAGAACAGGTATGAAATGACTTCTGAATTATTATAGTCATATTTTTTATAAACCCAGGACCTGCATTCTTGTTGAATATATTATCCAAAAGAGAAGCTTATTTCAAATGAAGACAAGCATAAGCTGTTGATGGATTTCTTAAGCCTATTCCATATGTACAAAATAAAGATTCTTTTCAATCAGTTTGTGAAACATAAAAAGCATTTTACCAAATTTTCTGAGGCTTGAGGTGATTTTTTTTTTTTTTTTGAGAGTTATGAAAGAACCCAAACAAACCAGAAATAGGAGAAAGACTGTTCGTGGGCAGATGGGCAGACTAATAGTTTGCTACTTCAAAAGAAGTACGGCATTTCTCTTCCTCTTTTTTTCTCTCCCCTGACCCTGTCTCTTGTTCTTTATCAGATCCTTCCATAAGCCAGCTTAACTGATGTGCAGAGAACAATTTGGCTTGCTTTTGCATTTATTTTCAGAAGTTTTAGTAAGTTAAGACAGCCCACAGAGTGGTCTTAGAAGCACAGATGTTGGCAGGAGAGAGGCAACGAGCAGAGGGGACTGTTGACAGGAGTAGTGAACAGGACCCTTTTTGGCAGTCTTGATCTGTTAGGTTGTCTCATTGCATTTCCTCCTTCCATCTTTAATGGATAAGAGAGCTGTAATTGTCAGACAGTCGTAATTACTATTGTTAAAAGGCTTTAGGCCTTTTCCCAACGGTATCTGTGAAATACAGCTGTAATGCCAGATCTTCAATTGCATCACTTGTTTCCCTTAAAAATTGCACTGTACTAATGTGACCTTTTTATTTTTTTTTTTTTATTAGGTGCGAGAAGCTGCTTACAAGATTTTTCTTTACCCAAATGCTGAGCAGTTGAGCCGTTTAGAAGAACTGCTTGCTAGCCGAAACAGTCTGGCACAGTTGGTTGGGTATGACACCTTTGCCCACAGGGCTCTTCAGGGAACAATGGCCAAAAATCCAGGTATAAGGCATGTGTGGAAGGACATGCTGAGAAAGCAGATGCACTGGTTTAGGTATGAGGTCAAAAGCTGTTAGTTTCTTTTGCGAAGTTTACACATACTTCTTCCAGTGAAGTATCTCATTGCAGTTACTTTTTGCCGTATGCAATACTCATGCTTTCTATAAATGGCAATACTCACTGAGCAGGAACCAGTGTTTTTGTTCAGAATCAATGCTCACTCCTTAGATTATGAAGTTGCCATTATACCAGCATGTAACAAAGTAAATGTGGTACTAAATTCTCTTGAAATGATGGCACAGTGGTCAATGAAGTAGTTTGTTGTTCTAAAAAGAACTTTGATGTTCTAAGGGAGCTTGTTTTGTTAGGAACATTTTGATGTAAACTTAACATCTTTTAAGGAAAGAAATCACTTTCTTATTTTTTTTTTTTCTCTTCCCCCATTTAACTTCTAGAGACAGTAAGACAGTTTCTGGAGAAGCTTTCTGACCAGTTGTCTAAAAGGTATCTCTTTTGCACTAAGTTGTTTTTCTAACCATACTCTTTATTTGAAGAATAGAGGGACTTATGCGCTACTAAGTCAGTGTGGTTTATTATATGCTCTGATGAAACAAAAAGCAAGGCTTTCTCAGAGTTTTGAGGGGAGCTGTTGGCTTAGAATAAATTCTGTCTGAGAACACCCAGGACTGAATACAACAAGTGGTATGCCAAGAAATGCAGGCAACAGCAAACAAGAAGACCAAGTTTAAGTGTTGAAGAACACCTCTCCTTCTCTTCTCCCCATACACACAACTCCATATATTTTTACATCTATAAGCAGATTCCCCTGTTTGTCCTTCTTGCCTCCCTAAGTTCCACACAGCATAAAACAGTTTCATCACTGTGTATAAATGAGGTGTATTCTAAGAAAGAAAATGCTTTGGAGGTGTCCAACCAGAGTAAGAGGGGCTTGATTTGAAGATACCTGAGTGACGGAAGCAGAATGGAAAAGTTCTTTTACTGTAGTATATGGGCCTGCCATTTTACAGAGTACTATCAATCTGCGATGGTGGGCATTTTCTTAGGATGGAGTATATTGTGTACTGTATTCCATAGCTCAAAAATCTTTCATTAACACTTTCATCATAAAAATATTTTTCAGAACTCAAAAAGATTTTGAAATGATGACGAAGATAAAAATGAAGCTCAACCCCCAGAATTCAGTAAGTTAAATTTTCACCTGTGGTTTTCTGTTCTGTTTCTTTTTAAAAATATAATATAGGCTAACCTTGTTCTACAAGAAAAATTAACTCTATTTTAGTGTACAACGCATAGCATAATTAGAAAGAGAAACTTTCTGGCTTGAAATGCTTTTTGACTGCTTAGCTGCTGTTTGTATTAAAACCAAGCACTGAGTGCGAGGTAGCTGTTGGTTTATACAAATGATGCTGAGTTAACCAAAACATAAAGTGGTGAAAGTGAATATTACTTTGTTTTGAGTTAATTGACTCACTTGAAAAATAAAGGCTGTACTTCAGGTTAGATGCCTGTCCAGTTTGCATACATACGTATCCTGATTCTGTACATAACTAGGTTTATCTTTTTATTTGAAACTAGTGTATTTTTTGAAATCTGGTATGAAGTCCCATTATATTCCCAATATATAATATATATTATTATTTCTATAAGAAGTACCATCTTCAAGGAAATGTTAAAAAAACAGGTGTCAAGTTGTGATATGTGATGCTATTTCTGATGATGTTTTTAGCACTGAATGTTGCCCATTATGTTTTAAAGTTCTGTGACTTGTTGAAACTGCAAAAATATTCAAAGGAAACAAAACTTTTACTTTGGGTTCACTTGTTGTGCATTGTAATTATAAGCTGGAATTCTCTTTCAGAAGCTGATGCCATGGGATCACCCTTACTACAGTGGTGTCCTTCGTGCTGAGAGGTAAGCTCTTTATGTTCGTGATTGTAATGTAAATGAGTGTCTTTATTTCATTCCTTGCAATAAGGATAAAGAAAGTCCGCAATGTAAACAGGATTTCCTTCTTTGAAGATGTACTCCAATATGAAAAAATAAAGAGTGGTGGGGCAGTTGTTTGTAACATTTCTTAGTTACTGCTGGAATGCCTGTAGAAGTTTTTGGCTCCTCTGTTGTTTTATGGGGAAGTATTGGCCCTCTTTGAAGATATAAGAGGATGACATCGGTTCAGAACAGCTAGAAAATCCTTATTCTTGTTTTGCTTTTAGCTCTTAGCTGAGCTGCAGTAATGTTTAAAAATAAATTTTGATCACTGAATACAATCCAACTGCTCTTCATGTTTTAACTGCATTGTACTTCTTGTTGAACATGCACCTATCATCCCCTTCTACAGACTTGAAATAGCAGCTTCCTGAGTAGATCTTCACGGTTTTTGGATAGAATTCATTCACATCTCTCCTGCAAAGACTGGGAAATAAATCCTCTATACAGACTTAAATAGTGCACAAGACCTTTGCATATAATGAGATGCCAGCTCTGAAAGATGTGAGCCCTGCATGTTGCCTTTATTAGATCAGCAGTGGTGACCTTTTAGGTTTGTGTTGGAAAAGACAATTTCAAGTTGTGCTTCTCTCACAAGAGGGGGAGGAAAAATATTCCTTCACTGCAGATTCGTAGGGTTTTGTTTTTTAAACAAACTTAGGCTGGATGCATCTGATTAAAGTAGTAGTTTACTCTGGATCGGAAAGGTATGGTAGTATAGACATGGCATGGAAGCGTTGCCAGCAGTTGGCCTGGCTGTTCTGCTGCTTTCTTGTACTTTGTTACTGAGGCAGTAGTTCTATGAGCAGCAGCTCTAATATTGGCCCTGTCTTAAGCTACTGCATGCTCAGATGGGAAGTGAGCTATGTATGTGCAGCAATGTTTGTGTCCTGGGTGCGCAGAACTTGCCGTGCAGGGGAAGGAGAGGGATGTCCAGCTGCTGGGTCTGCTCCCAGTAGCCGATGCTGGAGCACGCAGAACTCCACAGTGTACACGTGGATTGCTTGTTTGTGCCATGGCCTGGGAGTGGCTGCTTTTGTTTTAAACTGGACACGCTTCTGTGAAAGTGGAAACAAAGTAGTGGTTATGCTGGAGGAGAGTCAAGGTCCATCTAGCTCCAAGTCCCATCTTACAGCGGTCAACAGCAGTCTGTGGAAGAGCTCTGTCACACTCATTGAAGATACTATCTTGTAGCTTACAGATCTCCTTTACCTTGCCTATATAGTGTCTTCAAAACAGCAAGAACTACATTCTGATACATAGTGCTTGGCATTACTGTCAAATGTTGATGAAATTTATTGTCTACATATCCTGTTTATTTTCTACATTTCCTATAGTGTCTGCTTTCCCTTTTTGCAGAATTAGCGTATCCCATAAGGGTTAGAGCATTAGGTGTAGAAGGCTCTGTTTCTTTCTCCTCCTGGAGGAGTGTCTTCTGAAACTGTCTTATTGTCCTTCTTAGATCATCTCATGAAGCTAACCGTATTGTAATTGAGTTGCTGGTGATCACAAAAATTCTGCTCATTTTGGCATTAGGAGGAAAAATATTTCCTTTCCTTGTGGGGCTTTGTAAAAGACCCAATAAAGTTACTTTACTTTAAGAATTGCATGGTAGCTTTATGAAGGGAGAACTGCAGGTAAAACAGACCAAGACATTGGCACTGTATCTTTGCTACTTTTTATTTATTCAGGCACCAAGGCTGGCAGCTGGATCAGTGTGAAGAATCTCCTGAACCTATGTAGGGCCTCTCTGATTACAATGCAGGATTGGGACCCAACCTTTTTCTCCCTCCAGGTTAGGCAGGAGTATTTTTTTCTGGCAGGTGTACAAGCATCTACAAGACAGGGAAGGAAAAGTACTTTTCCTCTCCATCGTGTGCAGCAGTGTTTCTCTAAAAACCAAGGGCTTAAGTCTTTCACTGTCCTGTTTTCTGTATAGTGGTCTGTCTTTGGGAAAAGTTTTTGATCTGGCAATGACTTAACAATGATTTACATTCATTCTGCCCATATTGTAGGTATTTATCAGGGTCCTGGATACTGGGTAGTCAGCCCTGAAAAGTAAAACTCACTTCTCCACTGCATAGTATTAGTGGCTGTGCTTTATGACTGAAACTAGGCAAGAGTCAGAGAGTATTCATACAACAACCAGAGGACAGGAATATACCTTGTCATGTCTGTGCCCTAAACATGTTCTATTTGCCACTTATTATCTATGTAAATGTGAATCCACTATCCTTTGTCTTGTATTTGTATTTACCTCTGTTTGACCACATCCTTTCTTGAATGCCCCTTGGATGCTATGGTATGTTCAGTTCAACACTTTTGGAACTGGAAGATGAGAACCATATGTGTCACAAAGCTTCATTCTGGCAGGAGTTTGACTTTTGGCTATTTGTTGTTACTCTCTTTCTAACTGAGCCAAATATCTTGTAGTATCAAATTACATCTCTAAGGAAATGTGATGTTGTCTTCCTTGGTTTGGGTTTTTTCTTTTACTCCTGGGAAAATAATTTATACTTTGGTGGGGTTTTTTTAATTGCATCATGTTTCATTTTGTTTATTCATAAGAGAAATAAATTATTTTATTTAATTTTTACTTACTGTATCCTATTTTATTGTGGGGTTTTGCATCATGGAATGACAAAGTATGTTTTCAAACAAGATATACTTACCTGTCATGCATTTCTCCCATTCTTAGTATTCTTTGTTTAGTAGATTAATTATTTTGTTCTTCAAGGGTTTCTCTTTTTTGGAAGAAATGTACTTTTAGCTTTAAGTCTTTTGCAGAAATGCCATGGTCGTATTTGCAATAGTGCTGTGTGCAGAGCATGGCTTGCATTTTTGTCTGTCGTGTTTTGGGACTCAGTAGTAGTTTGTGTGGTTGATTTCTGTATTGTTAGGAATTCCTTTTTTTTTCTGCTTAGTAATTTTTTTTGTTTTGAAAGGGAAGCAAATGTATGGGTTTTGGGTATTTCTTTTGGACTACTTTTGTCACTGTGGCTCCAGATGATGTACAGAACTATAGTTTCCTAGATATTGGATATTGTCAGGTACACAAGATACAGATTAGCTTTACAAACCTAGGTATAAAGAGTCTGCAGGGGTTTAGTTCTTGATTAAGTAACTCAGCAATGTTCTATTATGTCACACATGCACCACTACGGGGTGCAAGAAATATTAGATGGGACAGTGTCTGTGTCTGTTGAAAAAGGTTTACTGTTACCTGTTTGTAAATACGGTTGTATAGACCAAAACAGAAATGTTGTGAGCAAACATTAGACAATGTGATCATCATAGAATCATAGAATGCTTTGGGTTGGAAGGGACCTTGAGAGATCATCTAGCCCAACCCCCCCTGCAGTGAGCAGGGATTGAACCCGTGACCTTGGCATCCTGATGTGATCTTTTACTTCCTCTTTAGTTTTCCAGATTTTGACCACCTGCATTAATTTGTCTCAAATGACACTGAAACTCATGACTTATTTTTAATGTGTCTGTTTTATATCTTTATGTTGTATATTTTAAATGTATACTTTTTATATTCTAAATATATGTTTATTCTGTATTAGAAGAGGATTAAGGAAACAAATCCTTCATTAGATTCCTTGTAATTAGTTTTAAGAGCTGGATATTTACTTCTGAAGAATGTAGGATATTCACATGCTTTTGGATTATTGAATTTTGATTATATTTGCTGTCATATCAGGCTACCTTTATTTTCACGCTTTGCTTCTACCGTTGTTACTATTTCTGTTGTTTTGTAAGTTGAACAGCAGGAGGAGCTCCAGACTTAATTCGCAGAGTATGTTTTTCTTTCTGTAAACTTAGCCACAATAATTTTGTTTGTCAGCTTTCACCAAGTCTTTTCCCTGGAAACTTGATCCTGCTTCAAAAGTGTAAGTCTCCCATTGATGGTAACAGGATCTTTTACTACTTTTTTTTTTTTTTTTAAATTATGTTAAGTAACCTCTCTGGCTTTAAACCCACACTTATGACAGTGTAATGTTTTAGTAGCTATAGTTTAAGAGGCAGAGGAAATAGATGTCAGTATAAATGTACATTTAAGAGAAACTGGAGACAAAAGTCTGAAATTCATGATAGTAGTATCTTAAAAGAAGATAGAGTAATTAGGAGAACCTCAAGAATTTTGGCAGGCTAAGGGTAATAAAACAGTGAATGCTAGAACATGCTTCAGCCTCTAACAAGAAATAAGATGTCCAATATGTATATTATAAAAATAATACTATTGAGTTTTAGTGCAGTACCATAGTATTAATTAAATCCCATTACTTTTCAGTAGGTGCAGCTGCAGTTATAAATAATTCTCAAGGCCCTGATCTTGCAAAGATGTAGTAGCCTTGCTGACTTCTTCCGGGTCATTAAAAAAAAAAAAAAACAACAAACCCCGCTGGAAGAGACCTTTTGAGGTCAACTATTTGCCTTGAAAGTGGGATTGACTGTGCATAAGCCACTTCTGATGGAGGCACAGAACTGTTCTTGAGAACCATCAGTGGTGAGCTTAGTGTATTTGGTGTTGACCCCTGTTCCCCTAACCTTTGGTGCTTACTAGTCTGGGTTGACTTTGCTGGCTATAATTCTCTGTTGGGATTTTTGCCAAAATGTCACAGATTTTATTCAACTTGCAACTGGGATGTGCTTGCAGGGTATTGTACTCTGTGCTGGTCCATCTCTTTGGGACTGCAGAAATAAATAAGACTGGCCTTGGGGATGAACAAATCAATGCCAAAATAAGCCAATTTCCTGCTGTGTAGGAAAGAGAAGCCACCACAGCACCTGCAGGCGTTTTGGATCTTGGGGTGACCAGCTGAGCAGAAATTAGGAATAATTCATCTGCTTCCTTGTTGCGCCTGCACACAGGCTGCCAGCTTCGGGGGAGAGTGGGCAGCACTTCTGTTTTTTCAGAGGGGTAGGTTCAATACTAGGTACCTAAACATGACTGGATGTTTCTCAAGTTGCTAAAAGCTGCAACTAATGTTGAGGTCTGCAAGTTAGTTGTAAACAAAACTTGTTTATGGCTGCTTTTTGTTAAATTACTTTTAGTTTTATGAAGGAGTATTCTCTGTTAGGAACACCACGTGGAAAAATAGCCCAGACCCTTTGTGGCATATGTGAGAAAACTGTCACTCTGTTCAAATTGAAAGCTGAAGCGGAAAAATAATGCAAAATTTAAAAAAGAACCAGGAAATCTTTTAACCAGAGTGCTCATAGAGGAGGAGAACTTTCTATAAGCAAGGGAAAGCATGCTTTCTCTTAAATCAACTAATGTAGGTGCAGAAAGTCCATTTAACTTACCAGTCACTAAGCTAGTAGACTAAGCTTTTTGGAGGAAAACCTGAAAGTTATTGTAAAGGCTTGCTATGAAGCAGAATTCAAGTTTCAAGAATTACTTCTTTATTCAAAATATTGTAGAAGGAGAAAGACATTGCTGTTGATTTGAAAAAAAAGTCAAATCTAAAAGTTGCATATAGTATCGATACCAAACCAGTATTCCAAATTACTCCCTGACCTCCTCCAAAATATTGTATGAAGTACAATTAACAGAAAAAATGAATGTGAGATATAGGTTCTAGTTTATGGTTGATGAGAGTACAAAGGCTTTCTATTATTATTATTATTTTTGAGAAATCCAGAGTCTTCTATAAATCATGGTTAAGCGTCTCCCTTCAGGTAAAGAATTAAATTTCATAGTCTGGCATGTAATGAAAATTGGAAGGGGCTTTCCTTGTCTTGATCTCTTTAAGTTAACCTGAGGGGTTCATCTCACTTTTATCTTCCACTAACACAATTTTTTCAAGCTTCTTTGAAAATTTTGACAGAATCTGTTTTATTAGAGATAGTTAACTTAGTGTTCTATGTTTTTGTGGACATCAATGGGATAATAATTTTTCTCAAAAAAAAAAAAAAGTCAGGATATATCAAGGACTACATTTAATAGCCACTGATAAGAATTCTTGCCAAGCAGCTAATTTGCAATTGTTAAGAGTCTGAATGCTCATGTTCTGAAGAACAGTGATTCTTACTCAAATATCCCTAATGTCCAAGTTTATAAAAAGCATTTGTAATAGAATAGATGAAAGTCATTCTACACAAAACAGTCTTAGTTTCCTTCCAAATATACAGCTTAAATGAAAGTGATTTTAGAAGTCTGCATTTTATTTAGACTCAGTGAAGTCATACAAGCTTAGAAATAATTATTTATAATCACATACTACATCTTTGTTCTTCACAGGGACACAGCCTTTTTGTTTGAAGCCTGCTGTTCTTGAAGAATAACCAAACCTCATTGTGTCGGTTAACTTCTTTTTAAAATTGGATTTTAAATTGGTTTGGCTACATTACTTCTTTTAAAAATAGTGCTGGGCTGCATACTGTAAAAGTAAGGTGTCTGGATTTTTTAACATAGTTTATCCTTTAACATAAAGCAGGAATTTACATCAAAGAAACTACTGTTTTCTTTGATATTTCTACTTTCTTTAGGAGGGTACTGAGATTTCTCTTTGTGAAGTTTCTGAGCTCACATTTTGACATAAAGTACATAAGAAAATTTTCATTCTTTCCAGGGCTTTGTTATAAATACAAATGCTTTGGCATTTGAAATCAGATGTTCAGAGTGAAGTAAATTATTGGAATATGTTTTAAGACAAAATGAAAGCAGAGCAAACTTCTTTTATTCATTTTTGTGCTTCTCAGTCTTTCACGGTTTTGGACATTTAAGCATACGAGTTATGCAATTCTACAGGAACAACAAAATAAATTAAGGTTCGTTATTACAATAAAAGGGGCTACTTTTTTTTTCTTTTTTTTGAGTCAAAGTAGCTAACTGACAGTTTGGCACAGAGAAAAATATTCTTTTCCACTGTAGATGAGTTCATGTATATATTTGTTGATGCTGTTTCTGATTTGTTCATAGTGAGATTTACATATTGGTGTCCCTTTATTTTTTTACATACATGTAATATGATATTTCCTACATCTAATCTAAAAGCAGTCTTTGTTTTTAATATCTAGTCATGTGAAAATGCCTTCTTGATTTCAGGAAGTCATCTTTTAGATTAATAATTGTGTTCTCTGGTGTGTATGTCTGTAATGGATAGAAATTTTGGTATTTCCTTTTCCTGCTCTTCCAGAAGTGCATTCACATGCTTTAGTTTCACATAAGGGCTTAAGAAAATTTATGTGCTCAAGTTCAAGGGTAGCTGGGAAAACTTTTTGTAGCACTGCAAGTATCAAAAATCAATCCATACCTGTTTTTTTGACCTCTGATACCCTAGAAGAAAGGTTCTATGGTAAGAAATCTTTTTGACTGGATTATGTTGTTCTATGCAAAGTTCTGTTGTGATTCATCAGACCACCATTCTTCCATCTCCTTTACCTGCTTTTTCAAAGGCATCTTCCCATAGAAAAGGCTGTGCTGTTCATCCTCTTGGGATTCAGGTATACAACATGCAGTCCAGTCAGGGAAGCCTAAGTTCCAGAGGGGACCAAGAGCTCATAGCTGAGCTCAAGACTTCTGCTAGTTAGTTCTAGTTGGTACCTTGCTAAGCCCGAGAGTGGCATTACAATTGTGTCTGCCTTTCTCTGGTGACATAGGCATCCTAGGTGCCTGTTTGAAGCACTCTGAATCATAGAATCGTTTAGGTTGGAAAAGACCTTTAAGATCATCCAGTCCAACCATTAACCTAACACTACCAAGTCCACCACTAAACCAATTAAGGGTAGACTAGACTAAACCATGTCCCAAAGTGCCACATCTACCTGTTTTTTGAAAAGTTCCAGGGAGGTGTTCCACCTCACTCCACCACCTCTCTGGGCAGCCTGTTCCAATGCTTGACCACTCTTTCAGTAAAGGAATTTTTCCTAATATCCATTGTAAACCTCCCCCGATGCAGCTTGAGCCCATTTCGTCTCGTCCTATCTCTTGTTACTTGGGAGAAGAGACCAACACCCACCTCACTACAACCTCCTTTCAGGTAGTTGTAGAGAGCAATAAGGTCACCCGTCAGCCTCCTCTTCTCCAGACTAAACAACCCCAGTTCCCTCAGCCTCTCCTCATAAGACCTGTGCTCCAGACCCTTCACCAGCTTCGTTGCCCTTCTCTGGACATGCTCCAGCACCTCAGTGTCTTTCTTGTAGTGAGGGGCCCAAAACTGGACACAGTATTCCAGGTGCGGCCTCACCAGTGCCGAGTACAGGGGAACAATCACCTCCCTGCTCCTGCTGGCCACACTATTCCTGATACAAGCCAGGATGCTGTTGGCCTTCTTGGCCACCTGGGCACACTGCTGGCTCATGTTCTCTGTCAACCAGCACCCCCAGGTCCTTTTCCGCCAGGCAGCTTTCCAGCCACTCTTCCCCAAGCCTGTAGCATTGCATGGGATTGTTGTGACCCAAGTGCAAGACCCAGCACTTGGCCTTGTTAAACCTCATCCAGTTGGCCTCGGCCTATCGGTCCAGCCTGTCCAGGTCCCTCTGCAGGGCCATCCTACCCTCCAGCAGATCGATGCTCCCACCCACCTTGGTGTCATCTGCAAATTTACTGAGGGTGCACTCAATCCCCTCATCTAGATAATTGATAAAGATATTAAACAAGGCTGGCCCCAAAACGGAGCCCTGGGGAACACCGCTGGTGACCGGCTGCCAACTGGACTTAACTCCATTCATCACTACTCTCTGGGCTTGGCCACCCAACCAGTTTTTTACCCAGCGAAGACTACGCCCATCCAAGCCATGAGCTGCCAGCTTCCCAAGGAGAATGCTATGGGAGACTGTGTCAAAGGCTTTGCTAAAGTTCAGGTAAATGACGTCCACAGCCTTTCCTTCATCCACCAGGCGGGTCACCAGGTCATAAAAGGAGATCAGGTATCACGTTGCTGGGGCCCAGAACTCGCATTTTAAGTGAATGGGTATCCAGACAGGATGTTTGATTCTTGCCCTGGCTTGCTTAGCTGATCTGAATCCTTTTTCTTCCTTAGGAAGTGCTGTAACCATGTTTCCATGTATTTGCCAGTTTTGGAGACAGCGACAATGTTCTTCTAGTGACCTTAGTATGCCATGTGGATCATCCTCCCCATTGAATTCTGCCTGTCTGCTTAGCTGGTGCAGCAAGCAAGCTGCAAGTTACAGCATACAAGAAAACCGGTCTTTAGGCACTTCTCTGCAGTTGTTGTCACCAAGTGGAGCTCCAGTTGGTTTCCAACACAGATTTTAGCTGTCTGTCTCCAGAACATTAACCTTTCTTGCTAGTAGCAGTAACCCTTAGCAGAAATCTTACTGGTAGCAGAATGCCTGTTAGCATAGTTCAGTATGGGTTGTAATAACTTCCTTTCTGATTTCTTTTCCCAAAAATACTTGAATGCATTTCCTGCTGGAGATGAAGGTTGTAACTTGACTGAATAAATGTAGAGGCAGCTTGCCAAAGAGTGACCAGAAAGAGTGTGCTCATATTAAAGCAGCTGCTTCTTGCAGTTTTATTTGAAATTTTTACCATTTGTTTTAAATAGAAGGAGCAAAGCGAGACAACTGTCCAAGCCCACAGTTGATAACAGCTTGAAAATCATGCATAAAGTGATTCTTAGAATGGCTGCTACTTTAACATGTAATATAATAAAACTAATTATATGCACAGTAGGGTTATCAACAGATATTAACATGTAGATTATGAAGATTGCTTTGCTCTGACCAGTGAGCAGTTCGGGGGCAGGCTAAGCTGTAGTACTTTGGAAACTCTGCTCCTTTTTATTTAGAGTCAGTCACTATCAGTTAATTAACTGAAGTTTTTGTCCTTTCATTCTATCAATAGAGAAGTAATGTGCAGTGGAATGCCTTGTTTTGGTAGTGTTTCGTTGGGAGGCTTTTGTGTGCATTTTCAAATACACTCGGTTTCGCATTTGAAAAAAATGATCAAAGAAACACCATACACCTGGGATAGAAGATGATGAACTTTGAGTTTTACCTTTAGCTTCAGGAGAAATTAATTTTACAGTCTTGGATCAGCCCTCAAAAAGGCTCTGCATCCTACACAGACAAGCTCTATCTTTGTTACAGGGCAGTTTAAAGTGCTAAAGGAGTATATTGATAGAAGTCTTCATCTTGGAGTTTTATGTGGTCTTTTAATCTGGCCCAGGTCAGAGAGTGTTTTGAAGATACAAGCCGAGACCCTTCAACAGCATTAGAAATTTCAGTCAAAGGGCTGAGAGAAGAGAAGTTTGGCTTGCTGTCACAATCACAGTCCCCATTGCTGCCAAGAAGTTGTGGTACGGTCTTTTATATTAGCATGAATTTGAACACTGAAATACTGTGCCTGGGAAATGTATTCTTGCAGTTTCACTAAGGTGATGAAGCTCTGAATAACTGAGGTTGGGTAATCATTTGCTAGCAAACAGATGCTTTTTTTCCTGTCATCTGGAAACAATGAAGTTGCTAATCACTGCTACCGTTTGGGTGCCTGGAATCAAGCAAGAATCTTCAATAAGGGAGCACGTAGTTTGTCTGTAAACTCTTCCAAATACTTTTTCCACCCACACCCTCCAGCCAGACTTCAGTTTTACAGATCTAGTAGAGATTGTAGGATTTCCTGTTCTGCTCATTGAGTGTTCTTTTTTTGGGAAAGATTCAAGTCTTTTAAATTAATTTCTTCCCTTTTCCCCATTGTCCTCTAATCTTATCTAGTGTTACACCTTTCATTCTGCAGTCAGTAGCACTAAATCTTGAAGGTGGGGGCTCAGAAAAGAGTCACTCATATGCTTGCTCTTGCAACTGAAAGGCAAGATCATCTATTAATAATAATTCCACGAACTGAGTTTTTGGTTATTGGACTTAAGCTTCAGATAGCTGAGGTTTTGGTTAATTTCTATTCCTAAATAAGCCCAAAGAGAAAGTTTTCCTGGAATCAGTGCAAGTTTGGGGTTAGGCTTTCTTTTACTTGATTTGTGAAAAGAGAGCTCATGCATGAAGTAGGAACTTGTGAATTAAATCTGTGTTTTGGTGTCTGGAATGATTACTGCTTAGTGGGTATAGACTGGTATTAGAGAAAGATTTTTGAAGACGTACTATCCACTTCCTGAAGCAGTAGCTTTTTTCCAGTACCCAATACTAATTTTGAAGTGTGTTATTGATTATTATCATCTGATTGTGAAAATTTCTTTATATTATCATATTTTAACCACTTAACTCCTACAACATTGCAGTTGCTAGCAAACAAACACACTATGGATGCTGGATAACTTAAGGTCTAATAATCACCACTGACTGCTGTCAGGATTGTCCAGAAGTAATTTAAGTATCAGTCTTGTGTCATAAGACACTAGTGCTATTTGAGCATTTTTCAGTATCTTTGATCTTTGTTTGTATATTGGTGTAGTAGGCAAGGCAGAAATGGAGAAATAAGTGAGATCAGAAGTAGAAACATTTTTTTTCCACATTCTGCATAAAAAATGTTGGTTTTCAAAACTTTTTTGCAGTTTTCCATTGGCAAGAGGAATATTAACATACATCTTTCATTAAATGTGGGAGAGGTTTGATCCTGACAATATTCTACCGGAAGTGACTGACATTAACTTTGTGTAGTTATTATTAAAGTGGTTGTTTAATCAGAACCTCATTGTACTCAAAATGTCAAGATTGTCACATCTTCAAACATTCACCAAGGTACGGGATTAGTTTCCCTGGGGAGTCTGCCTTAAGCCAGTATATTCTGTTACTGCTATTTTCATGTGTGGGTGGATAAGTATCGTGCTTTTCCAAAAGTCAAAACTATTACAGACTGATTTCCCCCCCTGCCCCGCCTTTGGATAGTGACAGTGTATTACAAAATACCTACCTGAAAGCCTTCTCCCCCTCCTCTTCATCATTACATGAGATCATGGGGACAATGCACATGTTCAAGGAGTGCTGGGAATGAGGAAGAAATAGGTACTTATCTTCTCCCTGTAATATATTGATGTCAGCTCTTCTGTCCATGAAGAAATATCACTGCTTTCTCCTGCTAGTATGTGTCTGCATTTTTGACAAAAACGAAATGAAACATAAAGTAGTTTCAGAGTTCTTCCCCTCTGCCCCCCCATCAAACATGTTAATCCAGTATTTCAACTGAATGTGGTAATCCTTTGCAGTTAGTATAAAACGTTGTCCTCCTCTGATAAAGCTGGAATCTGTCTCATACTGCAGCTGTGTGGTCTTAGTCCTAGGGTCCATATGATGTCTTCTCAGAATCGTAGAATAGTTGATGTTGGAAGGGACCTCTGGATGTCATCTGGTCCAACCCCCTTGCTCAAGCAGGGCCACCTAGAGCCAGTTGCCCAGGACCATGTCCAGATGGGTTTTGAGTATCTCCAAGCATGGAGACTTCACAGCCTCTCTGGGCAACCTGTGCCAGTTCTCAGTCACCCTCACAGGGAAAAGGTGTTTCTTGATGTTCAGAGGGAGCCTCTTGTGTTTCAGTCTGTGCCCATTACCTCTGGTCCTGTCAGTGGGCACCACTGGGAAGACTCTGGCTCTGTCATCTTTGCACCTTCCCTTCAGGTATTGATACTCATTAATAAGTTCCCCTGAGCATTCCCTTCTCTAGGCTGGACAGTCTCAGCTCTCTCAGCTTTTCATCATAGGAGAGATGCTCCAGTCCCTCGGTCATCTTAGTGGGACTTTGTTGGATTCTCTGCAGTATGTCCATGCCTCTCTTTGTACTGAGGAGCCCAGCACTGGACACAGCGCTCCAGGTGTGGCCTCACCAGTGCCGAGTAGAGGGGAAGGATGACCTCCCTCAGCCTGCTGGCAATGCTCTGCCTAATGCAGCCGAGGATGCCATTTGCCTTCTTTGCTGCAAAGGCCCATTGCTGGGTTATGTTCAACTTGGTGTCCACCAGGACCCCCAGGTCCTTTTCCGCCCAAAGTGGTTTCTTGCTGGGTGGCCCCCAGCATATACTGGTGCCTGGGGTTGTTGTTCCCCAGGTGCAGGACTTCGCACTTCTCATTGAACTTCATGAGGTTCCTTTCAGCCCATAGGTCCCTCTGGATGGCAGCACAACCCCCTCATGTATCAGCCACTACTCCCAGTTTGGTGTCATCAGCAAACGTGCTGAGGGTACACTCTGCCCCCTCATCCAGGTCATTAATGAAGATGTTAAACAGGACTGGACACACTATTGACCCCTGGAGTACACTGCTAGCCACTGACCTCCAATTAGACTTTGTGGCACTGATCACCTCCCTCTGGGTCCAGCCATTCAACCAGTTTTTAATCCACCTCACTGTCTGGTCATCCAGCCCATACATCAACAGCTTCTCTGTGAGGATCTTATGGGAGACAGTGTCAAAGGCCTTTCTGAAGTCCAGGTAGATGATGTACGCTGCTCTGCCCTCATCTACCAGGCCAGTTGTTTCATCATAGAAGGTTATCAAGTTGGTTAAGCATGACTTGCCATTGGTGAGTCCATGCTGACTATTCCTGATCATTTTTTTGTTGTTCATGAACCTGGAAATGGTTTCCAGGATTAGCTGGTCCACCAGAAAAAAAATTCTGCTCTTCAGAAAATTTTTAGCAGTCTGGTCTCTCTTGATACCATGCTTTTGATTTTTCTTGTTTCCTGTGTAAATGTGGCTTAATTTCATGAAGCGTTTTCAAGATTGCTGTTCTTGATTTTCTTACCGTTTTCATATTCTCTTTTCCTCCAGCTGAACTCACTGGTAGGAATTACATGTTTTAATTTTCTGCAACTGTGAAAATCTGATGGGCTGCTATAACTGTGAGCTGTTGGTGGAGTTAAATTTTGATTTACTGAACTGTGTGTTTGTAGTATTGTATCATATGGGTTCTTTCTCAAAATATCTCATACATTCAGCTCTCTTCTCCCAGTTGACAGGAAGGAAATAGCAGGGAAACCCTGGATGGTATTGGATGTCTGGGGGGAGGAGGATATGAAGGTACTAGATGGGCTTTCCACATGGTCAGCATAGCTTTGGCAGGGCTGTTTGAAATGAGGTCTGCAAAAAGCCTTGCAAAGATCCCTTATGCAACCTCCATATGGAACCACTTGAGCATGTCTGTATTACTCCCCTGGTTCTGAGATGGTGTTGTAGGTGGGCTTTGTGCTGCACCTGGATTAATAAACCTTTCTGGAACCTAAACCAAGGTACAGTAAATTTGAGTGGCTCTGCAGAAACCAGTGTGGGACAAGCAGGATTGGGGCAGAGCCAGAACTAATAAATGCTGCTCATCTGAATTGGCTCTGAGGAGATCTAGCTCTGGGTTACTACTCAACTCAAGGCTCAGTTAGGACTAAAAGTGATGCATAACTCTGTCTTTTTTTTCATGTAATTTTTTAGCTATACAAAAACAGTATCATTACCTACTATTTCATCCTTGATTTACTTTGAAATAAATGTTGTAATTTTAAAAATAAGGATAATCATGTTTCCCAGCTTGGAGGGGTGTATGTGGAGAAATCCTGCTTCGCATTATAGTAAACTTCTATTGAGACAGTACTTCTATAGTGAACTTTTCATTTATGGTCAGTCATTGGTTAAAAAAGCAATTGTTTGAATTACAAATGGGAAACTCAGCTTAGTATTCATAGTAGTATGTAGGATGTTGTAAGATTTTAAAGTGATGTGGCAAAAACCAGTCCTAAATTATTACAGAGGTTCTTATGACTTGCTGCTAAAAGGTGTTATTTTTCCTTTTAATAAAAGGATCATTTTAACAGGTCTTGCAGTCTGTATGCAGGGAAAGCTTCAGAGCAGAATCAGGAGAAGAGGACTGAAGAACTTAGTGGTGGATTTAAGTTTTCATGGTAACAATCTGAGCAGAAGGTGATCACAGGGTGATACCTGGTAACCTGGAGTCTGGAGAGAAAGTCTGGACACATCTGAGATTTACTTACTACAGCTTTGCAAAAAGTGCCAGTGTTGAAGGAGCTGCAGTTCTTAGGAATTACTGACTTAAAAATCTCAGGATATTCAACACATATACTGTAATTCTGTACTTCTGGGGGCTCCGGGTATAAAGCAGTATCCTTTGTACTCCAAATTTCTGTGGCTTATTACATGGAAATTAACTCATCTCTTCTGCTTTCTTTTAGAGACTTGATTCCAGTGTTTTTATCTAACTTGATCTAAAGTATTTATATCATGCTTATTTTTGTTCTTTTGGTGTAAAGACTCTTTTTGAGTAAAAAGAAAAATGTGTGTATTGCAGCATGCAGAGTGTGCATTTAAGTGTTGTTATGCAGCTTGAAGAAGTTGTGTCAGTATGGTAGAGGCAAAATCTGCTTTATTTTCTATGTTCTAGTTTAATTAAAAATAGAATGGAATACATCAGCTTTAGCTTCTTGCATTTGTAGTGTGAAAATAGGCAAAATCCCATAACAGCGTACCTGTATTTTTGACAGATGTTGCTATGGTAGTTGCAAAATGCTGCTACAGTATGTGATAAAGGTAATTTAAAGGATACTAGGCAAATAAAAAAAAAATACAGTGACATGTTCAAGAACGAGTGCCATGGCTTAGAGAAGTAACTCCACCCTGCTGTGCATCACAGCGCAGTGAAGCTGGGTGGTGAATTGTAGCTGCAGTTGTAAGCAGCATATTTGCAAATGCAGTATCCCCAGTGGGATCCCTAGTTTTTAGGTCTTTTTTTGAGTGTGTGTGGGAGTGGGAAAGAAGAAGGGATAGGTAAGTGGATAGGGACTAGCTGACTCTTTCACAGCTGGTCCCTAACTAAGCCTTTTGATCATAGGCCTTAAAATAGCATGGTTCTCATCTCTGGTGTTCAGCTATTGTAGTCTAGCTGATGCATGTTTAATGAGAAAAGAAGATAGAAGGGAGGGACTGTGATTCTCTAGAGTGAAACAGTCTTTGAGATCCCAGAAGATGGTATAAATAACTTAACACTTGGACTTTGTACGAGAAACAAGGGAGCAAGAACATTTTTGCCATTTGGGGTGCATGCACAACTACAAGCAGATTCCAGTTCTGATTTTGCTGTTGTCTCCAAAGAGTTGTGTGGCCTTGAGCAGCTTGTGGAAGGTGTAAGTTTGCAGAGCATTTCTTTGCTTGATACACTTGTAGCGTGTTTACTTTTTAGGGTCAGAGTCTCAGGAAGTTTGAGCCCAAGTACAGGCTGCATACATCTCTGAACTACTTCTATAATTGCTTCTTGTTCATTCTTAGTTTATCTGTGTGCATGCAGATGCATGGTATCTTCCTCCCCACATATGTCTTCTGTGCTACAGTGTCTTGAACATACTTAGTTGTTTGATGTTAGGCTCAGGAAGCTTGGCCATGTTTGAACTCCATGTCACATATTAAAATCTTTGTGTGGCTCAAAGCTGTAGGATACTTTCTACATGGTTCAGAGAGTTCCCAGAGCTTGAGGTGTGATTCATGCGTGGGAGGTGACTGTGTCTCCTTGGTGTTTCTATTGCTCTGGTGAAAGACAAGACTGCAGAGTCAGCAGTGCTTACTGGTTGGTTTCCTGCCCTAGCTGAGGATTTGGCTTAACACCACAGCCAAAGCCAGCTCCATTTTCTGATCAGTTACACAGCGCAGCCTTGGCATGGGAATGGTACTTGAGTGCCGGTGGCCTCCTGTGGATCAAAAGCCACAACCTGGCCACCCATGGTGTTGCCATGGTCTGTTTGAGCTATGTGTTTGCCTCATCTCTGAAAATCATAGTCAACATCTGCTGAATTTGGTATCCAAATTTGAATATAAGAGAAACTGAGTTACTGTGAAGCACTGTGCCATAACTAGTCTGTGACTTAGTTTCACTATTTGAAAAATAAAGCCAAACATGCTCAATAAGGGCTTTGAGGTTTACCTGGTGTATTTTGTCACATCCTATGATTTGGAGGTGAAGACTGTAGTTTATGTAGCTCAACTAACTGACTGGTTTGGGATTCTTCTATTTCCTTAGGTATAACATTGATCCTGGCTTGTACTGTCCATTTTTCTCTCTTGGGGCGTGCATGGAAGGTTTGAACTCTTTGTTCAGTCAGCTCCTAGGAATCTCCCTTTATGCTG